>NC_053394.1:238792342-239164661 GCF_905171765.1 Bufo bufo
TCAATGCAAGATATCTTTTTTGGGATAGATTTCAAGTAGGCCTCATATAGCAGAAACTAGTTATTTTGAGAATGGCAAATTTGGGAATAGTTTTTCAACCCAGAACAAAAAGTGTGCTTTTACGGTTACTACAAATAACTTGACCAGCTAAAACAGTACAGATTTGGTTGAATAGAAATGTGAGGCCTGTTTTTTTTTTTGCGCTGTGTGACAGGTATAGGTTTAATCACAGAATTAGACTTCTATCTGCACGGTAGCGTTTGTCTTGGTTTTTTCTGAATGACACTATCAGCACCTTCAATGTAAGATATCCTTTTTGGGATAGATTTCAAGTAGGCCTCATATAGCAGAAACTAGTTATTTTGAGAATGGCAAATTTGGGAATAGTTTTTTAACCCAGAACAAAAAATGTGCTTTTACGGTCACTACAAATAACTTGACCAGCTAAAACAGTACAGATTTGGTTGAATAGAAATGTGAGGCCTGTTTTTTTTTTGCGCTGTGTGACAGGTATAGGTTTAATCACAGAATCAGACTTCTATCTGCACGGTAGCGTGTGTCTTACGTTTTTCTGAATGACACTATCAGCACCTTCAATGTAAGATATTCTTTTTGGGATAGATTTCAAGTAGGCCTCATATAGCAGAAACTAGTTATTTTGAGAATGGCAAATTTGGGAATAGTTTTTCAACCCAGAACAAAAAGTGTGCTTTTACGGTCACTACAAATAACTTGACCAGCTAAAACAGTACAGATTTGGTTGAATAGAAATGTGAGGCCTGTTTTTTTTTTTTGCGCTGTGTGACAGGTATAGGTTTAATCACAGAATTAGACTTCTATCTGCACGGTAGCATGTGTCTTAGGTTTTTCTGAATGACACTATCAGCACCTTCAATGTAAGATATCCTTTTTGGGATAGATTTCAAGTAGGCCTCATATAGCAGAAACTAGTTATTTTGAGAATGGCAAATTTGGGAATAGTTTTTCAACCCAGAACAAAAAGTGTGCTTTTACGTTCACTACAAATAACTTGACCAGCTAAAACAGTACAGATTTGGTTGAATAGAAATGTGAGGCCTGTTTTTTTTTTTGCGCTGTGTGACAGGTATAGGTTTAATCACAGAATTACACTTCTATCTGCACGGTAGCGTGTGTCTTAGGTTTTTCTGAATGACACTATCAGCACCTTCAATGTAAGATATCCTTTTTGGGATAGATTTCAAGTAGGCCTCATGTAGCAGAAACTAGTTATTTTGAGAATGGCAAATTTGGGAATAGTTTTTCAACCCAGAACAAAAAGTGTGCTTTTACGGTCACTACAAATAACTTGACCAGCTAAAACAGTACAGATTTAATTGAATAGAAATGTGAGGCCTGTTTTTTTTTTGCGCTGTGTGACAGGTATAGGTTTAATCACAGAATTAGACTTCTATCTGCACGGTAGCGTGTGTCTTAGGTTTTTCTGAATGACACTATCAGCACCTTCAATGTAAGATATCCTTTTTGGGATAGATTTTAAGTAGGCCTCATATAGCAGAAACTAGTTATTTTGAGAATGGCAAATTTGGGAATAGTTTTTCAACCCAGAACAAAAAGTGTGCTTTTACGGTCACTACAAATAACTTGACCAGCTAAAACAGTACAGATTTGGTTGAATAGAAATGTTAGGCCTGTTTTTTTTTTTGCGCTGTGTGACAGGTATAGGTTTAATCACAGAATTAGACTTCTACCTGCACGGTAGCGTGTGTCTTGGGTTTTTCTGAATGACACTATCAGCACCTTCAATGTAAGATATCCTTTTTGGGATAGATTTCAAGTAGGCCTCATATAGCAGAAACTAGTTATTTTAAGAATGGCAAATTTGGGAATAGTTTTTCAACCCAGAACAAAAAATGTGCTTTTACGGTCACTACAAATAACTTCACCAGCTAAAACAGTACAGATTTGGTTGAATAGAAATGTGATGCCTGGTTTTTTTTTGCGCTGTGTGACAGGTATAGGTTTAATCACAGAATTAGACTTCTATCTGCACGGTAGCGTGTGTCTTAGGTTTTTCTGAATGACACTATCAGCACCTTCAATGTAAGATATCCTTTTTGGGATAGATTTCAAGTAGGCCTCATATAGCAGAAACTAGTTATTTTGACAATGGCAAATTTGGGAATAGTTTTTCAACCCAGAACAAAAAGTGTGCTTTTACGGTCACTACAAATAACTTGACCAGCTAAAACAGTACAGATTTGGTTGAATAGAAATGTGAGGCCTGTTTTTTTTTTTGCGCTGTGTGACAGGTATAGGTTTAATCACAGAATTAGACTTCTATCTGCACGGTAGCGTGTGTCTTGGGTTTTTCTGAATGACACTATCAGCACCTTCAATGTAAGATATCCTTTTTGGGATAGATTTCAAGTAGGCCTCATATAGCAGAAACTAGTTATTTTGAGAATGGCAAATTTGGGAATAGTTTTTTAACCCAGAACAAAAAATGTGCTTTTACGGTCACTACAAATAACTTGACCAGCTAAAACAGTACAGATTTGGTTAAATAGAAATGTGAGGCCTGTTTTTTTTTTCGCTGTATGACAGGTATAGGTTTAATCACAGAATCAGACTTCTATCTGCACTGTAGCGTGTGTCTTAGGTTTTTCTGAATGACACTATCAGCACCTTCAATGTAAGATATCCTTTTTGGGATAGATTTCAAGTAGGCCTCATATAGCAGAAACTAGTTATTTTGAGAATGGCAAATTTGGGAATAGTTTTTCAACCCAGAACAAAAAATGTGCTTTTACGGTCACTACAAATAACTTGACCAGCTAAAACAGTACAGATTTGGTTGAATAGAAATGTGAGGCCTGTTTTTTTTTTTTGCGCTGTGTGACAGGTATAGGTTTAATCACAGAATCAGACTTCTATCTGCACGGTAGCGTGTGTCTTAGGTTTTTCTGAATGACACTATCAGCACCTTCAATGTAAGATATCCTTTTTGGGATAGATTTCAAGTAGGCCTCATATAGCAGAAATTAGTTATTTTGAGAATGGCAAATTTGGGAATAGTTTTTCAACCCAGAACAAAAAATGTGCTTTTACTGTCACTACAAATAAATTGAACAGATAAAACAGTACAGATTTGGTTGAATAGAAATGTGAGGCCTGTTTTTTTTTGCGCTGTGTGACAGGTATAGGTTTAATCACAGAATTAGACTTCTATCTGCATGGTAGCGTGTGTCTTAGGTTTTTCTGAATGACACTATCAGCGCCTTCAATGTAAGATATCCTTTTTGGGATAGATTTCAAGTAGGCCTCATATAGCAGAAACTAGTTATTTTGAGAATGGCAAATTTGGGAATAGTTTTTCAACCCAGAACAAAAAATGTGCTTTTACGGTCACTACAAATAACTTGACCAGCTAAAACAGTACAGATTTGGTTGAATAGAAATGTGAGGCCTGTTTTTTTTTGCGCTGTGTGACAGGTATAGGTTTAATCACAGAATTAGACTTCTATCTGCACGGTAGCGTTTGTCTTGGTTTTTTCTGAATGACACTATCAGCACCTTCAATGTAAGATATCCTTTTTGGGATAGATTTCAAGTAGGCCTCATATAGCAGAAACTAGTTATTTTGAGAATGGCAAATTTGGGAATAGTTTTTTAACCCAGAACAAAAAATGTGCTTTTACGGTCACTACAAATAACTTGACCAGCTAAAACAGTACAGATTTGGTTGAATAGAAATGTGAGGCCTGTTTTTTTTTTGCGCTGTGTGACAGGTATAGGTTTAATCACAGAATTAGACTTCTATCTGCATGGTAGCGTGTGTCTTAGGTTTTTCTGAATGACACTATCAGCACCTTCAATGCAAGATATCTTTTTTGGGATAGATTTCAAGTAGGCCTCATATAGCAGAAACTAGTTATTTTGAGAATGGCAAATTTGGGAATAGTTTTTCAACCCAGAACAAAAAGTGTGCTTTTACGGTCACTACAAATAACTTGACCAGCTAAAACAGTACAGATTTGGTTGAATAGAAATGTGAGGCCTGTTTTTTTTTTTGCGCTGTGTGACAGGTATAGGTTTAATCACAGAATTAGACTTCTATCTGCACGGTAGCGTTTGTCTTGGTTTTTTCTGAATGACACTATCAGCACCTTCAATGTAAGATATCCTTTTTGGGATAGATTTCAAGTAGGCCTCATATAGCAGAAACTAGTTATTTTGAGAATGGCAAATTTGGGAATAGTTTTTTAACCCAGAACAAAAAATGTGCTTTTACGGTCACTACAAATATCTTGACCAGCTAAAACAGTACAGATTTGGTTGAATAGAAATGTGAGGCCTGTTTTTTTTTTGCGCTGTGTGACAGGTATAGGTTTAATCACAGAATCAGACTTCTATCTGCACGGTAGCGTGTGTCTTACGTTTTTCTGAATGACACTATCAGCACCTTCAATGTAAGATATTCTTTTTGGGATAGATTTCAAGTAGGCCTCATATAGCAGAAACTAGTTATTTTGAGAATGGCAAATTTGGGAATAGTTTTTCAACCCAGAACAAAAAGTGTGCTTTTACGGTCACTACAAATAACTTGACCAGCTAAAACAGTACAGATTTGGTTGAATAGAAATGTGAGGCCTGTTTTTTTTTTTGCGCTGTGTGACAGGTATAGGTTTAATCACAGAATTAGACTTCTATCTGCACGGTAGCATGTGTCTTAGGTTTTTCTGAATGACACTATCAGCACCTTCAATGTAAGATATCCTTTTTGGGATAGATTTCAAGTAGGCCTCATATAGCAGAAACTAGTTATTTTGAGAATGGCAAATTTGGGAATAGTTTTTCAACCCAGAACAAAAAGTGTGCTTTTACGTTCACTACAAATAACTTGACCAGCTAAAACAGTACAGATTTGGTTGAATAGAAATGTGAGGCCTGTTTTTTTTTTTGCGCTGTGTGACAGGTATAGGTTTAATCACAGAATTACACTTCTATCTGCACGGTAGCGTGTGTCTTAGGTTTTTCTGAATGACACTATCAGCACCTTCAATGTAAGATATCCTTTTTGGGATAGATTTCAAGTAGGCCTCATGTAGCAGAAACTAGTTATTTTGTGAATGGCAAATTTGGGAATAGTTTTTCAACCCAGAACAAAAAGTGTGCTTTTACGGTCACTACAAATAACTTGACCAGCTAAAACAGTACAGATTTGGTTGAATAGAAATGTGAGGCCTGTTTTTTTTTTTGCGCTGTGTGACAGGTATAGGTTTAATCACAGAATTAGACTTCTACCTGCACAGTAGCGTGTGTCTTGGGTTTTTCTGAATGACACTATCAGCACCTTCAATGTAAGATATCCTTTTTGGGATAGATTTTAAGTAGGCCTCATATAGCAGAAACTAGTTATTTTAAGAATGGCAAATTTGGGAATAGTTTTTCAACCCAGAACAAAAAATGTGCTTTTACGGTCACTACAAATAACTTGACCAGCTAAAACAGTACAGATTCGGTTGAATAGAAATGTGAGGCCTGTTTTTTTTTGCGCTGTGTGACAGGTATAGGTTTAATCACAGAATCAGACTTCTATCTGCACGGTAGCGTGTGTCTTAGGTTTTTCTGAATGACACTATCAGCACCTTCAATGTAAGATATCCTTTTTGGGATAGATTTCAAGTAGGCCTCATGTAGCAGAAACTAGTTATTTTGAGAATGGCAAATTTGGGAATAGTTTTTCAACCCAGAACAAAAAGTGTGCTTTTACGGTCACTACAAATAACTTGACCAGCTAAAACAGTACAGATTTGGTTGAATAGAAATGTGAGGCCTGTTTTTTTTTTTGCGCTGTGTGACAGGTATAGGTTTAATCACAGAATTAGACTTCTACCTGCACAGTAGCGTGTGTCTTGGGTTTTTCTGAATGACACTATCAGCACCTTCAATGTAAGATATCCTTTTTGGGATAGATTTTAAGTAGGCCTCATATAGCAGAAACTAGTTATTTTAAGAATGGCAAATTTGGGAATAGTTTTTCAACCCAGAACAAAAAATGTGCTTTTACGGTCACTACAAATAACTTGACCAGCTAAAACAGTACAGATTCGGTTGAATAGAAATGTGAGGCCTGTTTTTTTTTGCGCTGTGTGACAGGTATAGGTTTAATCACAGAATCAGACTTCTATCTGCACGGTAGCGTGTGTCTTAGGTTTTTCTGAATGACACTATCAGCACCTTCAATGTAAGATATCCTTTTTGGGATAGATTTCAAGTAGGCCTCATATAGCAGAAACTAGTTATTTTGAGAATGGCAAATTTGGGAATAGTTTTTCAACCCAGAACAAAAAGTGTGCTTTTACGGTCACTACAAATAACCAGCTAAAACAGTACAAATTTGGTTAAATAGAAATGTCAGGTCTATTTTTTAGGCGCTGGGTGACAGGCTCAACTTGCCCCTGATGTAGTATATGGCCAAAAAATAACCACACTATTGATGGTTAAATGCACTTGGGTGACACAGGCTCAACCTGCACCAGATGTAGTATATGGCCAAAAAATAACCAGAGTGTTGATGGTTAAATGCACTTCGGTAACACAGGCTCAGCCTGCAGCTAATGTAGTATATGGCCAAAAAATAACCAGACTGTTGATGGTTAAATGCACTTCGGTGACACAGGCTCAGCCTGCAGCTGATGTAGGATATAGCACAAAATAACCACACTATTAATGGTTAAATACACTTGGTAATAGCTTGTGCTGGCGCACCACAAGTCACAAAATGGCCGCCGATCACCCCAGAAAAAAGTGATCTAAAAACGCTCTGGGCAGCCTCAAAAAAGTGAGCAAGTCGATATTAGCACTTCAATGATCCACAGCTGCAGATCGATCACAGAATGAAGTCTTTTGGAGGAGTTAATCTGCCTAATCTCGCCCTAACGTCGCAGCTGCAACCTCTCCCTATGCTTGAATCAGCAGAGTGACGTGCAGCGCTACGTGACCCAAGCTTATATAGAGGCTGGGTCACATGCTGCACTGGCCAATCACAGCCATGCCAATAGTAGGCAAGGCTGTGATGGCCTCTTGGGGCAAGTAGTATGACGCTTGTTGATTGGCTGCTTTGCAGCCTTTCAAAAAGCGCCAAGAAAGTGCCGAACACCGAACCCGAACATGGACTTTTCCGAAAATGTTCGGGTTCGGGTCCGTGTCACGGACACCCCAAAATTCGGTACGAACCCGAACTATACAGTTCGGGTTCGCTCATCCCTAGTCATTACTACTTCCCTATTTAGTTTGGTCTCACACTTCATACCATACGGTTGATATTCTCTGCTTGGATTTGGAAGATTTGGTGTGTGGACCTTACCTGTGTTCCTGCTCATCCATTTTCTATAAAATAAGTTGTACTGCTCTTTGTATTTGGTTGTTTCCTTGTGCTTGTTGTTACTAGGCCTCAGGGAGATGCTGGTTCATTCACCTGGGAAGGAACCAGTAGTCTCATTCCCTGTCACTACCTCTAGGGCATCTCAGGACTCCTAGGGTTTAGGTTACAGCGTATGTATTTTCCCACCTTCAGGGTCTATACCTACTGACAGGAGTTAGTGCCAGTTCTAGGGGTTTCCTAGGCGGTGACCTTTCCCCTTTCCCTAGCCTTGAGGCCTGGTTCTTTGTCTTCTCCCTTCTGTTGTCATTCTGGTGTCCCTCCCCTCCCCATTGTTCTACTCTAGGGGTGCATCAGGGGGTCTTCAAATGGGACATGGCAACTTAAAATTATCCCAGTGAAATCGGCCTTCCAAAAACCATATGGCATTCCTTTCCTTCTGCGCCCTGCGTGTGGCCGTACAGAAGTTTATGACCACTTATGGGGTGTTTCTGTAAACTACAGAATCAGGGTAATAAATGTTGTGTTTTGTTTGGCTGTTAACCCTTGATTTGTTACTGGAAAAAATGGATTAAAATGGAAAATCTGCCAAAAAAGTGAAATTCCTTAAATTTTTGTGGAACACCTAAAGGGTTAACAAAGTTTGTTAAATCAGTTTTGAATACCTTGAGGGTGTAGTTTCTAAAATTGGGCAATTTATGGGTGGTTTCTATTATGTAACCCTCACAAAGTGACTTCAGACCTGAACTAGTCCTTAAAAAGCGAGTTTTGGAAAAAAATTAAAAATTTTAAGATTTGCTTCTAAGCCTTCTAATGTCCCAAAATAAGAAAATGTAATTTACAAAATGATCCAAACATGAAGTAAACATATGGGGAATATAAAGTAATAACTATTTTAGGAGGCATTACTATCTGTTTCAAAAGCGGATAAATAGAAATTTTGAAAATTGCTAATTTTTCCAAATGTGTTGGTAAATTTTGTATTTTTTTAATTAATAAATGTGAAATATTTTGACTCAAATTTACCACAGTGAAGTGCAATATGTGACAAGAAAACAATCTCAGAATGGCTTGGATAAGTAAAAGCGTTTTAAAGTTATCACCACATAAAATGAAACATGTCAGATTTGCAAATAATTGCCTGGTCCTTAAGGTGATAAATGGCAGGGTCCTGAAGGGGTTAATTCTGTTTTGTTTCAACTTGTGTTGTTGTTCTTCACGTCTCTATAATTGTCTTTCATTTTCCTTCTTTGAATCCTTAGAGGTATCCAAACTGTACAATCACAAAGACAGTACCTCTTGGCACTGTTTGTAATATATTGTATACAAATGTACATAATTGATATATGCTTGAGATTATGTATTTTTAAAAATACAGCAAATTATGTAACAAATAAGTAACAAATAAGTTAAAAAAAGGACCTGGCCATGTTGCAGTGGTGCTGCCTCTCCACTGCTGCAACAAACATTGACCCAGTGGGTATTGAAAGACATGTACTGTCCCTGCCCGTGACAGCTGCTTTGGGTGTCCACCATGGAGTGCAGCTTAATGCACAGCGAGAATCGCAAGGAGTGGCCTGCATTCTCTGCCACATGAGAGTACAAGGCTCTACTACAATGGAACTACAGCATAATGCACCTCCAGCAACATGGCCTGGTGGGGGTTCAGCTTGTAGACAAGCTAGTTGCTGGTGGAGAAATGTTTTTTCATAGCCAAACGTTCGTTATGGTTGTCTCAAGATGGAGCTGAGGACAAGGAGGAGTCTTAGCAGGAGAAAAGGAAGGTAATGATGACAAACATACCGTACTCCTTGAAGGATTTGTTCTGCTTGGGAAGGCTGGCAAGTTGTATTTCCCTAAAGAATCCAGTGATGCTGGCTCATGTGCTGCAATAGACCTCTGGTACCTATAATTGTGTTTGAACAGCCATGGCTTATTTTAATCCTGAAGATATTGCACACTGAAGTGGTTTTGTGTGCCCACCTTGGGGAGAAATAGAGCGAAATGGAGTTGGTCACAGGCAGCCAAGCTGGAATTAGCTTTGGAACATTTTAGGCCTAACCCACCCACAGCATCAGCGGCATCACCAGATCCCAAAGCAGACATGGTCCTGGCTGTTCTTTGCGATTTAAGTGGCCTCTGCTCTTTATTGCTGCTGCCACCACCCTTCTCCATTGATGTTGCCTCATCCATAGCACCCCGATCTGGCTTCCAGGTCCTGTCCAGCTCACAATCGTTGTCTGAGTCCTCACTGACACTTTTTTCAGACTGTGAGATAGCATCATGGGCTCCTGGTTCCCCCTCACCTGCTCTGTGTTTTCCCTGACTGCCACTGTCACTGCCTCCACCACCATTGCCGTGGTTATAGGTGTCACTATTACTACCACCATCAACACAGGTATGCATGGGGTCACCAGCCTCATCCCCAACCTCATCCTTAGGGCAGCCCACATGGTAAGGGCTTTCACACAAGTCACCAACAGGGAGACTCTCTTGACTATATGCCATAGGGTGTGGTGGGGTTTTATTATCACTTTTTATGAAAAAGGAAAGTGCCCCTCTAGAAAGGGCAGTGAACACTGGGAGGACTCCACTAAAAGCCTTCTTTGGGGCTGCAAGGAGGATGAGCAGGAAGAACGTTAAGACACATTGCTCCATGGCACAGTGTCAGACTCTGAAGTCACCTCCATGTCATCCTGTTGCAACAGAGAGGAGGAGTGAGCCATCCAATCCACAATCTTATCTTCGTTCTTCTCACCTATAATGTTGCCCCTTTCCTAAACCAGCAGAGACAACTGCGGCCTAGTACTACTACTACTTTTGGCCGGATAGTTGGTGCAGTTACTACCTACAGTCTGGCTCTGGGTCTTTAGTTTGGAACCTTTCCATAGCCCGGACTCTCAGATAATGTTGCACTACTCTGTGTATTGGTGTAGTGTATCATGTACAGATGAAAATCCAAAAATTTGAATATCATGCAAAAGTCAATTTATTTCAGTAATGCAAATTAAAAGGAATTGCATTAATGCAGCTTAAATTTGAATTTGTGAAAAGGTTCAATATTCTAGGCTCAAAGTGTCACACTCTAGTCAGCTAATTAATCCATATCCCCTGAGCAAAGGGTACCTCAAAATTGTGACTTTAGGGTTTCATAATCTATAAGCCATAATAATCCAAATTATAACAAATCAAGGCTTGAAATATCTCGCTTTGCATGTAATGAGTCTATGTCATACAGGGAGTGCAGAATTATTAGGCAAGTTGTATTTTTGAGGATTAATTTTATTATTGAACAACAACCATGTTCTCAATGAACCCAAAAAACTCATTAATATCAAAGCTGAATATTTTTGGAAGTAGTTTTTAGTTTGTTTTTAGTTTTAGCTATTTTAGGGGGATATCTGTGTGTGCAGGTGACTATTACTGTGCATAATTATTAGGCAACTTAACAAAAAACAAATATATACCCATTTCAATTATTTATTTTTACCAGTGAAACCAATATAACATCTCAACATTCACAAATATACATTTCTGACATTCAAAAACAAAACAAAAACAAATCAGTGACCAACAGAGTTGAGCGAACACCTGGATGTTCGGATTCGAGAAGTTCGGCCGAACTTCCCGGAAATGTTCGGGATCGCCCTAAGTGTTTTCTCAAGGAGACATAGAAGTGGTATTGTAACGCTTATAACGGCGTCATCGCCACTGGCCATGTTAGTGGAGTACTCGAAACAGCGCAACAGGGCACACAGGTCTCGCATGGAGGCCCAGTCATTGGTGGTGAAGTGTGTCTGATCCACAGTGCGACTGACCCGTGCGTGCTGCAGCTGAAACTCCACTATGGCCTGCTGCTGCTCGCACAGTCTGTCCAGCATATGCAAGGTGGAGTTCCACCTGGTGGGTACGTCGCATGTCGTGGGTATCGGACACTTGTTTGTGGGGAAGGCACGGCTCTCTTGGAGAAGTAGTGGCGGCTGGGAACAACATACTGTGGGACAGCAAGTGACATGAGCTGTTTGAAGCTGTGTGTGTCCACCAGCCTAAATGACAGCATTTCATAGGCCAGTAGTTTAGAAATGCTGGCATTCAGGGCCAGGGATCGAGGGTGGCTAGGTGGGAATTTACGCTTTCTCTCAAATGTTTGTGAGATGGAGAGCTAAACGCTGCCGTGTGACATGGTTGAGATGCTTGGTGACGCAGGTGGTGGTGTTGGTGGTACATCCCATGTTTGCTGGGCGGCAGGTGCCAACGTTCCTCCAGAGGCGGAGGAAGAGGCCGAGGCGGCGGCAGCAGCAGAAGAGGCCGAGGCAGCAGCAGCAGAAGAGGTAGCAGGGGGAGCCTGAGTGACTTCTTTGTTTTTAAGGTGTTTACTCCACTGCAATTCATGCTTTGCATGCAGGTGCCTGGTCATGCAGGTTGCGCTAAGGTTCAGAACGTTAATGCCTCGCTTTAGGCTCTGATGGCACAGCGTGCAAACCACTCGGGTCTTGTCGTCAGCACATTGTTTGAAGAAGTGCCATGCCAGGGAACTCCTTGAAGCTGCCTTTGGGGTGCTCGGTCCCAGATGGCGGCGGTCAGTAGCAGGCGGAGTCTCTTGGCAGCGGGTGTTCTGATTTTGCTCCCTCTTTTGCTACGCTGTTGGCTCGGTCTCACCACTGCCTCTTCCTCCGAACTGTGAAAGTCAGTGGCACGACCTTCATTCCATGTGGGGTCTAGGACCTCATCGTCCCCTGCATCGTCTTCCACCCAGTCTTGATCCCTGACCTCCTGTTCAGTCTGCACACTGCAGAAAGACGCAGCAGTTGGCACCTGTGTTTCGTCATCATCAGAGACGTGCTGAGGTGGTATTCCCATGTCCTCATCATCAGGAAAAATAAGTGGTTGTGCGTTAGTGCATTCTATCTCTTCCACCCCTGGGGAAGGGCTAGGTGGATGCCCTTGGGAAACCCTGGCAGCAGAGTCTTCAAACAGCATAAGATACTGCTGCATAACTTGAGGCTCAGACAGTTTCCCTGATATGCATGGGGGTGATGTGACAGACCGATGGGCTTGGTTTTCATGCGCCATCTGTGCGCTTTCTGCAGAAGACTGGGTGGAAGATAATGTGAACGTGCTGGATCCACTGTGTGCTTTTACGGTCACTACAAATAACTTGACCAGCTAAAACAGTAGAGATTTGGTTAAATAGAGATGTGAGGCCTGTTTTTTTTTTTGCGCTGTGTGACAGGTATAGGTTTAATGACAGAATCAGATTTCTATCAGCACGCTAGCGTGTGTCTTAGGTTTTTCTGAATGACACTATCACTAGCTTCAATGTAATATATTATTTTTGGGATAGATTTCAAGTAGGCCTCAAATACCAGAAACTAGTTATTTTGAGAATGGCAAATTTGGGAATGGTTTTTCAACCCAGAAAAAAAAGTGTGCTTTTACCCTCACTACAAATAACTTGACCAGCTAAAACAGTAGAGATTTGGTTAAATAGAGATGTGAGGCCTGTTTTTTTTTGCGCTGTGTGACAGGTATAGGTTTAATGACAGAATCAGATTTCTATCAGCACGCTAGCGTGTGTCTTAGGTTTTTCTGAATGACACTATCACTAGCTTCAATGTAATATATTCTTTTTGGGATAGATTTCAAGTAGGCCTCAAATACCAGAAACTAGTTATTTTGAGAATGGCAAATTTGGGAATGGTTTTTCAACCCAGAAAAAAAAGTGTGCTTTTACGGTCACTACAAATAACTTGACCAGCTAAAACAGTAGAGATTTGGTTATATAGAGATGTGAGGCCTGTTTTTTTTTTGCGCTGTGTGACAGGTATAGGTTTAATCACAGAATCAGATTTCTATCAGCACGCTAGCGTGTGTCTTAGGTTTTTCTGAATGACACTATCACTAGCTTCAATGTAAGATATTCTTTTTGGGATAGATTTCAAGTAGGCCTCAAATACCAGAAACTAGTTATTTTGAGAATGGCAAATTTGGGAATGGTTTTTCAACCCAGAAAAAAAAGTGTGCTTTTACGGTCACTACAAATAACTTGACCAGCTAAAACAGTAGAGATTTGGTTAAATAGAGATGTGAGGCCTGTTTTTTTTTGCGCTGTGTGACAGGTATAGGTTTAATCACAGAATCAGATTTCTATCAGCACGCTAGCGTGTGTCTTAGGTTTTTCTGAATGACACTATCACTAGCTTCAATGTAAGATATTCTTTTTGGGATAGATTTCAAGTAGGCCTCAAATACCAGAAACTAGTTATTTTGAGAATGGCAAATTTGGGAATGGTTTTTCAACCCAGAAAAAAAAGTGTGCTTTTACGGTCACTACAAATAACTTGACCAGCTAAAACAGTAGAGATTTGGTTAAATAGAGATGTGAGGCCTGTTTTTTTTTGCGCTGTGTGACAGGTATAGGTTTAATCACAGAATCAGATTTCTATCAGCACGCTAGCGTGTGTCTTAGGTTTTTCTGAATGACACTATCACTAGCTTCAATGTAAGATATTCTTTTTGGGATAGATTTCAAGTAGGCCTCAAATACCAGAAACTAGTTATTTTGAGAATGGCAAATTTGGGAATGGTTTTTCAACCCAGAAAAAAAAGTGTGCTTTTACGGTCACTACAAATAACTTGACCAGCTAAAACAGTAGAGATTTGGTTAAATAGAGATGTGAGGCCTGTTTTTTTTTGCGCTGTGTGACAGGTATAGGTTTAATCACAGAATCAGATTTCTATCAGCACGCTAGCGTGTGTCTTAGGTTTTTCTGAATGACACTATCACTAGCTTCAATGTAAGATATTCTTTTTGGGATAGATTTCAAGTAGGCCTCAAATACCAGAAACTAGTTATTTTGAGAATGGCAAATTTGGGAATGGTTTTTCAACCCAGAAAAAAAAGTGTGCTTTTACGGTCACTACAAATAACTTGACCAGCTAAAACAGTACAGATTTGGTTAAATAGAGATGTGAGGCCTGTTTTTTTTTGCGCTGTGTGACAGGTATAGGTTTAATCACAGAATCAGATTTCTATCAGCACGCTAGCGTGTGTCTTAGGTTTTTCTGAATGACACTATCACTAGCTTCAATGTAAGATATTCTTTTTGGGATAGATTTCAAGTAGGCCTCAAATACCAGAAACTAGTTATTTTGAGAATGGCAAATTTGGGAATGGTTTTTCAACCCAGAAAAAAAAGTGTGCTTTTACGGTCACTACAAATAACTTGACCAGCTAAAACAGTAGAGATTTGGTTAAATAGAGATGTGAGGCCTGTTTTTTTTTTGCGCTGTGTGACAGGTATAGGTTTAATCACAGAATCAGATTTCTATCAGCACGCTAGCGTGTGTCTTAGGTTTTTCTGAATGACACTATCACTAGCTTCAATGTAAGATATTCTTTTTGGGATAGATTTCAAGTAGGCCTCAAATACCAGAAACTAGTTATTTTGAGAATGGCAAATTTGGGAATGGTTTTTCAACCCAGAAAAAAAAGTGTGCTTTTACGGTCACTACAAATAACT
This sequence comes from Bufo bufo, assembly GCF_905171765.1. Taxonomy (NCBI): domain Eukaryota; kingdom Metazoa; phylum Chordata; class Amphibia; order Anura; family Bufonidae; genus Bufo; species Bufo bufo. Next base: position 238,807,232 of record NC_053394.1, read on the forward strand.
TGACCAGCTAAAACAGTAGAGATTTGGTTAAATAGAGATGTGAGGCCTGTTTTTTTTTGCGCTGTGTGACAGGTATAGGTTTAATCACAGAATCAGATTTCTATCAGCACGCTAGCGTGTGTCTTAGGTTTTTCTGAATGACACTATCACTAGCTTCAATGTAAGATATTCTTTTTGGGATAGATTTCAAGTAGGCCTCAAATACCAGAAACTAGTTATTTTGAGAATGGCAAATTTGGGAATGGTTTTTCAACCCAGAAAAAAAAGTGTGCTTTTACGGTCACTACAAATAACTTGACCAGCTAAAACAGTACAGATTTGGTTAAATAGAGATGTGAGGCCTGTTTTTTTTTGCGCTGTGTGACAGGTATAGGTTTAATCACAGAATCAGATTTCTATCAGCACGCTAGCGTGTGTCTTAGGTTTTTCTGAATGACACTATCACTAGCTTCAATGTAAGATATTCTTTTTGGGATAGATTTCAAGTAGGCCTCAAATACCAGAAACTAGTTATTTTGAGAATGGCAAATTTGGGAATGGTTTTTCAACCCAGAAAAAAAAGTGTGCTTTTACGGTCACTACAAATAACTTGACCAGCTAAAACAGTACAGATTTGGTTGAATAGAAATGTCAGGTCTATTTTTTAGGCGCTGGGTGACAGGCTCAACTTGCCCCTGATGTAATATATGGCCAAAAAATAACCACACTGTTGATGGTTAAATGCACTTGGGTGACACAGGCTCAGCCTGCACCAGATGTAGTATATGGCCAAAAAATAATCAGACTGTCGATGGTTAAATGCACTTCGGTGACACAGGCTCAGCCTGCAGCTGATGTAGTATATGGCCAAAAAATAACCAGACTGTTGATGGTTAAATGCACTTCGGTGACACAGGCTCAGCCTGCAGCTGATGTAGGATATAGCACAAAATAACCACACTATCGATGGTTAAATACACTTGGTGATAGCTTGTGCTGGCGCACCACAAGTCACAAAATGGCCGCCGATCACCCTAGAAAAAAAGTGATCTAAAAACGCTCTGGGCAGCCTCAAAAAAGTGAGCAAGTCAATAATAGCACTTCAATGATCCACAGCTGCAGATCGATCACAGAATGAAGTCTTTTGGAGGAGTTAATCTGCCAAATCTCGCCCTAACGTCGCAGCTGCAACCTCTCCCTATACTGATCATAGCAGAGTGACGTGCGGCGCTACGTGACTCCAGCTTAAATAGAGGCTGGGTCACATGCTGCACTGGCCAATCACAGCCATGCCAATAGTAGGCATGGCTGTGATGGCCTCTTGGGGCAAGTAGTATGACACTTGTTGATTGGCTGCTTTGCAGCCTTTCAAAAAGCGCCAAGAAAGCGCCGAACACCGAACCCAAAACTGGACTTTTACGAAAATGTTCGGGTCAGTGTCACGGACACCCCAAAATTCGGTACGAACCCGAACTATACAGTTCGGGTTCGCTCATCCCTAGTGACCAATATAGCCACCTTTCTTTGCAAGGACACTCAAAAGCCTGCCATCCATGGATTCTGTCAGTGTTTTGATCTGTTCACCATTAACATTGCGTGCAGCAGCAACCACAGCCTCCCAGACACTGTTCAGAGAGGTGTACTGTTTTCCCTCCTTGTAAATCTCACATTTGATGATGGACCACAGGTTCTCAATGGGGTTCAGATCAGGTGAACAAGGAGGACATGTCATTAGATTTTCTTCTTTTATACCCTTTCTTGCCAGCCACGCTGTGGAGTACTTGGACGCGTGTGATGGAGCATTGTCCTGCATGAAAATCATGTTTTTCTTGAAGGATGCAGACTTACCTTGGCCATGTCTCTGAGTATTGCACACCTTGTGCTTTTGGGCACTCCAGTGATGTTGCAGCTCTGAAATATGGCCAAACTGGTGGCAAGTGGCATCTTGGCAGCTGCACGCTTGACTTTTCTCAGTTCATGGGCAGTTATTTTGCGCCTTGGTTTTTCCACACGCTTCTTGCGACCCTGTTGACTATTTTAAATGAAACGCTTGATTGTTCGATGATCACGCTTCAGAAGCTTTGCAATTTTAAGAGTGCTGCATCCCTCTGCAAGATATCTCACTATTTTTGACTTTTCTGAGCCTGCCAAGTCCTTCTTTTGACCCATTTTGCCAAAGGAAAGGAAGTTGCCTAATAATTATGCACACCTGATATAGGGTGTTGATGTCATTAGACCACACCCCTTCTCATTACAGAGATGCACATCACCTAATATGCTTAATTGGTAGTAGGCTTTCGAGCCTATACAGCATGGAGTAAGACAACATGCATAAAGAGGATGATGTGGTCAAAATACTCATTTGCCTAATAATTCTGCACGCAGTGTATGTCATATGTTAGTTTTACCTTTTAAGTTGCATTTATTTCAGTAATGCAACTTAAAAGGTGAAACTAACATATGACATAGACTCATTACATGCAAAGCAAGATATTTCAAGCCTTGATTTGTTATAATTCTATATTCAAATCTTTCGAGTTTTACCTGTATATCATGTATATATGCTGCAAGTTTGAATATAATCAACGACCCAACAAAAAAATATATATTAAAAACATATAAATGTAGGGAAACTGATTTAGGCCTAAAATTGTTATCCCTCACACATACTTTTGTGTGCTGGCCTATATATTTGTGTTGATCACCTATATGCTGGTTTAATTAAATTGAAAAAGTGCCTAAAAAATGTAAATTACGACCGTGTGAAAACTGAATATATGTAAACAGATGATAAAGGCTTGGCGCTCAATTTCTTGTTAATACACACACAACTGCTATACCTTGAAATTCCAACTGTAGGGAAAATGAAAATGTGTAAACGGACGACTTAGGCTTGATGCTCAATTTCCCGTTAATACACACAGGTAGACTGCTGCTATACCTTGTGTCTTGTAGTACTCACATATATATGCTGGTTTAACTAAATTGAATAAGTCCCCAATTTTTTTTTTATTGCGACCATGTGGAAACTGAATATACTTGAACGGACGATTAAGGCTTGAAGCTTAATTTCTCGTTAATGCACACAGGTAGCTTGTTACTATACCTTGTGTATTGTAGTAATTATATATATATATATATATATATATATATATACACTGCTCAAAAAAATAAAGGGAACACTTAAACAACACACTGTAACTCCAAGTCAATCACACTTCTGTGAAATCAAACTGTCCACTTAGAAAGCAACACTGAGTGACAATCCATTTCACATGCTGTTGTGCAAATGGCATAGACAACAGGTGGAAATTATAGGCAATTAGCAAGACACCCCCAATAAAGGAGTGGTTCTGCAGGTGGTGACCACAGACCACTTCTCAGTTCCTATGCTTCCTGGCTGATGTTTTGGTCACTTTTGAATGCTGGCGGTGCTTTCACTCTAGTGGTAGCATGAGACGGAGTCTACAACCCACACAGGTGGCTCAGGTAGTGCAGCTTATCCAGGATGGCACATCAATGCGAGCTGTGGCAAGAAGGTTTGCTGTGTCTGTCAGCGTAGTGTCCAGAGCATGGAGGCGCTACCAGGAGACAGGAGGAGGCAGGAGACAGGCCAGTACATCAGGAGACGTGGAGGAGGCCGTAGGAGGGCAACAACCCAGCAGCAGGACCGCTTTCTCCGCCTTTGTGCAAGGAGGAACAGGAGGAGCACTGCCAGAGCCCTGCAAAAATGACCTCCAGCAGGCCACAAATGTGCATGTGTCTGCTCAAACGGTCAGAAACAGACTCCATGAGGGTGATATGAGGGCCCGACTTCCACAGGTGGGGGTTGTGCTTACAGCCCAACACCGTGCAGGATGTTTGGCATTTGCCAGAGAACACCAAGATTGGCAAATTCGCCACTGGCGCCCTGTGCTCTTCACAGATGAAAGCAGGTTCACACTGAGCACATGTGACAGACGTGACAGAGTCTGGAGACGCCGTGGAGAACGTTCTGCTGCCTGCAACATCCTCCAGCATGACCGGTTTGGCATTGGGTCAGTAATGGTGTGGGGTGGCATTTCTTTGGAGGGCCGCACAGCCCTCCATGTGCTCGCCAGAGGTAGCCTGACTGCCATTAGGTACCGAGATGAGATCCTCAGACCCCTTGTGAGACCATATGCTGGTGCGGTTGGCCCTGGGTTCCTCCTAATGCAAGACAATGCTAGACCTCATGTGGCTGAAGTGTGTCAGCAGTTCCTGCAAGACGAAGGCATTGATGCTATGGACTGGCCCGCCCGTTCCCCAGACCTGAATCCAATTGAGCACATTTGGGACATCATGCCTCGCTCTATCCACTAATGTCACGTTGCACCACAGACTGTCCAGGAGTTGGCAGATGCTTTAGTCCAGGTCTGGGAAGAGATCCCTCAGGAGACCGTCCGCCACCTCATCAGGAGCATGCACAGGCGTTGTAGGGAGGTCATACAGGCACGTGGAGGCCACACACACTACTGAGCCTCATTTTGACTTGTTTTAAGGACATTACATCAAAGTTGGATCAGCCTGTAGTGTGTTTTTCCACTTTAATTTTGAGTGTGACTCCAAATCCAGACCTCCATGGGTTGAAAAATTTAATTTCCATTTTTTAATTTTTGTGTGATTTTGTTGTCAGCACATTCAACTATTTAAAGAACAAAGTATTTCAGAAGAATATTTAATTAATTCAGATCTAGGATATGTTATTTTTGTGTTCCCTTTATTTTTTTGAGCAGTGTATATATATATATATATACTGGTTTAATTATATTTAACAATCCCAAAAGAATATAAATACCAACGGTGTGGAAATTGAAAATATGGACACCAGGCAAGATGCTCAATTTCAAGTTAACACACAAAGGTACATTGCTGCCACAAAGTGCGTATTGCTGCAGTAATCACATATATATGCTGCTTAATTAAATTGAAAGCACTCCCCCCCTCCAAAAAAAAAAGCTTAATTGTGACAATGTGGAAAATGAAAATACATAAACGGATGACTGAGGCTTGATGCTTAATTTCCGGTAGATTGCTAGAGATGAGCAAATTTTTCAAAATTCAATTCGGTCGGTTTGCCCATTTTGCCAAAAAGACTCATTTCAATCCGAATTTATTCTTGGCCAATTCCGTTAAAAAACAGCTACTTCCTGGCTGCAGAGAGCCTGTATAGTGGTTTAGAACACTGTGCCTTGCAGTAACACTCAGAGGGAGTCTGCTATGGTAGTGAAACAATACTGTGAGTCAGTATGACACGCAAATGACAGGCATCGCTCTTAGAATCACTGCACACTTCACTTATTTGGGCAGTTACGGGACCAGCTAACTCAAGTGTGAACTCAGCCTTACAGGTCGATGTAAGCGTCAAGAAGAAGCGCACTCCTTTTACACTGTGGTCAGCTGATTCCACATAGATGTCTACAGAAACTGTACTATTAAATGCTTATACAAGTAGAGCCCCCCGACAGAGTGGAGGGAGTGTCAGCAATAAGTTTGTGTTGACATCACTGATTATTTTGTCCTTCCTCTGATCCGTCAGAACAATCCGTGAGCTTCCACCTTCACTCGGTCAGCATTTGGTCAGTAATCCATCAGTATTGCTAAAGCCAAGAGTGGCCCAGTGACATAGTGTTAAGGTGGCAGCAGCATGAGGAGACTACATAGTAGTGAGGTGGCAGAAGCATGAGGAGACCACAGAGTGGCCCATTGACAAAGTGTTGAGGTAGCAGCAGAATGAGGAGACCACAGAGTGGTGTCACAAACGTGCTGAGTCATATGGACGTTCCAGCGATAGGTGGCAGGAGATCTGTGAGACTGGCAACACGTGGTTTGATCTAACATGTTTTCCTTTTAGATCAAATGACGTCTGTGTTGTTTCTGGCGCTTGCCACACCTTTTTTCCCCAGTTGTTGGTATTGTGGTCATTTAACCTTCTAATTAATTAATTGTTGTTTCTCAAACTATGCTATGCGGTTTATAGCTTCTGTTGGACTTGTGGTTAGCTTGTGTTTGGTTCTTGGCTGAGTTCCTGGTGCCAGCAAAGCTTCATTGAAGATTAGTATTAGCTTTCCCTGTGTGTGTTGCCTTTGCCTGTTGTTTGTCATTAGGGCTGAGGGAGACTCCTGTTCGTCCTTCCCTTTGGAGGAACAGGTAGACTCAGTCCTGACATTGGTTCCAGGGTCCTATAGGGTGAGACAGGATTATAAGTATCTGGTGTATGAACTTGCCTGCCTTTGGGGCCTGTTCATACTGGTAGTCTGTCAGGACTGGAGTTAGGGTTTTCTCTAGGAGGTGTCCATCTTCCTTCCCTAGTTTCCAGGCCTTATTTTGGTATCCCTTTTCCCTCCTATGCTCGGTGTAGTGTTTTCCTCCCACACACGAGCGTGACATTATAAACTGCCAAAAACATTTTGCTTGTTTCAGTACAGCCATGGATCCTATTGCTGCACCGGCCAGACAGCTGCAGGGGCTATCTTTGGAGTTAGCTGACCTCCGCAAGACTGTCTCGCAGATCCAGAGACCACAGGCTGCTGGTCCTAGTGGTGTTGGTGGCTACCAGGCGTGTCTCGAGCCTAAAGTTGCCCTCCCATACAGATTCTCTGGGGGAACTAATAATTTCATTACATCTTTAGGGAGGTGTACAAATTGTATTTTAGGCTACGTCCACACTCATCTGGGGATGAGAATCAGAGAGTTGGTGTGGTTATTTTGTTGCTTAAGTCATGGGCTTTTTCTCTGCCGACCGGATCGCAGTCTCTCCAGACGGTGGATGAATTATCTATGATGACCCGGATCGGACCTCCCTGGCCGAGACCAAGCTACGTGGCCTTCGTCAGCGAGAGCGTTCTCTGGAGATCTATTGCTTTGAGTTTAGGAGGTGGGCTACGGATACTGAGTGGAACGATCCGGCTCTCTTTAGTCAGCTTTGTTAGGCATTATCAGAGAGGCTGAAGGACGCTTTTGACTTCCATGAGAATCCTGAGTCTCTGGAAGCCGCTATGTCTTTTGCAGTACACTTTGATAGACACCTGAGAGAGAGCTCTAGGGGCCCCCACTCTGAGGACGTACTATCACAAAACGTATTGTCTTCCTATGACACTTTGGGTGAAGATACTCCTGGGTTTATGTCTGGGGACGAACCTATGCAGTTAAGGGGAGTAACTCCTGGATCTACTTTTAAGTATTCTGGTCGTAGGAAGGGAGTGTGTCTTTTCTGCGGACAAAAAGGACATTTTATCGATGTATGTCCATGCATTCAGCGTGAAAAAAAAGGGGGACGTTTAATTCCCATCTGACACTTAGAGGGGTGGGAGTTATGTCAGAATGACATACTAATTTATTCTCCAGACGTGGAGACTCTTTAGGATCACGTTAGACAGGTGTTATAGATCCTAAGTGTTCTGTCTTCATACATGTTCAAACACTGTGCAGTCTGACATTCAGCATAAACCATTCCTGTCTTCCAAATAAGAGGACTGTTCTTTGTAGTCTAACTTGTTTATTGGCAAAACAGGAGTATTTAATCGATTGATTGATCAATTGATTCATTGATTGATTGGTAAAACAGATATTCTTTTACCAGGATGGTAGAGTTTAAGAAGGAGATATGCAAGAGGACAGTTCTGTACTGTGTCCTAGAGACTTATTTCCCTGAATGATTTGCACTCCCACAATGCTTTGTACCACCCACAATGCAGCAGTCTTTGTAACAGGAAAACAAAGTGTAATACGATTTAACACCCTAGATCAGGGCTGGCCAACCTGCGGCTCTCCAGCTGTTGTAAAACTACAATTCCCAACATGCCCTGCTGTAGGCTGATAGTTGTAGACAGTCTGGGCATGCTGGGAGTTGTAGTTTTGCAACAGCTGGAGAGCTGCAGGTTGGCCATCCCTGCCCTAGATGGTGCTATAACCACACTAATCACTACAGAAATACCAAAACTCTGGCAGACGTGATCTGTAATAATTCTCCCTAACCCTGCTGGGCAGAGCACTAAGAGATAATAAATTGTACGCATAATTATAGAAGTGTGTTTTTGCTCTACATGAGGTACAATTCTTGGGCTACCTGCTGTCATCTTCAGGTCTTTGAATGGATCCAGAGAAAGTCTGTGCTGTATTGGACTGGGATCGACCTGAAAATCTGAAGGCTCTTATGCAGTTTTTGGGGTTCACCAACTATTACCGAAAATTTATTCTGAACTATTCGACAGTGGTGAAACCCTTAACTGACAGGACTAAGAAAGGGACGGATGTCTCAGAGTGGTCTGATTCGGCGTTGCAAGCCTTTTCTGTGGTTAAGGAGTGCTTCTCTTCTGCCCCTATATTGGTGCAGCCGGATGTATCACAACCTTATATTGTGGAAGTTGACGCGTCCGAGGTGGGGGTAGGAACAGTTTTATCGCAGGGCCCGTCACCTGGTAAATGGCGCCCATGTGCATTTTTCTCTCTGCCGCAGAGTTGCTGGCCATTAAGTTGGCCTATTGAGGAGTGGCATCATTGGTTGGAAGGGGCAATTCATCTGATCATGCTGTTCACAGATTACAAAAATCCTGCTTACTTGGAGTTGGCAAAACGACTGAACCCGAGGCAGGCCAGATGATCTTTGTTTTTCACCAGATTACATTTCATTGTCACTTATCGTCCTGGGGTTAAGAACGTCAAGGCAGATGCCTTGTCACATCGTTTTCCTGGAGGTGGTGATTTTGAAAATCCGAGTCTGATACTGTCAGAAGGGGTGGTGATATCCGCTCTATACCCTAACCTAGAGGTGAAGGTGTTAGAGGCTCAGGGAGATGCACCAGAGTCTTTCCCCTCTGGGAAATTGTTTGTTCAATCAGAATTGCGACATAAGGTGTTTGAGGAACATCACTGTTTGGTTCTTACGGGACACCCTGGGAGTAGATCCACTGCCGACCTCATCTCTCAGAGATTCTGGTGCCCGGGGTTGCATAAGTGTGTTGAGGACTATGTGTCAGCCTGTAGTATCTGTGACACATACTTGACCTTTTGGATCTCTACTTCAGTTGCCCATCCCATCCAGACCATGGACTCACTTGTCTATGGATTTTATTACTGATCTCCTTAAATTATCTGGAAAGACAGTTATTCTGGTGGTAGTTGATCGTTTTAGTACAATGGTGTACTTTATAGCATTGCCTGACCTACCTAATGCTAAAACACTTGCGCAAGTGTTTGTTGACAACATTGTGAAACTTCATGGCATTCCCTCTGACATGGTCTCAGATTGTGGAACTCAGTTTGTGTCCAGATTCTGGAAGGCATTCTGTATTCGGCTGGGGGTACAACTGTCTTTTTCTTCTGCTTTTCATCCTTACACGAATCGACAGGCGGAGCGCACTAATCAGAGTCTGGAGACTTACTTAAGATGTTTTGTCTCTGAGAACCAGGAGGAATGCTCGTTTTTGTATTTGAGTTTTCCATAAACAATCATAGACAGGAGTCCACTGGTAAGTCGCCGTTTAATGGGGCATATGGGTTTCATCTGCAATTTGGCACATTCTCTGGTTCGATACTTCTGGTATCCCGGAGAAGGAATGTTTTTCGTCATCATTGTCTTCTTTATGGAGGAAAATTCTAAATAACAGGAAATGTATGAATGGTCCGAACCTAAGTGTGGGTGATTTTGTGTGGCTGTCCACAATAAATATTACGTTTAAGGTTCCTTCTTGGATGTTGTGTCCAAGGTTTATTGGTCCATAAAAGATCACTGCCGTTATTAATCCTGTAGCTTTTCGTCTTAAACTTCCTCAGGCTCTGAAAATTCATAATGTGTTTCACAAATCTTTGAGTTCTCCTTGGGGTAACTATGGCCCCCGCTGCACTAAACACCTGCTCTGATGCCACACTGCTGGCCAGGCAGGAAAGCTTGTCCAGGACAAACTCGGCCTGTTGCGGCCACAAATCGAGTTTGGCTGCCCAGTAGTCCCAGGGATCTTTGATGTGGGGTGGCAGGGTGCACTCCAAATATGCCACAACCTGCTGGTTCAGGTTCTGCTCTATGTCAACCTGCTGTTGCTGATAAGTAGTTTCTTTAGTTGGCGGGTGAAGAAAACTGCTCAGCAGCGACTATAGACTTAAGTTGCTGTTGATAGAGCTGGTACTGATCCTGCCCCCCCAGCAGCCTTGGCAGTAAAACATGAGCACAGAGGGCTTCCCCCCTAGGCAGACCTATGTGAGGATGGGCGATGGTGCACATAGGCAGTGGCCAACTGACTACATAGGATGTCTCGATAAAAACACCCCCCATTTTGGACCAGTAGCGACATAATTGATAACACATAGCTAACAAATAAAAAGGCCTCCTCAAAGAGCCCGAGCAAATTGCAGGTGTCACGTATGAGCTGCCAATGGCTGACATGGAAGTTACACAGGAGAGTACCTCTGTCCGTCTGTATCATCAAAAAAAAAAGTTTATGGCCTTTCTCTGTTTTTATAATCGGTCCAACATATGGAGGGTGGAATTCTAACAGGGGGAAACGTCACATAGTAACCTATGTTGGGGAATGCCATTCTGCCGCTGCTTCTCAAGGAGGGTGTGCTTTGCGTTGTACGAGTGGCTGGAGCATGCAAAGTTTCCTGGACATTTTCAGGATGTCTTGCAGATGGGTGGAAGACTTCAGGAACCACTTGACAACCAGATTGAGCATGTGCACCATGCAGGGTGCATGGCTCAGCCCTCCTTGACGCAGTGCCGACACCATGTTCTTCCCGTTGTCGGTCACCATGGCTCCAATTTTGAGTTGTCAAGGAGAAAGCCAGGATTCAATTTCTTGATAAAGGACACGGAGCAGTTTCTCCCCTGTGTGACTCAGTTAACCCTGGCAAACTAGGTGCAGACCAGCATGACACCACCATGCCCTGCACATGTGGTATACTGGTGGGGCACTGTGAATTGTCCTTGCAGTGGAAGCTGAGGACACAGTGGAGGATAAGGAGGCAGAGGCGGACATTGTCGCAGGATTAATGGCGTGAGAACGTGTAGGCGGAAGTGGCGTCACCAGGTAAAGTTGCTGGTGTGGCTGGGCAGGAACCACATTTACCTACTGGGCCACAAAGGACATATATTGTCCTTGACCATAGTTACAGCTCCACACATCAGTGCTGCCATGAATTTTGGCAGACACCAACAGTCTCAAGGACTGGCCCACCTTCTGTTCTACATATGTGTGCAGGACTGTTACTCCCTTTTTGGCAAATAAGTGACTGCTTGGGACTCTCCACCTTGGTTCGGCACAAGCCATCAGTTCTCTGAAAGGTGCAGAGTCCACGACTTGGAAAGGAAGGGACTGCAGCACCAGCAACTTGGCCAGGAGCACTTTCAGCTTCTGCACCATTGGATGAGTGCACGCATACTGTTGTCTCTTGGCAATCGCTTCGGTGATCGATTGCTGACGGAATGACTGATGAGGAGTAGGAGGAGCAGGAGCATCAGGACCATCTGATGATGGGAAGGACAGACAGTGCCACTGGGTGATGCAGCAGTTGCTGTGGCAGGCTGGATCACCACATTGGAGCCACGATTCTCCCAGGCCACTTTATAGTGATGCTGCATGTGTTGACGCTGGGCGTTGGTGCCAACTTCGGCAATCTTACCATGCTTCATCTTCTGCCCACATATTCGGCAAATGGTTATGTTCGCCTCCTCCAGCGGCCCAGCAAAAAATTGCTACACCGCAGTGTATGGCATTTCCCCCCCAACACTCTGTACTGACTGCCTGCTACCCTTGCTTCCGTGAACCCCTGCACTGCTACTTCCTGGGTAGGTAGTCTCCTGCGAAGTGGGCAGTCTGCCTCGGGCACGATTGGCTCCTGACTTCCCACTGCCACTTTACCACCTTGTGGGCTCCGCCGCTGCCTCACGCCAAGCTGCTGCCCTCTTCTCCTGATGATGATGAAGCCCCTTCTTCACCCGGCTCCCAAGTGCGATCGGCTTCATCATCATCTACTACTGTCTCCACATCACTGATGTCCCCTGAAAGAGATCTGCTTCTGTATGCACCCTGAGATCATATAGCTTATTCTATTTAACCCTTTAATCCCCTCTTAAGTCATAATTATGAAGTATCTTCTTTCTCTCATAGAGAGGTAAGTAGCATATGATTGTCCAGGATCTGTGGGTTTTGGACACATTACACAAAAAATCTGTATGAGGGAAGGGATACATTGGATACAACAACATATGACAATCAAGGAAGCAATTATAATTATAATACTGATAAATAATGTTCTTAACCAACTCAAATCCGGCAGCCAGCTCAATAACCAGTCCCACCAAGAGGATGAATCAACATCTTTCTTGATATTATGGGCAATTTCATGTAACGCTTGAATATGGGACTGGATTGATCTGGAATGGTCAGATAAATTAAAGCAACACATTGACATCCTATATTATGTTTAAGTAACAGATAATCCACAGCAAATCTAGTTTCTAGCACTGCTCCTCTTACGCCTTGTAGATCTAAAAGCATGTCTGATAAGGCAATAGAGGTATGATTCAGAGATTTAGCCAAATCACATGCAATAGAATTTATAGTACGAGTATTATATATAGCCAGTCCAGGCACTCCTAATATAGAGGCGCCCAAACTTGTATATTCTGCACGGCTGAGAAGGGGTAAAGTAGAGTCACAGTCTTCTGATAAAGTCTTGGTAACCGATCTGTAAGCTTTCCTGATAAAGGGTTGACTGGGAAGGGCCAAAGTCAGCCTGGATAACGCACAGGGACCTCCAATAACATTAACAGGAATGTAATTGTAAGTGCTGTTACCACAAGACAAAAACTATCCCTTAGGGAGCATTATGTTATAAATAAAACTGGGAGTCACAATGGTCTTATTACAACTCATGGAACTATTCAGGGAGCTAGCAAGCCTACTATTCTTTTTATAGGTGTTGTCAATATAATCATATACACTATTCTTAGGTAATCCACTTTTTATGTCTCTACTATCACAATATAAAGTCATATCCTGGGAAAAGGTAAAACAAGTCTCTGCTGCAGTCACGTTAATAGCAATTATTCTAATATTATCCCTGCTATTTCCTAATTTCTGACACTCCCCACAGAAGTCATACAAGGGAATAAACGACTGTGTATTGTTAGCCTTCGACCAGACTTCAAGGAGGGATTCATCGGGTGTAGGCACAGCAATAACACATGTTTGTATAAGATCCCGTGGGCTCTGTAAGTCTTTAAGGCACAATGAACTAACATTTAGGGCATTTGCCATCCTGACTATACTATTCTGTTCAGAATAAAAGGGGACGGGAGCAAAGGGATCTTGCTCCTGACCTCTTTTATATACTGACTGATTATTTGGTGCACCACAGAAGAAACTCATCTCCTCTGGGTGATAAATACATGTAGTAATAAGCCAGACTGGCAAGAAAACACAAAGATTAATAATTATCAGCAGACAAACAAATCTCCCCGAATATTGTGAGGTTATCATCTTCAGCCTGTGGCAAGGCACTTTTCAGGGAAACTTCTTCTGAGTTCCCCTCTTTGTTCAGGGATTTCACACCTGCTTTAACCTCTTTGTCTTTGTCCGTCACCGGAGAAGAAGCCTCAGGGATCCTTTTCACTCTGCTAGCGTGAATCCAGATTGGAGCCTCTTCTGTGAGAATCGCTGTTCTGGTGACTGCTACCACTTGGGTGGGTGGTCCAAACGGGAACTCAGTCTGTTTTCGTCCTTTTGCCAGGCGCTGGACTATCACCATGTCTCCTGGTTGGAAAGGATGCGTAGGTTCCTGTGGAGAGAAAGGAGAGGCACGAGCAACATCTCGTTCAATTTGATCTAAAATGGCCAAGACCATGATATTGTGTAATTAAAATCGGGGCGCTTGCAACTGGAATACATGGTTTCCCCTTTTTGCAGGTAAAGACCCGTATCAGGGTCTTGTACTGCACCTACCGACTGCCATTCTATTTTGTCACTACTGGTAGCCAAATGCTGGAGGCTTAGCAATAGATTGTCAGTAGTAAGGGTAATGTCTGGAACTAGGGAGGGCATTTGAACTGTTGCTGCCGTTCTAATATCAGCCTCTTTTGCTGCCTGATCAGCTAGGGCATTCCCTTTAGCTATGTGCGTTTGGAGACCAGTATGTGCCTTACAATGGATAATAGCAACTTTGCTTGGTAATTGAATGGTGGCCAGGAGATCATGTACTAGGGTGGAATGTGAGATTTGTCTCCCATCTGCAGCTATGAAGCCTCTCCTCTGCCAGATTACCCCATGATCATGTACAACCCCAAAGGCATACTTGGAATCGGTATATACATTTACATCTCTCCCCTCAAAAAGACAACAAGCTCCAGTGAGGGCAATCAGTTTAGCTGCTTGGGCTGACTGAAAAGGTATAGGATTCGATTCCAGTATAACATCAGGGAGTTGAACCACAGCCTATTCTGCATGATAAGTGTTGTCATTAGGGCGGGAACAGGATCCATCCACAAAAATATCAGGTGCTCCTTCAATGGGTGTGGACTGTAAGTCAGGCCTAGGTGAGGTATGTTCATGTATAAGTTCAGTACATGCATGGGGAGGAGGAAAATCATCCTGCTCTCCCTTGTAGCCAAGTAGGGCATTCAGTATAGCCATTGGACTGAATGTGGGTGCTGAGTATTTGATATGAAGTTGAGGATTAGATAGCAACAAAACTTCATATCCACTCAGTCTTTGTGCTGACAAATGTTGTGTATGTATGTTCTTCAATAGGGCCTGAACATTGTGTGAGGTATGCAGAGTGGTGGAATGACCTAGGGTGATAAGTGTGGCCATCTTAGCGACCATAGCACAGGCTGCCAAACTCCGGAGACACGCAGGCATGCCCTGAACCTGTACGGGAACCACTTTTGAGAAAAAGCAACAGGGCAGAATTTGCCTCCATGATCTTGCGCCAGGACTCCCGCCATGGTTTTACAATTGTCCCTGGCAAATAAGTGAAACATCACGCAATAGTCGGGTAGGCCCAAACCAGGACTGGAAACCATTGCACATTTCAAATGACTAAAAGCTTGTAACATTTCATCAGACCATTTAATGAAGCCAGGCATATCAGTATTAGTGGCTTGTCTCAGAATATTATCATAGTAGGAACAATCAGCAATCCATTGGCAGCAGTAACCAATCATGCCAAGAAAGGTCAACATGTTTTTCTTGGTTTGTGGGCAGGGCAGACCCAGTACAGTGGTAATTCTGGCATGGCTGATTTTCCTCTCACCTTCACTGAGAACAAAGCCCAAATACTCAACACTTTCCATACACCATTGTTATTTCTTCCTAGAAACTTTGTGACTACATTCACATAACCACAGTAATAAACTAACACAGTCTGCCTGGCAGGCCTCCCGAGTAGAACTACATATGATGAGATTGTCCACATATTGTAGAAGGACAGAACCATGAGGGGCAGTCCAAGGGCGCAGTGTAACTTGGAGGACAATGGATTAGACTACTGGGAAGTCTACATAACCCTGAGGCATTCTACACCAAGTATTAGGGCTGCGCATCTTCACTCGTCTCACGATTCGATGCGATTATCAAGTCCACGATTCAATTCGATTCGATTCGGCGATGCATCACGATGCATCAAGATTATTACCCAAGTCCCCTTGTTTTTCAATTTTACATCAAAAAATTAATTCAATCAGTCAGAAATTGCACAAAAATATTTATTTGTATCTGCTATTGAAACAAATCATACCAAGTTCCCTGCATATCATATAGCAAAGTCTGAATGAACAAAACAGTGCAGCAGACAACAGTATTTATTTAAAACAGTACTGTCAGTGTCTCTGTAACATTAAACTGTTGTGCTGGCCTGGCTGGTGCAGTTAGTTTATAAGTTTTACAATAGTTTTACCATATAATATATATTATATATTATATAATATTAAACAGTACCTACAAAAAAAGGAGCACTTCAGTTCCTGACTGTAAAACATCACAGTGAGTCAGTGAACCTATAACACAGTCAGTGACTGTGTTATAGGTTCACTCACTGTGATGTTTGCCAGTCAGGAACTGTCTGTCACACAGTGTGTTCAAGTTGTCTGTGTTGCAGAACTTCCTGGTTCACCGTGATTGTTTTGGCAGCAGGAGCAGCACCAGCACCAGCACCACCACCAGCACCACCACCACCAGCACCAGCACCACCACCAGCACCAGATGGGTAGTACGTCTAGATCAGTGCTATAAGCTCTCAGAGTTGTCACTTTACAGAAAACGTTACCTGCACTGAGCACTCAGCAAGCACTCTACCACGATACATCAACTGAAGCCAAGCCATGCCACCATTAGAGGAAGCTGGAAAATCCTTGACAGAATACATTTTCAACTGAATCTGAAAACCTTGGACAAATCTTTATGGGATCACAAACAGTCACCACAGAATACCAAAAAAAAAAGAAAACACACACATGACACTGGATAATGATTGGTAAAGGGCAGGCCACAGCAGGTCAGACAGACAAGTGGGCAATGTGGCACAGCCACAGACAACATGAGGTCAGGTAGGTTTTTTTTTTTTTGTTTTTTTTTTTGGTTCGTCTGATCCAATAAAGATTTACTCCAGGTTTTAAGTTTCAATTTATTCTTTCAAGGATTTGCCTTCCTCTGGTGGCTTGGCGGGCGTCAGTTGTCTGGAATTAAATACAGAATTCTTTTGGTTGAAGGTTAAACCCCTAAACAGAGTCAGAAATTCACAGAGCATGACAGACACATTGGGAAAACACCAAAAAACACGTCAGTGTAAAAATACAAAATGGATCGGACGGACAGTCGCATAATAGAAAACCATTCTCCATCTCCTCTCCACTCCAGTGCTGCTAAAAGCTAGAATAATATCATATATTCTCATTAATCATCACAGTGAACTTAGAATATATGATATTATACAATTACAAATATACATATTATAACAAAATGTTACATTCATTGATCGTTTGCAATTGCCACGACCTGGCGACCACTGCCAGTCACCTGCAGGCGGTCACTGCCAGTCTGACTGCCAGTGCCACGACGGCACCCCACCAGTCAGTCACAGTGACTGAGTGCGTTCCGTTGAGGACGAGAGTGGCATAACTGGTGTTAACCGTTAAGTAACTGGTCTTGTTGACAATGACAGGGATGGAGTTGGAGTAACTCGTCGTGAGGGAGGGGTGGGGAGGAAAAAGGGAAAGGGGAGGAAAAAGGGAAAGGGGGGGGGGGGAGGGAAAGGGGAAAGGGGGGGGAGGGAAAGGGGAAGGGGGGGAGGAAAGAGGGAAAGGGGGAGGGGGGAGGAAAAGGGGAAGGGGGGAGGGAAAGGGGGGGGGAAAGAAAGAAAGACACAGAGACAGACAGACACAGAGACAGACACTCACAGAGACAGACACAGAGACAGACACTCACAGAGACAGACACAGAGACACAGACAGACAGACACAGAGACACAGACAGACACAGAGACACAGACACAGAGACACAGACAGACAGACACAGAGACACAGACAGACAGACACAGAGACACAGACAGACAGACAGACAGACACAGAGACACAGACAGACAGACACAGAGAGACACAGACATACACACAGACACAGAGACAGACACAGAGAGCGGTAAACGGAAAAAGAGATAGAGAGACTGAGAGGGAGACAGAACGAGAGATAGGGAGACGGAAAGAGAGATAGAGAAAGAAAGAAAAAAGGAGAGAAAGAAAGAAAAGAAAGAGAAAGGAGAGAAAGAATGAGGTAAAATTGAGGAAAGGACTAGTAGGACTAGGAGCCGGAGGAGAGGAAAAGTTCTCCTCCTTTCCTCCTCTAGTCTCTCCCCTTTCCTTCTCTCTCTCTCCCCTTCTTTCCTTCTCTTGGAGAAGGAAAGAGGGAGAGGGAGGAAGGAAAGAATGAGGGAGAGGGAGGAAGGAAAGAATGAGGAGAGAGGGAGGAAGGAAAGAAAGAAAGAATGAGGAGAGAGGGAGGAAGGAAAGAAAGAAAGAAAGAATGAGGAGAGAGGGAGGAAGGAAAGAATGAGGAGAGAGGGAGGAAAGAAGGAGGAGAGAGGGGAAAAAAAAGGAAAGGAGGAGAGAGAGGGAAAAAGGGGAGGGAGAGGGAAAGGGAAAAGGGGAGGGAGAGGGAAAGGGAAAAGGGGAGGGAAAGGGAAAAGCGGAGGGAAAGGGGAAAGGGAAAAGGGGATGGAAAGGGAAAAGGGGAGGGAAAGGGAAAAGGGGAGGGGAAGGGAAAAGGGAAGGGGGAAAAGGGGAGGGGAAGGGAAAAGGGGAGTCTGGCAGGGGAGACAGAGAAATAAAAAATTTCAGTGGCAGAGACAATGCTATAAACAAAATCTATAAAATTAAAAACACTGCTCAGCATTTGGGAACATGTAGATTTTTCTGTAAGAACACCAATTGATCTACATGGTCTGGTTTGAGGGCGCTTCTTTTTGCAGTTACCACATCTCCTGCAGTGGAGAAAACCCGCTCTGCAGACACGCTTGTACCTGGGATACACAAGTATTGCTTTGACAGCCGAGAAAGGAGGGGAAATATGACCTCATGCTCACGCCACCAGTTCAAAGGGTCCTCAGTGAGAGGCAGAGGTGGGGCTTTACAATAGTTTTCCATTTCCTCTTCAGCCTTGGCATAGGGGGTCTTTTTGGGTTCTATTGTACCTTCAGTGTCAGTGAAAGACTGTCCCAGCAAACTCACGAGCAGCGATCTGGCCTTTTTGGGAGGAGATGGTGGAGAATGGTTGTCTTCGATGGGTGAACTGTCCTCTTCTTCCAGAGTTCGTTTTCTTCTAGGCACTTGATGATCCTCTTGTGTCCTCTCACTCTCATCTGATGTAATCTGTGTTTGAACAAAAAAGAAACGGAAAAAAAACAATAAGTAAAAACACAAATGTCAATGCCTTTGATTCTGATGGGGTGATGAAAAAGCACAGGAAACGGACAGTACAGTTCCCGCACCGCATCAGATTCAGAAGCGTGGTAGTGCTACTGTCGTTTCAAGAAGAAACATGATGGAATTCTTCAAATTAATTTAATTACCTCCAAGGATGCAGCTTCCTCAGTGACTCCTTTAAATATCTCCAATCTTTCTTCATCTGTGAGGATGAAAGGCAGTCCCTTAAAGCGAGGATCCAGTGCAGAGGCTGTATGAAGGATCTTCCTCTCGGCCTCACTGCTGTACCTCTTCTGGAGATCTGTTCTAATAGAATTCTTGATCTCATGGATCATGGGTGTGTCTCCCATCGTGTCTGTCATGCTCTGGAGAAGTTGTGCATTTATAGGGGCAATGAGAGAAACTGTTGGATTGCGCTCTTCTGACATCAGCATGGTTGCATCCTTCATTGGCTTTAATGCACTCACGGCGTCCTCTGCATTTGACACATCTGTTTCGTTTAGAGTGCAGAGATCGGACTCTCCTCTTCTGACTTCTGGAGACAGCAAGGTGGCACAGACTGCAGGTTGTTGTTCCAAGAACCTCTCGACCATGTCGTATGCACTGTTCCATCTTGTTGCCACATCAGTTATCAGCTTATGATTCTTCAGGCCAAGACATTTCTGTTTCTCTTTTAGACAGTGGCTTGCTCTAGTGCTGCGGTGAAAGAATGTGGATATCCGACGTACTCTGCCAAGAAGCCTAGAGAGAGTGGACACTTTCAACGCTCGCTGGGATGCAAGATTCAGTGTATGGGCGAAGCATTTCACATGGGGGAATTTTCCAACTTGAGCTGCAACTATCATGTTTGACGCGTTGTCGGTCACAAGCACTACAGATTTATCGGACAGCTGCCATTCTTCCACAACATGAGAAAGTAGCTCTGCCAGATGAGCACCCGTGTGAGACTCATAAATGGCTCTCGTTTGCAGTACATGCGACAAAATCTGCCAGTCCTTACTAACGTAATGTGCTGTTATTGTAACATAAGACTCTGTCGTGACTGAAGTCCAGGAATCACACGTTATTGCGACTCGACTTGCTTGGCTCATTGATGCAATTATCTTAGCTTTGGTTTCGTGGTAGAGTGCAGGCATGACGTTTTCTGTAAAGTGACTTCGTGACGGGATCTTGTAACGCGGCTCTATCGTCTTCAAAAGGTAGCGAAACCCACTGTTTTCCACAACAGAGTAAGGGCGCAGGTCCTTCGCTATGAAAGCTGCCACAGCTTTTGTTATTCTCTTTACCTTTTCAGAGTTGGGCGGCAAAGTTGACTGTAACATTGCATCAATTCTTGGCTGATCTGGGTTCATTTCCTTGGTGGTGGTGGTGGTGGTAGGTTTTAGCATTTCTGGGTGAAAACGGCTGACGTGGTTTCTCAGATTAGTAGTATTCCCTAGATATTCAATTTTTGTGTGACAGATTTTACACACAGCGTATGACTTGTCCAATTCGTGCTTCCTACTTTTTTCATAAAAGCCAAAATGTTCCCAGATGTTTGCTTTTAAAAAGCTAGGTGCATTTTTTATCTCTCGTTCCTTTTGTTCTACTTCTGCCATTTTTATTTACTAGCAAATGCAATGCATGCCAGGCATCTATGTGAATTTGTGAGTAGGGATGACACAAGTCTTGACGTGACGATGATGTTGTCAAACTCTGTCAGTTTAAAAAAAAAAAATTTGAGTGACTAAGCCTAAAGCCTGCCACGAGATCAACAGAAAAAGTAACACGTTTCTTTCTAGTATGTATGTAATTGTATGATATGTAAAATCCTCATTTATTATTCTACCCCCCACACACGCAGTTAGTCGCAGTCGCTGTCAAGTGTCAACTATCATTATTCATCATGTGTAAAAGAAAAAATGCGCCCTGGCCCCTCATCTCGTCTGCCGTCGGTGGTTGGTCAACTCAACTGGTGGTCATGGTCATTGGTCAATGTATTGGCATTGCAATGGTCACAGTCTCAGAGAGTCAGCGACAGCCGGTCACGTTATATCGCACTCTCTCTCCTTCTCCAATCTGGTACACTGGCATTATTTGAGATCACAAACTGGCTGCTACAACACAACAACAACATGTCCCGCCAACATCCCCCCCCCCCCCCCAATGACATAATGCCAGTGCCACCCATTTCATTAATTCTGGTTTTATGCATCATTTGAATGTCTTGTCTTGGTGATTGATTCACAATTCACAAGTTCATACTTACCTTGTTTGTATTTGTAATATGATGCTTTTTGGTTTTGCTCATCATTACTGCCCCACACACAATGCACTTGCCTTGCAGTGCAGCTGCAGCATGTGTGGGGCTGGGGCAGTGATGAGCAAAACCATAAATCAAAAAGTATCAATAAAGTTGTGATCAAACAATCATCATTCATCACTAAGACAAGACAGTCACACTGGACAAGTGGACAAATGGTCAGGACAGAACATTCATTTCAATGGATTAGAGATAGAGATATATAGACCTAGACCAGCACCAGCAGACCTACAGTCATAAACGTAACCATAATTAATTAAATGGCAATGGTATGGTCTGGTGATTGTCACTTAAACTCATTAAACCTTTCATGACATAGTTATTTAATATAATGTGAAAGATGATGTTTATTAGTTTTCCTACCTGATTAATGATGATACGATGATAACGACGACGGTGGTGCTGGTGGTGGTGGCACTGCTGGCTGCTGGTGGTGGAGCGATTCTCCTCCTGCCTGTTGTGGACTGGACTGAGCCTGAGGAGTGAGGAAAAACGGACAGGTGAGGTGACACAAGTGACAATTTTTTTTTTTAGGTACGGTAACAGGCAGTGACCAGCTGCAGTCTCTGTGAGTGGTGTATCTGTGTGATGGTCACCTACCTGTCACAACAAGGTGGCAGAGTCTGGCTGGCACGTGGCACCTGCGGGTCTCCTCTCCTGCTGCCTGTGATGATGAAGGGACTCGGAGTGTGTGGCACTGGCAGCTGCGGCCTAGCTCCCTGTCCTGCGAGCCGGGTAACGGATGGGCTGGTCTCCCTCTCCTAAAAAGAAAGATAGCAATTGATTGATTGATTGATTGCATCACGAAACTGGAAAGTGAAAAGGGGGGTAAAATTTAAAATTGTAAAATACCCAGTTCAAGATGTATGGGACAGAACAAAGAACAGTCAAAATGTTTTATTTTTTAAGTAACCAAACAGGCAGGCAGGCATGTTATATTGTTAAATAGTTGTGCTTTAAACCACATGACAATCCCAAGAACAGCAGTATTGCACAGTTGCAGACAGTGTTGTCTGGCATATCTTTGTAAATGATGTGATCAGTGATCACTCACTAAGACCTCTAACTTTACAGCATTGCAAAAAGCTGCCACTGACTGTAGTGTATTCAATACACATAGTGTATTTGACTTGCAGCTTTTTGCAATGCTGTAAACTAAGTTAGAGGTCTTAGTGAGTGATCACTGATCACATGCATCACAGTAATACAAAGATATGCCAGACAGTCAGACACTCAGTGTGCAATTGTGCAGAAGCAGATCATCATCTCCCCCCCAAAAATAATAAAAATCCCCCAAAAAAATGCAGAAGGGTAACTTACTAACTTACTGTGTGCTGCTGCAGTCACTGCGTGCTGCTGTTGTCTGTGTGGCACTGGCGATTGCGGCCTAGCTCGGGTCACTCTCCAGCCCAGTGAGCCCACTCCAGTCTTGTGAGCCAGGTAAGGTCTCCTCGGCTCTCAGACAGCCAGTTTGTGCTCCCATGTGGCATGTGCTGCCTGCCACTGCTGCTCACTGTGTCTGAGTGTGTGGCACTGTCAGGTGGTGGCTGCGGCCTAGCTCGGGTCTCACTCGTCTCCTTCACTCCAGTCCTGCGGTCTCCTCCTCCTCTGTCCCCCCGCAAGACAGCCTGTTTTTTTTCTTTTGTGCACAGCACAGTTAGCCGACCGAGGAGAAAGTTCTGAGCGCTCTTGGGGGTACGAGGACGGGTCCGCTGTGCTCAGTGCTGCTGCATGCACGTCTGTCTCCTCTCCAGTCCTCCTCACGAGTCGACTCACGCGTGCGACACAGGGGGAGGGGGGTGTCACTGTCGTCACGTCAGCTGGAGGCGGGAGGCGGGAAAGAAGGCGCCAAAAAACTTTTTTTTCAGACTCGGCTCTGCACGGCGGACGCGACGCTGACGTCATCAACATGCATCGATTATTTAAAGCAACCGCATCGATGCAGAATCGCCGGGGGTCGAATCGCGATGCATCGCTGCATCGATTATATTCGACAGCCCTACCAAGTATACTGGCAAAATTTAAATGTGAAGGCAAAGAGTGGCCGTGTCTCCTTGTCATCAGAAAAAAATGCATTCTTTAAATCAATAACAGAGAAAAACTCAGCATGGGCGGTAATAGCTGATAGCAGAGATGGTACGTCTGGAACCACAGGGGCTATGGGTATGATCTGTGCATTTACCGCTATAAGATCCTGGACAAACCTAAAGGTATTATCAGCCTTTCTCACTAGGTTGATAGGTGTATTATAGGGGGAAATAATTTCCTCAATAACCCCTGCCTCTAGGAATTCCATCAACATAGACTCAATCCCCTTTTCTTTTTCTGGGGAAAGGGGGTATTGTTTAATATAAACAGGTGCAGCACCGGGCTTAAGCATTGCCTTATATTCTGTACAAGAGATAAGGTCAACATCTTGGTCAGTATTTGCCCAAACCTCAGGAGGAACCGGATCAAGTAGCGGATCCTGAGGTTGGCATTCCAAATATAAAAAACAATTATCCTTTGGTACATGAATGGGCATAATTGAGGATGTGACATGTAGGTCTCCCGTCTTGCTAATCCCCAACTGCAACCCTAACAGAACAAACAAATCTCTCCCTAATAAATTCGCAGGACAATTTGGAATGATCCTAAAACTGTGTGTGAACATTGACTGGTGCTTATATGGATGTTGGATCGAGAGGGAAGGAGTTTTATAGGTTTCTGGTCAGTATCCCATTAATTCCAGCAGAGGGCTCAGCATTCTCTCTTGGACCACTATAATAATCCTCACATGTTTCTACTACATACGGAGGGGGTGTAGAGACCTTTCCTTGCTTTGCACCCTTTTCTTATAACTTAATTGAGACGGAGGCAGAGCAGAACTCTCCCCAGGACTGGCTGTACTGAACCGTAAAGGCTCCGACAATTCCTGGTTAGAGAGGACCTATGTCTATGCTCAACTTCCTTCTCAACTGTCTGCTAGTATTTTCCCTTAAAACCTTCAATTGCTTTCGCCAGTTTCTGGGTTAGCGGGTTTCCCCTCGCCAGAGTGGTGGGACATCTTACGGTTCTCCAGGACACACACAATAAAGTAAGTACAGTTTTCACAGTATCATTTGCTGCTTACCTTCAGCATAAAATAAAATTACTTAATGCTTCATAACATCATAACATAAAAGAAAGCATAAGAAAGCGACAGATATGAAGCGATAGAAATTGGCTGACAAGATAAACCAGGCTGCAGACAATATTTGAATTCTTCCCAAAATAATTCCTCTTGTAAATCCTTCCCTAAAGAATTTATCTTTTAGACTTGGCCAGTAGTCTATTTATAGTCTATCTTGCCTAAAGATAGATACTATTCCTTTCAGTGTGTCTGAAGTGGATTCAAGATAGAAACAAAAGAGTTTTCGGAAAGCATTGGAATTTCCCCAGTCCTTAATGGCAGGAATTTTCCGTACTTACTGAATTCCTGTATGTTCTATCCCGGACAGAGCCCCCAGCTGAAAGAGATCTGCTTCTGTATGCACCCTGATTCCTCCGTCATCTCCAAAGACAGGCGCCTGGAGAGCTATTAATGACACACACACAGTATGGTATCAGAAACAGCTCTGAGTTTATTCTGAGAATTCAGCCTCTTATACATACATCCATACATACAGGAAACAGATGTAGCTCACATTACAATGGTGCTAAGTAGAGACAATTCCTTATATGGAAATAAGGCTAATGTAAATACATTCACCCTCTAGTATGATGTCACCAAACATCCTGTCATTCATACAGATCATATAGCTTATTCTATTTAACCCTTCATCCCCCTCAATGGTCTCAGCTCCCACGCAAATCTCCTCATCACTACTTGCCTGCCTAACGGAGGAAGCGGCGGATCTCTCCTCCAGATCTTGGCTGGGCAGTAGCTGCTGACTGTCCTCTAGTAGCTCGTCCTCGCTGAAAAGTGGAGCTGAGCCCACGACATATAATACTTCTCTAAAAGAGGGAACAGAAAAGGACAAAGGCAGTTTGAGGACAGGTAGGGGCACAGAGCCTGCTCCCTGGTGGTGCCAACTAAGTGTTGTGTCTGAAGAACCCACCGACTCTTAGCCAGGGGTGTCTGATGTCACTTGCGGAGAAGTAGAAGACTGAGTCAACCATTCAAGCACCGCTGGGTTGCTGGTAAAGACACAACCGCTAGATGACACCGGGAGCTCAGGCCTCTCGCTGCGACTCCTACTGCCACTCCCTTTTCTTGTACTGCCTGCGACATAGACATTTTGGCCACTGCCCATTCCCTTTGAAGGGCTTGTCACTTGTCTGTCTGACATACTGTTAGATAAAACATTTAAATTAAAAGGAAATTAATACACCCCAAAAAAGCTGTAAAACATTGTAACTTGACAGCAGAGCGGCGAATAAAACATATTTGTTTTTTCCACTAATACACCCCCAAAAATTCTGTAGTACAATGTAATTGCACCGCAGAACAGCAAATAAGATGTACTTTTTTTACACTTACACACCCCAAAAACAAGATGTAAAACAATGTAACTGCACCGCAGAACGGCAAATAAGAAATAGTTTTTTTAACATTTATACAACCCAAAAAAGGCTGTAGTACAAAGTAACTGCACCACAGAGTGGCAAGTAAAACGTAATTGTTTTTTCCACTAATACACCCCAAAAAAGGCTGTAGTACAAAGTAACTACACCGCAGAAAGGCTAATTATGCATACTTTTTTTTACACTTTTACGCCCCAAAAAAAGCTGTAGAACAATGTAACTGTACCGCATAACGGTAAATAAGATGTCCTTTTTTTATACTTATACACCCAAAAAAAGTCTGTAGTACAAAGTAACTGCACTGCAGAACGGCAAATAATATTTTTTTTACACTTATACACCCCAAAAAAAGCTGTAGAGCAATGTAACTGCACTGCAGAACAGCAAATATGATGTCCTTTTCTTACACTTATACACCACAAAAAAGGCTGTAGCACAAAGTAACTGCACCTCAGAATGGCAAATAAGAAGTGCTTTTTTACACTTATACACCCCATAAAAGGCTGTAGTACAAAGTAACTGCACTGGAGAATGGCAAATAAGATGTACTTTTTTTTACAGTTATACACCCCAAAAAAGTCTGTAGTACAAAGTAACTGCACTGCAGAACGGCAAATAATACATTTTTTTTACATTTGTACACCCAAATAAAGCTGTAGAACAATGTAACTGCACAGTAGAATGGCAGATAAGATGTCTTTTTTTTACACTTATACATCTCAAAAAAGGCTGTGGTACAGAGTAACTGCACCGCAAAACCGCAAATAAGATGTACTTTTTTACATATATACACACCCAAAAAAGCTGTAGTACAAAGTGCAATGTGTGCCGCCCCCTAGGGCCCTCTATAAAGTGTCCCAGGTGTAGGAAATGCTGAGTGGTGTAGTGCGGTCTGATTATCTCTTTATGTGTCACGGTGCTCCTACCTGGATACTGCTCGACCCCAGGCTTTGGCTCTGAAGCAATGAAAAGGGGGAATAATTGAGGGATTGGAAAGAACTTGAGTCCAGACCTTGAGATGAAGTTCAACAGCAGCTTTACTTTGAATAAACGTTTCTTCCAACAGTTACAGGCTTTGTCTTGGTTCCAGCAGGCTTAAGCAGTAAACTGGCAGGCAAACTCAACTCTGCTATATCTTTCTCTCACTATGCTGTACTGACAAGCTGACTTGATAACTTGGCTTCTTCTTTATGCTGCACTTCACTCTGTAGTCAGACTTATCTTTAGCCAAGGAAGTTTACTCCTGGCTCCTGAGGCTTTTAGGCTTCTGCCTCCATGGCCAGCAAAGCTTAAGGTGCTCTGACTAGCCTGGGTACATCCAGCAGAGATGTGCCTCTTCACACCCTTCCCCTGTCTAGGGAAGACTAAACTGGAACTAACTGGTACCCACCCTTCCTGCAGGAAGTAGGGCTGGCCCACTTCTCTCCAGAGGGGGGTTAGAATGGAATGATAAGTTCCATTCTATCTAAGTACAGCTCTGCCGTCTTTGCTGCCACCTGATGGTGAACCAGGCATATTACATGAACATTACAGTTGCATAAAGATATTAAGAATGCACATTGTGGAGGACCTGGACAAAAATACATAAGATAACACTGTATTAGCCCATTAAAGATAGTAGCAGAGTGCAAGGGTGGTAACACCACTCTGGAGTGTTGCAAAAGTAACTGCACCACAGAACGGCAAACAATACATACTTTTTTTACACTTATACACCCCAAGAAAAGCTGTAGAGCAATGTAACTGCACCGCAGAACAGCAAATAAGATGTCCTTTTCTTACACTTATACACCCCAAAAAAAAGGCTGTAGTACAAAGTAACTGCACCGCAGAATGGCAAATAAGACGTACTTTTTTTTAGACTTATACACCCTAAAAAAGGCTGTAGTACAAAGTAAATGCACCGCAGAACGACAAAGAGGATGTACTTTTTTTACGCTTATACACCCCAAAAAAGGCTGTAGTACAATGTAACTGCACCGCAGAACAGCAAATAAGATGTCCTTTTTTTACACTTATACACCCCAAAAAAGGCTGTAGTACAAAGTAACTGCACTGCAGAACGGCAAATAAGATGTACTTTTTTTACACTTATACACCCCAAAAAAGTCTGTAGTACAAAGTAACTGCACTGCAGAACGGCAAATAATACTTACTTTTTTTTACACTTATACACCCCAAAAAAGGCTGTAGTGCAAAGTAACTGCACCGCAGAATGACAAATAAGACGTACTTTTTTTACACTTATACACCCCAAAAAAGGCTGTAGTGCAATGTAACTGCACGGCAGAACGGCAAATAAGACGTCCTTTTTTTACACTAATACAACCCAAAAGAAACTGTAGAACGATTTAAATGCACCGCAGAACGGTTAATATGACGTACGTATATTTCCTATAACTCTACCCTGCAACACAGCACTTGCTCCCTAATAAATAAATAAAAAGTTTGCTGGAATTACAGAGGTATCAACTAGTGCAAACCTAAAAGCAGCAGTTTAATAGCAATTTGGATTCCCAATAAGCGCAGCAAGGTGTAATAGAATTGCTCCTATTACCCAGGCTGTACACTCTCCTATTGCACCCTGTTATCCTTTTATAGCGTGGATGATACCTCACTATGCTTTCCCTACACATTGAATAATCTGTCCCTGAACTTGTAAAATTGTTTTTTCAGCATAATGAAGTCTTTCCTAGCACTGTCCCTAGCACTTGCTGACATTTCTCCCTGCACTAAGCACACTGGAAAATGTCAGAATCCAAAATGGCCGAGGTTAGTTATAGGGCTGTGACATCACAGGGGCTGGCTGGCTGTTGATTGGCTGCATGCATGGCATTGTGCGTGATCCTTTGTTCCCAGATTTTTTTGCTCCATGATTTTTTGCTCCATGATTTTTTTGCTCCATGTCCTAACATGTGCAACAGCGTTTTATCCTGAAATTCGGATCGAATTCCACTTTGTCAACTTCCATTTGCTCATCAATTGTCATACAATCTGCCACCATACCTCCTCATCTGGTGTCAGAACCTACACTTTATACTTAATTCTGCCGGATGTGCCACAAGTTATATTTTGCAAAAAAAAAAAAAGTAAAGAGAGACTATTATACATATGTTTACTTCTGGCTCGATTCTTCAAACTACTTTTCCAATGCACTGATCTCAAGGGAGCAATGACCTTAGGGAGTATACTGTGACACAACACCTCATCAGGTCCACTACCACTACCATCCTCCGCACTGGCTCCTCAGGGGCTCATTGCATATACAGTACCCTGTTGTTGATCCACTAAAAGCTGATTATAATGCTCACTTATAAATGGTAGTAAAACAGATTTTTAGGGGGGGGGGGGGGGACTGGCCCAATTGGGGGTCCCTCAGGTGCAACTAAAATATGCACCGCTATTGACACTGTGAATATGCTTATTTATGTTCTTTGTTCACTTACTAAATGGTAGAAAATTGCAATAGATTTTGGGGAAAAAAGACTGGCACAATGGGATGTCCCCTGGGTGTGGGCAAAATATATAGTATACTGTTGTTGATGCACTAATATATGGTTATTGTACACTTATAAACTGTGAAAGCTTTGCAATAGGTTTTTGGACAAAACAGGCTGGCTTCTGCACATTAGAAACAGTCTCTTTAAAAGCTCACATCTCTTCTGTACTACAACACATGTGGTTATGAACAGCTCCAGCCCTGGCTACATGATAAAACCATGATAAAACCAGATTTCTACCTAGTAAATCTAATTAACTAAATATATCTTCTTTACAAACTCTACACTGCCCACGCAAGACCCTAAAATAGCTGGATTGTGTGTCTTATTGTCCTTATTCACTTATTGTTCTGTCTGTCACAGACATGGCAGAAACATCTTATCACATTAGTTGCTGAGCTCAGAATGGAGAGCAAGTATAGAGCCTCATAGACAAGTCAATGTTCTCCCTCTCGATTGGCTGTGAGATTGACTGTAAAGCATTGTGGGCAAGCCCGCCAGCCAGGGCCACGTCTGGGGTAATGTGATCCTCCCTATTTTTGTTTCCTGTCCTGTTTCCCTCACTAGTTTACAGAATTTTACAAATGAAAAGGCGTTTGCCATTTTGCATGATTCCTCCTAATTAGGGATGAGCGAACCCGAACTGTATAGTTCGGGTTCGTACCGAATTTTGGGGTGTCCGTGACACGGACCCGAACCCGAACATTTTAGTAAAAGTTCGGGTTCGGTGTTCGTTGTTTTCTTGGCGCTTTTTGAAAGGCTGCAAAGCAGCCAATCAACAAGCGTCATACTACTTGCCCCACGAGGCCATCACAACCATGCCTACTATTGGCATGGCTGTGATTGGCCAGTGCAGCATGTGACCCAGCCTCTATTTAAGCTGGAGTCACGTAGCGCCGCACGTCACTCTGCTGTGCTTAGTGTAGGGAGAGGTTGCAGCTGCGACTGTTGTTAGGGCGAGATTAGGCAGTGATTAACTCCTCCAAAACACTTAAGTCAGTGATCGATCTACAGCTGTGGATCATTGAGCTGCTGTTATTCAATTGCTCACTGTTTTTAGGCTGCCCAGAGCGTTTTTCAGTCACTTTTTTCTGGGGTGATCGACGGCCATTTTGTGTCTTGTGGTGCGCCAGCACAAGCTGCCACCAAGTCCATTTAACCATCATTAGTGTGGTTATTTTTTTGCTATATCCTACATCAGGGGCAAGCTGCCACCAAGTCCATTTAACCATCAATAGTGTGGTTATTTTTTTGCTATATCCTACATCAGGGGCAAGCTGTCACCAAGTCCATTTAACCATCAATAGTGTGGTTATTTTTTGGCTATATCCTACATCAGGGGCAAGCTGCCACCAGGTCCATTTAACCATCAATAGTGTGGTTATTTTTTTGCTATATCCTACATCAGGGGCAAGCTGCCACCAAGTCCATTTAACCATCCATAGTGTGGTAATTTTTTGGCTATATCCTACATCAGGGGCAAGCTGCCACCAAGTCCATTTAACCATCAATAGTGTGGTTATTTTTTTGCTATATCCTACATCAGGGGCAAACTGTCACCAAGTCCATTTAGCCATCAATAGTGTGATTATTTTTTTGCTATATCCTACATCAGGGGCAAGCTGCCACCAAGTCCATTTAACCATCAATAGTGTGGTTATTTTTTGGCTATATCCTACATCAGGGGCAAGCTGCCACCAAGTCCATTTAACCATCAATAGTGTGGTTATTTTTTGCTATATCCTACATCAGGGGCAAGCTGTGACCAAGTCCATTTAACCATCAATAGTGTGGCTATTGTTTTGCTATATCCTACATCAGGGGCAAGCTGCCACCAAGTCCATTTAACCATCAATAGTGTGGTTATTTTTTTGCTATATCCTACATCAGGGGCAAGCTGCCACAAGTCCATTTAACCATCAATAGTGTGGTTATTTTTTTGCTATATCCTACATCAGGGGCAAGCTGTCACCAAGTCCATTTAACCATCAATAGTGTGGTTATTTTTTGGCTATATCCTACATCAGGGGAGAGCTGCCACCAAGTCCATTTAACCATCAATAGTGTGGTTATTTTTTTGCTATATCCTACATCAGGGGCAAGCTGCAACCAAGTCCATTTAACCATCAATAGTGTGGTTATTTTTTTTGCTATATCCTACATCAGGGGCAAGCTGTCACCAAGTCCATTTAACCATCAATAGTGTGGTTATTTTTTTGCTATATCCTACATCAGGGGCAAGCTGTCACCAAGTCCATTTAACCATCAATAGTGTGGTTATTTTTTGGCTATATCCTACATCAGGGGCAAGCTGCCACCAAGTCCATTTAACCATCAATAGTGTGGTTATTTTTTTGCTATATCCTACATCAGGGGCAAGCTGTCACCAAGTCCATTTAACCATCAATAGTGTGGTTATTTTTTGGCTATATCCTACATCAGGGGAGAGCTGCCACCAAGTCCATTTAACCATCAATAGTGTGGTTATTTTTTTGCTATATCCTACATCAGGGGCAAGCTGCCACCAAGTCCATTTAACCATCAGTAGTGTGGTTATTTTTTTTGCTATATCCTACATCAGGGGCAAGCTGTCACCAAGTCCATTTTACCATCAATAGTGTGGTTATTTTTTTTGCTATATCCTACATCAGGGGCAAGCTGTCACCAAGTCCATTTAACGATCAATAGTGTGGTTATTTTTTGGCTATATCCTACATCAGGGGCAAGCTGCCACCAAGTCCATTTAACCATCAATAGTGTGGTTATTTTTTTGCTATATCCTACATCAGGGGCAAGCTGTCACCAAGTCCATTTAACCATCAATAGTGTGGTTATTTTTTGGCTATATCCTACATCAGGGGCAAGCTGCCACCAAGTCCATTTAACCATCAATAGTGTGGTTATTTTTTTGCTATATCCTACATCAGGGGCAAGCTGTCACCAAGTCCATTTAACCATCAATAGTGTGGTTATTTTTTGGCTATATCCTACATCAGGAGCAAGCTGTCACCAAGTCCATTTAACTATCAATAGTGTGGTTATTTTTTGGCTATATCCTACATCATGGGCAAGCTGCCACCAAGTCCATTTAACCATCAATAGTGTGGTTATTTTTTTTGCTATATCCTACATCAGGGGCTTGGCTGTGCTTGCCATTTTATTGAGGGGTGAAATACAATTACCAAAATAGCAGTACCCTAAATCTGGTGTTTCAGCTGTGGCCAGCCAGTTGTAATACTGTCTGCTGTCTGGCAAAGGATTTATTTTTGTTCTGGGTTGAAATACAATTCCCAACTTAGCAATTTCCTAAATTAGTGGTTTCTGCTGTATCAGGCCTACTTTAAATCTATCCCTAAAAGGGTATATTAGATTTAAGGTGCTGATAGGGTCATTCTTAATAACTTCACACACACGCTACTGTGCATTTCCAAGTCTAATTCTGTCTGTAAACGTATACCTGTCACCCAGCGCCTAAATAATAGGCCTCAAATTTATATTCAGCTAAATCTGTCATTACTGCTGTGCCTGTATTAGTGTAATACAGTACCTAAATAGATAGCCAGATTGTCTTAGGTGTCTGTAAAAAAAGGCCTGAATTTGAATTCAATACATTGGGCCAAATAATATTTTTCTTATTGTGGTGAACGGTAACAATGAGGAAAACATCTAGTAAGGGACGCGGACGCGGACATGGTCATGGTGGTGTTAGTGGACCCTCTGGTGCTGGGAGAGGACGTGGCCGTTCTGCCACAGCCACATGTCCTAGTGTACCATATTATTGTACTCCAGGGCACTTCCTCATTCAATCCTATTTTTATTTTCATTTTACCATTATATTGTGGGGCAACCCAAAGTTGAATGAACCTTTCCTCTGTCTGGGTGCCGGGGCCTAAAAATATCTGACAGTGGCCTGTTCCAGTGTTGGGTGACGTGAAGCATGATTCTCTGCTATGACATGATGACTGATTCTCTGCTGAGTCGCTGACATGAAGCATGAATCTCTGTTATGGGACCTCTCTCCTCTGTCTGGGTGCCGGGGCCTAAATTATATGACAATGGACTGTTCCAATGTTGGGTGACGTGAAGCCTGATTCTCTGCTATGACATGAAGATTGATTCTCTGCTGACATGAAGCCAGATTCTCTGTTATGGGACCTCTCTCCTCTGCCTGGGTGCCGGGCCTGAATATCTGACAATGGACTGTTCCAGTGGTGGGTGACGTGAAGCATGATTCTCTGCTATGACATGAAGACTGATTCTCTGCTGACATGAAGCCAGATTCTATGTTATGGGACCTCTCTCCTCTGCCTGGGTGCCGTGGCCTAAATATCGGACAATGGACTGTTACAGTGGTGGGTGACGTGAAGCCTGATTCTCTGCTATGACATGAAGACTGATTCTCTGCTGACATGAAACCAGATTCTCTGTTATGGGACCTCTCTCCTCTGCCTGGGTGCCGGGGCCTAAATATCTGACAATGGACTGTTCCAGTGGTGGGTGACGTGAAGCCTGATTCTCTGCTATGACATGAAGACTGATTCTCTGCTGACATGAAGCCAGATTCTCTGTTATGGGACCTCTCTCCTCTGCGTGGGTGTCGGGGCCTAAATATCTGACAATGGACTGTTCCAGTGGTGGGTGACGTGAAGCCTGATTCTCTGCTATGACATTAAGACTGATTCTCTGCTGACATGAAGCCAGATTCTCTGTTATGGGACCTCTCTCCTCTGCCTGACAATGGACTGTTCCAGTGTTGGGTGACGTGAAGCCTGATTCTCTGCTATGACATGAAGACTGATTCTCTGCTGACATAAAGCCAGATTCTATGTTATGGGACCTCTCTCCTCTGCCTGGGTGCCGGGGCCTAA
Organism: Bufo bufo; assembly: GCF_905171765.1. Classification (NCBI taxonomy): domain Eukaryota; kingdom Metazoa; phylum Chordata; class Amphibia; order Anura; family Bufonidae; genus Bufo; species Bufo bufo. The sequence continues at coordinate 238,841,351 of NC_053394.1, forward strand.
ATATCTGACAATGGACTGTTACAGTGGTGGGTGACGTGAAGCCTGATACTCTGCTATGACATGAAGACTTATTCTCTGCTGACATGAAGCCAGATTCTCTGCTATGGGACCTCTCTCCAATTGATATTGGTTAATTTTTATTTATTTTATTTTTATTTTTATTCATTTCCCTATACACATTTGTTTGCAGGGGATTTAACTACATTTTGCTGCCTTTTGCAGCCCTCTAGACCTTTCCTGGGCTGTTTTACAGCCTTTTTAGTGCCGAAAAGTTCGGGCCCCCATTGACTTCAATGGGGTTCGGGTTCGGGACGAAGTTCGGGTCGGGTTCGGGTGCCGGGGCCTAAATATCGGACAATGGACTGTTCCAGTGGTGGGTGACGTGAAGCATGATTCTCTGCTATGACATGAAGACTGATTCTCTGCTGACATGAAGACAGATTCTCTGCTATGGGACCTCTCTCCTCTGCCTGGGTGCCTGGGCCTAAATATCTGACAATGGACTGTTCCAGTGGTGGGTGACGTGAAGCATGATTCTCTGCTATGACATGAAGACTGATTCTCTGCTGACATGAAGCCTGAATCTCTGTTATGGGACCTCTCTCCTCTGCCTGGGTGCCTGGGCCTAAATATCTGACAATGGACTGTTCCAGTGGTGGGTGACGTGAAGCATGATTCTCTACTATGACATGAAGACTGATTCTCTGCTGACATGAAGCCAGATTCTATGTTATGGGACCTCTCTCCTCTGCCTGGGTGCCGGGGCCTAAATATCTGACAATGGACTGTTACAGTGGTGGGTGACGTGAAGCCTGATTCTCTGCTATGACATGAAGACTGATTCTCTGCTGACATGAAGCCAGATTCTCTGTTATGGGACCTCTCTCCTCTGCGTGGGTGTCGGGGCCTAAATATCTGACAATGGACTGTTCCAGTGGTGGGTGACGTGAAGCATGATTCTCTGCTATGACATGAAGACTGATTCTCTGCTGACATGAAGCCAGATTCTATGTTATGGGACCTCTCTCCTCTGCCTGGGTGCCGGGGCCTAAATATCTGACAATGGACTGTTACAGTGGTGGGTGACGTGAAGCCTGATTCTCTGCTATGACATGAAGACTTATTCTCTGCTGACATGAAGCCAGATTCTCTGCTATGGGACCTCTCTCCAATTGATATTGGTTAATTTTTATTTATTTTATTTTTATTTTTATTCATTTCCCTATCCACATTTGTTTGCAGGGGATTTAACTACATTTTGCTGCCTTTTGCAGCCCTCTAGCCCTTTCCTGGGTTTTACAGCCTTTTTAGTGCCAAAAAGTTCGGGTCCCCATTGACTTCAATGGGGTTCGGGTTCGGGACGAAGTTCGGGTCGGGTACGGATCCCGAACCCGAACATTTCCGGGAAGTTTGGCCGAACTTCTCGAACCCGAACATCCAGGTGTTCGCTCAACTCTACTCCTAATCAAATCACCAAACGTTGGTTTCACTTGGAAGAAAATTTGTGAAAGATATGATGAATCCAATCATTTAGAATTGATTTGCTCATCTCTAGTTAAGGGTGATTGTGCGGAATTGGGAATTACAAAGTTTGAACTATTTTGTTTATAAATGTGGACTTAATTTCCATGGATCTACTGAAGTTCACTAATTTCTATATTAATTTGTCTTGTAAGGTGCAGGAGAATGGTCAACAAATAGTGATAGGATGATTTCACGCAGTCAATATTTGGTTAGTATTTTGCATCAGTATTTGTAAGCCAAAACCAAGTGTGGAACCTAAAGAGAGAAAAAGTATGAGGGTACAGCCACATGGTCAGGTTTCTGGATGAAGTTTTGTAAGCCAAAATCAAACTGTGACAACTGTAACAGGCTATGTGTTACTTCCATATACGTTAAGAGTTTTTATATGGCCTACAGCAGCAATCAGGATAATGTTATATTTGAACAGTCTCTGCAACTCAGCATTCACTCTTTATTCACTCTTTATATGAGGACAATTTTAAAACATATTAGTCTCTGCATACACCAGGTACTCTTCTTTGGGGATGTCTGCCTCTGGGGATGCGACTTGCCTGTGTTCTTCAGGAGTGCTGTGCCTTAAACACTCCTGTGCTGTTTTAAACTTCGCTTAACGCCAGCTGCTCTGGTGTCTGATTGTTTCTTACACTCTGTATTAGCGCTACAAGGTTGCAACTTATTTTTCATGGCTTCAATTCTCCACTCTTGCTGATCAAGGTTTTGGTGACCCTTAGAAGGTATTAGGCTTTCAGGGTTATGACCTTTTTGTAATGTGATCTGTTATGGTCGACATGGTGTTTGTATGTACACTGCTCAAAAAAATAAAGGGAACACTTAAACAACACAATGTAACTCCAAGTCAATCACACTTCTGTGAAATCAAACTGTCCACTTAGGAAGCAACACTGAGTGACAATCAATTTCACATGCTGTTGTGCAAATGGGATAGACAACAGGTGGAAATTATAGGCAATTAGCAAGACACCCCCAATAAAGGAGTGGTTCTGCAGGTGGTGAACACACACCACTTCTCAGTTCCCATGCTTCCTGGCTGATGTTTTGGTCACTTTTGAATGCTGGCGGTGCTTTCACTCTAGTGGTAGCATGAGACGGAGTCTACAACCCACACAAGTGGCTCAGGTAGTGCAGCTTATCCAGGATGGCACATCAATGCGAGCTGTGGCAAGAAGGTTTGCTGTGTCTGTCAGCGTAGTGTCCAGAGCATGGAGGCGCTACCAGGAGACAGGCCAGTACATCAGGAGACGTGGAGGAGGCCGTAGGAGGGCAACAACCCAGCAGCAGGACCGCTACCTCCGCCTTTGTGCAAGGAGGAACAGGAGGAGCACTGCCAGAGCCTTGCAAAATGACCTCCAGCAGGCCACAAATGTGCATGTGTCTGCTCAAACGGTCAGAAACAGACTCCATGAGGGTGATATAAGGGCACGACGTCCACAGGTGGGGGTTGTGCTTACAGCCCAACACCGTGCAGGACGTTTGGCATTTGCCTGAGAACACCAAGATTGGCAAATTCGCCACTGGCGCCCTGTGCTCTTCACAGATGAAAGCAGGTTCACACTGAGCACATGTGACAGATGTGACAGTCTTGAGACGCCGTGGAGAACGTTCTGCTGCCTGCAACATCCTCCAGCATGACCGGTTTGGCATTGGGTCAGTAATGGTGTGGGGTGGCATTTCTTTGGAGGGCCGCACAGCCCTCCATGTGCTCGCCAGAGGTAGCCTGACTGCCATTAGGTACCGAGATGAGATCCTCAGACCCCTTGTGAGACCATATGCTGATGCGGTTGGCCCTGGGTTCCTCGTAATGCAAGACAATGCTAGACCTCATGTGGCTGAAGTGTGTCAGCAGTTCCTGCAAGACGAAGGCATTGATGCTATGGACTGGCCCGCCCGTTCCCCAGACCTGAATCCAATTGAGCACATCTGGGACATCATGTCTCGCTCTATCCACCAACGTCACGTTGCACCACAGACTGTTCCAGGAGTTGGCAGATGCTTTAGTCCAGGTCTGGGAGGAGATCCCTCAGTAGACCGTCTGCCACCTCATCAGGATCATGCACAGGCGTTGTAGGGAGGTCATACAGGCACGTGGAGGCCACACACACTACTGAGCCTCATTTTGACTTGTTTTAAGGACATTACATCAAAGTTGGATCAGCCTGTAGTGTGTTTTTCCACTTTAATTTTGAGTGTGACTCTAAATCCAGACCTCCATGGGTTGAAAAATTTGATTTCCATTTTTTTATTTTTGTGTGATTTTGTTGTCAGTACATTCAACTATGTAAAGAACAAAGTATTTCAGAAGAATATTTAATTAACTCAGATCTAGGATGTGTTATTTTTGTGTTCCCTTTATTTTTTTGAGCAGTGTAGTTTAGTTATCATCGCTACTCATTTTGCTTATTCTATTGTTTGAGAATTTAAAAATTTCTCTCATCGAGGGCAGATTCCAAGTTATTATTAGATTAAAAGCATATAATAAATCAAAGTGAATGTCATACTATGAAACAGGAGTGTCTTAACATTCTTCACATTCTGCAATCGATTATTCTTGTGTATAAGATACTTGTATAAGATACTAACATTAACTTCTCACGGAAGATCATAAAGGTCATTTTAAGCAGCAGTGTTGGTTTCACTAATTCCATGTACATGCATGCACCCATGATGATGATAAACCTGAAATCCATAATAAATTCACCATGCTAGTACATACTTCAATAATTTTAACAGAGAAAATGTTTGTAGGTGAAAAGAATAAGCTGTACCATGAAAAAGTAAAAACTTTGGTAAAATAAAACCTTAAAAGAAAGTGTTGGTGTAGTGACAATTTCCAGTGGAGTATCATGGGAAAGGCTATGGGGCTGGTTGTTGTGCTGGGAAGAGGCCTGTGGCCTGCATCACAGATGGTGAGAGTGAGTATCTTGCTTGCAAAGTTATGAAAAAATCTATTCAGCTGCTTCACAGAATTTCACAAAGAAATTCGATTTGGGACTAATTACTTTGTCAAGAAGCACATTCCTTTGTATGTAGCAGGTGCAATAACGGGGAGCGGCGATCACACCGCTCCCCATCATTAAACCCCTCCGATGCTACGTTCATCCCTGATCGTAGCATCTGAGGCTACAATTTTGGCCTTTCAGGGGTTTAATAAGAGTTAAAAAAAATATAATACTCCCCTTATCCATTTGCTCTGGTAGAGGCCACAACGGCCATCTTGATTAAAGACATCATCACATCATCACGCTGATCTGGCGTGGTGACGTCATTACTGATGATGTCACCATGCCCGGCCAGCGTGCCGACGTGGTAGCTTTATATGTCACACCGTGCAAGATTTTGCATGATTTCTGCAATCAAGATGGCCGCAACTGCCTCTGTGTGCGCAAATAAATGAGGTGAGTATGTATTTTAAAATTTATTTTTTATTTTTTTGCCATTTCAGGAAAAATAGATGCGTTTCCATGAAGCGCAAGGAAATTTGGCTTCACGGTGAATCAAATTATTCCTGAAATTTGGATCAAAGTCAAGTAATTTGGCCTTGATTCGCTCAACACTAGTGGTAACTATTGGGGACACTATGGGGGGGGAGGGGAAGCACTACTGGAGTACATTTTATGAAAAAGGGGCACTACAGGTGGTTATTATATGTAAAGAGGGTTCTACCGGGGACATTATATGTAAAAATGCACTACTGGCAGGCATTATACTGTATGTGAAGAGGACACTACAGGAGGTCATTATATGTAAAGAAAGCACAATTGGGGGCATTATATGTGAAGAGGCCACAATGAGGGGCATTATATGTAATGAGGCCACTGCTGGGTGACATTATATATAAAGAGGGTACTACAAGAGGCATTATATGTAGAGAGGGGATTATGGGGTCATTATTAGCGATGAGTGAATCGAGTTTCGGATCCAAGATCCGAAGTCGATTTGCTCCAAACTTTGTTTTAATGCTGTAGATCCTTCTCCATATTGCACTAAAATGTATAAGCTCTGGGGAGGGAAAATCGGAATCACCAAAGTCTCATGGTACTTCGGTAAATAACTTTGTGATTTGATTTTTCAACTTGGTTCCAAAGTTGGATTCAGTACTGAGGTATCAGTATCAGTCTTGCAATAACTCATTTCAGCTCGTCGGAGCCCACACATTTGAATACTGTACAAAGACGAATCTCTGTACAGTATTCAAATGAAGTTTTGAACTAAGCGACTTCGGATCTAGGATCCGAAGCTCGCTTCGCTTATCACTAGTCATTATATCTACACTTGGCACTACTGGGGCATTATATGTACAGAGGAAACTACTGGGGGCATTATATGTACAGAAGGCACTACTGGAGGCATTATATGTAAAGAGCCCTCTACAGAGGGCATTAAATGTACAGATTGTGTTATGGGAAACAATATATGTACAGAAGGTACTATGGGGGCATTCAATGAAAAGAGGCCACTACTGGGGGCGTTATATGTAAAGAGCCCTCTACAGAGGGCATTAAATGTACAGATGGTGCTATGGGAGACAATATATGTACAGAAGGTACAACAGGGGCATTAAATGTACAGAGGGCAATACTGGGGGCATTAGGTGTACATACTGAGGGCATTATTTGTACAAAGGGTACTACTGGGGATATTGTATGGACAGAAAGCACTACTGGGGGCATTATAAGTACAGGGGGCACTAGAGGGGATCATTTTATATATATATATATATATATATATATATATATATATACAGTACAGACCAAAAGTTTGGACACACCTTCTCATTCAAAGAGTTTTCTTTATTTTCATGACTATGAAAATTGTAGATTCACACTGAAGGCATCAAAACTATGAATTAACACATGTGGAATTATATACATAACAAACAAGTGTGAAACAACTGAAAATATGTCATATTCTAGGTTCTTCAAAGTAGCCACCTTTTGCTTTGATTACTGCTTTTCACACTCTTGGCATTCTCTTGATGAGCTTCAAGAGGTAGTCCCCTGAAATGGTTTTCACTTCACAGGTGTGCCCTGTCAGGTTTAATAAGTGGGATTTCTTGCCTTATAAATGGGGTTGGGGCCATCAGTGGCGTTGAGGAGAAGTCAGGTGGATACACAGCTGATAGTCCTACTGAATAGACTGTTAGAATTTGTATTATGGCAAGAAAAAAGCAGCTAAGTAAAGAAAAACGAGTGGCCATCATTACTTTAAGAAATGAAGGTCAGTCAGTCAGCCGAAAAATTGGGGAAACTTTGAAAGTAAGGGCTATTTGACCATGAAGGAGAGTGATGGGGTGCTGCGCCAGATGACCTGGCCTCCACAGTCACCGGACCTGAACCCAATCGAGATGGTTTGGGGTGAGCTGGACTGCAGAGTGAAGGCAAAAGGGCCGACAAGTGCTAAGCATCTCTGGGAACTCCTTCAAGACTGTTGGAAGACCATTTCAGGGGACTACCTCTTGAAGCTCATCAAGAGAATGGCAAGAGTGTGCAAAGCAGTAATCAAAGCAAAAGGTGGCTACTTTGAAGAACCTAGAATATGACATATTTTCAGTTGTTTTACAATTGTTTGTTATGTATATAATTCCACATGTGTTAATTCATAGTTTTGATGCCTTCATAGTCATGAAAATAAAGAAAACTCTTTGAATGAGAAGGTGTGTCCAAACTTTTGGTCTGTACTGTATATACAGAGGGCACTACAGGGAACATTATATCTACTGGCAGAACTATATGAAGCTTTATAACTACTTGGGCCTAAATGGAATGATTACTGGTGGGGTGGGACATAAAAGGAGGCATTGCTACTAAATAGGTGTGTTCTGTGTGTCAAATTATGCAGGAACAAGTTGTGATTCAGAGATGTCATCATAGTGATCTGTGTGAGATTTAGGAAAAAAAGGAAAGAGAATGACGGGATTATTAATGACTTGGACCAAAATTTATATGGCCATGATGGAGTGGTATTATTTGTCTTTTGCATAGTGTTTTTATTGGCTATTTTTGGTCTTGGCATACTGTGGGGCAGGGATCTATAAAAAGGGGCATATCCATAGGTTAGGTAGCTTGATTGCGGTGCTGGCAATCCACCCTGCACCACTGGTGAGAGGGCATGAATGAAAATAGGAACACCATGTTCCCTATTTTATGTTGCTTATAAAGCATTAAGGTATTCCTGAAGAAATTTAAGATTCCCACCTGTTGTCAGTGGAGTTCACAATCAATTTATCTTTCTCAAACAAAGGAACCATAGGAAGACAACTAACCTAGCAAAACTGATGCCAGCATGGTACAAACATCCAAGCTCCATGCAGAACTTTCCCTCGGTCAAATTCAAATCCAGATATTCCATTGCTGTAAGGAATCATGCTAAACAAGCTGCCCTTTAAATATACTGGAGATGACATCAATTTCTACTTCCATTGGCAATAGTGAAACAATTTTATCCAAATTAATTATTCACTTAAGGACCTTGGAGTGTTTTGCTGAAGCTGAAAGACCAGCATCAACTTCCACATGCTTACCATGCGTCGCAATGAGCTCATGATTTCTAAAGAGCCTTTAACTCACATCTCAATACTAAGCCTAGGTCCATTGACAAATACTGCTTTGGAAGGTCATATAAAAGAAAATGCAATGAATAGGGGTGCACAATTACTAACTTGATTGTACTTAGAGCTTGTCTTAAAATGCACACAAAAATTTGGCGCATTTCTGGCGCATAATGTTGCATTAAGTTTTAGACCTAGTTATGCCTAACTTGCTAGCTTTGGTTTCCTAGCTTTACAAGGGGTGTGGCTTAGCAGAAGCGGGTATGGTTTAAGAGGCAACAATGTGTGTCAAAATTTTGCTGTAAAATATTGGCAAAAAATAAGTGAACTATAAGTATGTGCAAACTTAGAAAAAAGTAAGTAGTCATGCACCAAATTTACACCTAGTGATAGTTGGGCAGATCATTGCTAACAATTGTTCGTAGGAATGCTCTTTAAAATGATCTGCTTGTGTAATAGTGTAATAGTGAATGTTTATCGGGCAATCACAATTTTTAAGCATGCTTAAAAATCATTGTTTGCCAACCATAGATTGGGGTGTAGGCAGTATTTGTTTCTGCTGGGGTGGTATTTTGCGCTCCACTACATATTGCAGGCCCCCCCTACTTATGTATTCCCTGCCTACATATGTTGCCCCTCCTTCTGTCAATTTGAACCCTACTATAATATTGGACCACTTTTAGTTTTTTTTCCAGGGCCACTTTAAGTTCCCAGTCTGCCCATGGCCCCATCTGCCATACAAAGTCACTGTGATAAATTTGGCACATCTTTAGACTGTCTGGTTTATGTTTATGCTGTCTACATTTTAAAGAGGATTAGTAAAATAGCCCTATTGTTCTTTCCTATACCGTTTCCCGATCCACCTATGACAGCCATTACTTGAGAGATGAATCTTCAGCTGAAGCCTGCAAGGACATAGTAGAACACCTATGGACTAATCAAGTACTTAAGTTCAATTTTAAATTTCACATTAAAGGGGTTCTTTACCTTTTTCTTACTGATGATCTATCCTTTGGATAGGTCATCAGCATCTGATCGGCGGGGGTCCCAGGTGTCAAAGCTTCCTGCAGGCCAGTGACATCACGACTATGTCACATAGCCTGGGCGCTACTCAGCCCCATTGAAGTGAATAGGACTCAGCTGCGCCCAGGCCACATGACATAGCCGTGATGTCACTGGCCTACAGGAAGCAGCGAGAAGGCCCAATTGCAACTGCGAACGCTGCTGTCTTCTCAAACAGCTGATCAGTGGGGAGTCCCGGGTGTCAGACTCCCACCGATCAGATGCTGATGATCTATCCAAAGAATAGATCATCAGTAAGAAAAAGGTAATGAACTCCATTAAAGGGAACCTAAACTTTCACACAAAGTACAGAAGGTGCAGCAGATTTTTTTTTTTACTTGGCCTATTTTGGTGAAAAAATTTGACCCAGCCCTCAATGGGCTGTTGATAATCCTGTAGATGTCTTAAATTAGGGTGTTGCAGTGTAAAATATTACAATTATGTTAAGCCCAGTTTTATATGTAGTCTATATATATTTGTATATTTAGTGTTCAGAAATGATTCACTAAGGCAGTGCTCTCATAAATGTAAATAGCTAGATCTCATGTATTCCACTATTACTAAACTACATATTAAAAAGTACAACAGTAGAAATACGATTCCATGAGTCACTGAAGACATTATATCGCCCTATTATTTGCCCTCTTTTAGGTTAGCTATTGAAGAGTATCAACATGGAAAGAACATGTGATAATAGAAAGTTTGCAGGGTTTTTATTTTTGCCTGTCAAACTGTATTAACCATTTTTAGAATACAATCTATTTTTATGTTTTTGTTTTTCCCCCTACCTTCCAAAAGCCATAACTTTTTTACTTTTTAAAAAAGGAAAAAAATGTTTATTGGGTTAGATCGGAAAATGGCACAATTCTACCACTGTTTTTGGGGTTTTGTTTTATGGCATTCACTGTTTGCTGAAAATGGCATGATAATCTTATATTATGGGTTGGTACAATTGCAGCCATACCAAATTTGTATAGTTTTTATCATGTTTTACTACTTTAAAAGAAAATCTTTCAAAAAATTGTTTGTTTGCATCATCATATTCTGACACCTATAACTTTTTTATCTTTCTGTCTACAGATACAGAGAGCTGTGTGAGGGCTTATTTCAATGGTACCATATACATTTTTTGAAGGGCAAGGTGACCAAAAAAAGCAGATCGGTTATTTTTTTTTTTTTTACTGTATTAATATATATTTACTAATATATTAATATATATATATTAATATTTATATTACTGTATTAAAAATATATTTAGATTTTAATAGTTCTGACATTTTTGTGTTGATTTATTTTAATATGTAAGACTGGAAAAGGGGTGATTAATTTTTTTAATATATTTTTGTGGTTTTTACTTATTAAAAGCATTATTTCACTTTTTTACCTATAATTTTTAGTAGTGATGAGTGAGCATGCTCTGCCGAATACTTGTTCGGCTCGAGCATCGCCATGCTCAGCACATGGCGATACTTGGCCGAGTACCACAGGTGCTCGAGCAGCATGCTCGAGTCTCCTCCCGCATGTTTCGCGGCTGCTAAGCAGCCAAAAAACATGCAGGTAAGTACTACCATCACTGTACTACCAGTAGCCATGTTGGCTGCTGGCATTACAGTAATTGGCTGGCCGGAACGCGTCATCTGGTGCTATATAGCACCCGATGACGTGGGTTCGGCTCATTGCAAGTCAGGGAGAGCTGCGCTTAGGAAGGGACAGATAGTGTAGGAAAATTGTGATCGTATTTTATTCAAGTGAATAACGTTTCAAAGACCGAAAAGTCCTTTTAAGGACTATTGTGTGTGGTTGGCAGCAATTTATTTTAGCAAAGTAGTACTCAAATTTTTTTTTTACATACTTTGCAAAATAGTGATTCTTTTTCTATATAGAGGGTGTCTGCAGGGATTTGTGACATCTGTGCAATACCTTCTGTGTGTCAGGGCCGAGATAGGAAGAATAATAGTGAAAACAATAAGTTTTTTTTCCCATAATCTATCCACATTTTTGCTGTAAACTGTGTCATCCTTGAGTTGTCAGATCTGCGCTGCAATACCATGTGTGGTTGTCAGGGCCAGATATAGGGGAAAAATGTGAAAACAGAAAACACTATTTTTTTCCCATAATCTATCCACATTTTTGCTGTCAACTGCCATCAGTGATCTGTACTCCAATACATTTTGTGGTTGTCTAGGCCAGATACAGGGAAAAAATTACAATACAAAAAACACTTTTTTCCCCATAATCTATCTACATTTTTGCTGTCAACGGTGCAATCAGTAAACTGCGCTTCAATACATTTTGTGGTTGTCAGGGCCAGATATAGTGAAAAATATAAATATAAACTACATCAGAAAACAGTGTCTGTACCGCAGATTCCAATAATCTGAGTCTAATCTAGTGTCCATATTCTGTGTGTTTCTGTGACATATACTGTCCTGCATCAGAAAAGTGTTTATTTAGAGCAAAAGCCAAAAATCTGTGCCTAATCTAGTGTCTATATTATGTGTGTTTCTGTGACATATAATGTCCTGCATCAGAAAACTGTTTCTTTAGAGCAAAATCCTAATATCTGGGCCTAATCTCGTGTCCATATCCTGTGTGTTTCTGTGAGATATACTGTTCTGCATCAGAAAACTGTTTATTTAGAGCAAAATCCTAATATCTGGGCCTAATCTAGTATCCATATTCTGTGTGTTTCTGTGACATATATTGTCCTGCATCAGAAAACAGTGTCTTTAGAGCAAAATCCTAATATCTGGGCCTAATCTAGTGCCCATATTATGTGTGTATCTGTGACATATACTGTCCTGCATCAGAAAACTGTTTATTTAGAGCAAATACAAAAAATCTGGGCCTAATCTAGTGTCCATATTCTATGTGTTTCTGTGACATATACTGCCCTGCATCATAAAACAGTGTCTTTAGAGCAAAATCCTAATATCTGGGCCTAATCTAGTGTCCATATTCTGTGTGTTTCTGTGACATATATTGTCCTGCATCAGAAAACAGTGTCTTTAGAGCAAAATCCTAATATCTGGGCCTAATCTAGTGCCCATATTATGTGTGTATCTGTGACATATACTGTCCTGCATCAGAAAACTGTTTATTTAGAGCAAATACCAAAAATCTGGGCCTAATCTAGTGTCCATATTCTATGTGTTTCTGTGACATATACTGCCCTGCATCATAAAACAGTGTCTTTAGAGCAAAATCCTAATATCTGGGCCTAATCTAGTGTCCATATTCTGTGTGTTTCTGTGACATATATTGTCCTGCATCAGAAAACAGTGTCTTTAGAGCAAAATCCTAATATCTGGGCCTAATCTAGTGCCCATATTCTGTGTGTATCTGTGACATATACTGTCCTGCATCACAAAACTGTTTCTTTAGAGCAAAATCCAAATATCTGAGCATAATCTAGTGTCGATATTCTGTTTGTTACTGTGACATATACTGTCCTGCATCAGTAAACAGTGTCTTTAGAGCTAAATTCTAATATCTGGGCCTAATCTAGTGTCCATATTCTTTGTGTGTTTCTGTGACATATACTGTCCTGCATCAGAAAACTGTTTCTTTAGAGCAAAATTCTAATATCTGAGCATAATTTAGTTTCCATATTCTGTTTCTTTCTGTGACATATACTGTCCTGAATCAGTAAACAGTGTCTTTAGAGCTAAATCCAATATCTGTGCCTAATCTAGTGTCCATATTCTGTGTGTTTCCGTTACATATACTGTCCTCCATCAGATAAACTGTTTATTTAGAGCAAAATTCTAATGTCTGGGCCTAATCTAGTCTCCATATCCTGTGTGTTTCTGTGACATATACTGTCCTACATCAGTAAACAGTGTCTTTAGAGCAAAATCCTAATATCTGGGCCTAATCTAGTGTCCATATTCTGTGTGTATCTGTGACATATACTGTCCTGCATCAGAAAACTGTGTCTTTAGAGCTAAATGCTAATATCTGGGCCTAATCTAGTGTCCATATTCTGTGTGTTTCTGTGACATATACTGTCCTGCATCAAAAAACTGTTTATTTAGAGCAAAATCCTAATGTCTGGGCATAATCTAATGTCCATATTCTTTGTGTTTCTGTGACATATACTGTACTACATCAGAAAACAGTGTCTTTATAGCAAAATCATAATATATGGGCCTAATCTAGTGTCCATATTCTGTGTGTATCTGTGACATATACTGTCCTGCATCAGAAAACTGTTTATTTAGAGCAAAATCCCAAAATCTGGGCTTAATCTAGTGTCCATATTCTGTGTGTTTCTGTGACAAATACTGTCCTGCATCAGTAAACAATGTCTTTAGAGCAAAATCCTAATATCTGTGCCTAATCTAGTGTCCATATTCTGTGTGTTTCTGTGACATATACTGTCCTACATCAGAAAACTGTTTCTTTAGAGCAAAATCCAAAAATCTGGACCTAATATAGTGTCCATATTCTGTGTGTTTCTGTGACATATACTGTCCTGCATCAGAAAACTGTTTATTTAGAGCAAAATCCTAATATCTGGGCCTAATCTAGTGTCCATATTCTGTGTGATTCTGTGACATATACTGTCCTGCATCAGAAAACAGTGTCTTTAGAGCAAAATCCTAATATCTGGGCCTAATATAGTGTCCATATTCTGTGTGTTTCTGTGACATATACTGTCCTGCATCAGTAAACAGTGTCTTTAGAGCAAAATCCTAATATCTGGGCCTAATCTAGTGTCCATATTCTGTGTGTATCTGTGACATATACTGTCCTGCATCAGAAAACAGTGTCTTTAGAGCTAAATGCTAATATCTGGGCCTAATCTAGTGTCCATATTCTGTGTGTTTCTGTGACATATACTGTCCTACATCAGAAAACAGTGTATTTAAAGCAGAATCCTAATATCTGAGCCTAATCTACAGGGTGGGCCATTTATATGGATACACCTTAATAAAATGGGAATGGTTGGTGATATTAACTTCCTGTTTGTGGCACATTAGTATATGTGAGGGGGGAAACTTTTCAAGATGGTTTGGTGACCATGGCGGCCATTTTGAAGTCGGCCATTTTGAATCCAACTTTTGTTTTTTCAATAGGAAGAGGGTCATGTGACACATCAAACTTATTGGGAATTTCACAAGAAAAACAATGGTGCTTGGTTTTAACGTAACTTTATTCTTTCATGAGTTATTTACAAGTTTCTGACCACTTACAACATGTGTTCAATGTGCTGCCCATTGTGTTGTATTGTCAATGCAACCCTTTTCTCCCACTCTTCACACACTGATAGCAACACCGCAGGAGAAATTTTAGCATAGGCTTCCAGTATCCGTAGTTTCAGGTGCTGCACATCTCGTATCATCTGAAGGCAATCGTCTATGCTGTGAAAATACGAGATGTGCAGCACCTGAAACTACGGATACTGGAAGCCTGTGCTAGCATTTCTCCTGCGGTGTTGCTATCAGTGTGTGAAGAGTGGGAGAAGAGGGTTGCATTGACAACCCAACACAATGGGCAGCACATTGAACACATTTTATAAGTGGTCAGAAACTTGTAAATAACTCATGAAAAAATAAAGTTACGTTAAAACCAAGCACACCATTGTTTTTCTTGTGAAATTCCCAATAAGTTTGATGTGTCAAATGACCCTCTTCCTATTGAAAAAACAAAAGTTGGATTCAAAATGGCCGACTTCAAAATGGCCGCCATGGCCACCACCCATCTTGAAAAGTTTCCCCCCTCACATATACTAATGTGCCACAAACAGGAAGTTAATATCACCAACCATTCCCATTTTATTAAGGTGTATCCATATAAATGGCCCACCCTGTATATTTCTCTGTGGTATTTTACCATTGATGTGGTGACCTCTTATGCATTTGCACTTTAACTTCTTTTGGTTGTTGTATGTTCCGATATATACATATTTACTGGAACCATTACACATACGTATATTGCAGTGTAGTCTGTGACCATTTATTGATGTGGTGTCTCATTATATGCACTTGCACTTTAGTATCTTTTGGTGGTTTTATGCCCCCATATATACAAAGTAATTGTGGTCACGGACTTACACACAATATTCGGGCAGGCATTGTACTCTCCTTTTTTGCCTCTATTCCTGTACTCCATTCCTTCCCTTTTAGTGTTTCACCTGTGCTGATATGCCTCCTCAGATGTAGTCATTTTTTATCTGTTGTATCACGTTCTCGTTCATATATGTTATTTATTCAATAAAGGATTTATTTTTTGATGATATACCCGTTTAATCTCAGTTCATTTTCGGTGTTTGGTGTAATTAAGGAACATGGCTTAGCCGTCAACCCCTAGGTTCGTTTTGTTGTGGGGGCTGTGTCGCATGTGTGGCAATTTAATGTGGTAACAGCTTCATTAGTACAGTCACACGGAAGAAGTTTGAAATTCGTTCATTCATTAACTGTAGAACAAGTGGTGTCATTTACTTGGCCACATGCATATGCGGTTTACAATATGTGGGCAAGACAATACGTGAGTTTCGGCGACGGATAGGGGAACATCTAAACGATATCCAATTGCATGCCACATTTGTACCACGCATGAGGGCAGAGTAGACACCATGAAATTCCAAGGCATTGAAGCGATGAGAAGAATGCAGAGAGGTGGAGAGTTGGGGACTATGACAAAAGACTGCTTCAAAAAGAAGCAGAATGGACATTTAGGCTACGAACTGAGAGACCAGAGGGCCTCAATGAATACATTTCATATGCATGCTTTATATAAAATCACATCCTATGTAATTTTATCTGTAATTATCTGTAATTTCTCTGTGGGGCGATTCCCATTCATGCACGGGTCATTACATATATACCTCAACATCCCCCTTTACTTCACATGCATTCTTCTGGAGTCATTCTCTCTTTTCTGTATGTATGTGACAGATCCTCCATATACATAGCTATACAGTAACACATGCACTATTGTGACATATCTCGAGTTACATCTAGCAAGATCTATGGGGTTGCTTCATCTTCCCCTTAATCCTGTGCCCCTCATCCCTACCTATATGTGCTTATGCTGCCCTTTATACCGGTATGTATCGCCGATTAGTCCCTGTATATCAATGAATGTAGTCATTCATATTGGCACTACGCTGCAGAGAGCGGACATGGTTGGCGGGCACGCTCCTCCTCTTTCAGACACTTCCTGGCCAACCAATTTAAACAGCTGTTTGTGGCGGCCATATCTACGGCCACCTTAGCGCCTTGAGACACGAGACGGACTGCGTTTTATGTGTTTGTTTGTCCTGCTTGCACTCAATGCTCCTGATGAGCTATAGGCGAAACGCGTCGAGCAGTAGATAGTGCAGGTATGCTAGTACAAACATATTATGATATACACTAGGGCAGCCAGCCGACCTAATACCAGGCAATAGCCACTGGTGTGAACCTTCACCAGGGGTAAATAAAGTAAGGAGTAGAGACACTCATACCCCCAGTGGAAGCCCTCTTTATGATTGTGATTATTTGTCAACCACTGCTGTTTTCTGATTCACTTATGATACAATATAGAGAAAGCAGCTGGTTGCTATGGGACCTCATGATACAGCGTTGTGAATTTCATACGCTGTAGAATTGGGGGGTCCATGTGAATTGAATGGACCTGTAGTGCGGCGTCATCATCTTACTCGCCGCTATAGAATGGTGACTGCTGGATTCTCACAGTGCATCTAAATCAGTGCGGTTAGGACCAGCATTTCAGTCACCACTCACTTATTCAAGAAGGCCCATGTACACGTATTTAAATACGTTTTCAAAGTTTTATTTGGTGATATAGAGTTCCTTCCTCTTTTAATGCATATCTAATAAAAGTTTGAAGTTTTACTTACTTCCAATGTTTCTCAGTACCGTAACTATAGCTCTGCCAAAAACGCTGCTACCTGCTGGTGAACCAGGTACATTACATACAAACAGTTGCATGGCAAGTTTGGGAATGCACATTATGGAGGACCTGGAACCAAATACATAAGATGACATTGTGTTAGCCCATTGGAGATAGTAGCAGGGTGCAGGACTTGTAACACCACTCTGGGGTTTTACAGGTGGTCTACCTGGGGCACGATTGGCTCCCAACCTCCCACTGCTGCCACCCTGCTTACTCCCGACCACGCTACCAACTTGCTGGCTCCTCTGCTGCCTCACACACAAGCTGCCACACTCTTCTCCCGATGATGATGAAGCCCCTTCGTCACCCAGCTCCCAAGTTCGATCGGCTTCATCATCATCCACTTCTGTCTGCACGTCCCTAATGTCCCCCTCAATGGTCTCAGGTCCAGGAGCCTGACCGCTCGCAACATCAGCCCCCAAGCGACTCTCATTATCATTACTTTCCCACCTACCAAAGGAAGTGGCGGATCTCTCCTCCAGATCTTGGCTGGGCAGTAGCTGCTGACTGTCCTTTAGTAGCTTGTCCTCGCTGAAAAGTGGACCTGAGCCAATGGCATATAATACTTCCCTAGCAGAGGGAACAGAAAAGGACAAAGGCAGGTTGAGGACAGGTGAGGGCACAGGGCCTGGTTCCGGACCATGCCAACAAAACGTTGTATCTGAAGAACCCACCGACTCTTGGCTGGGGGTGTCTGATGTCACTTGCGATGAAGTAGAAGACCAAGTCAACCATTCAAGCACCGCTGGGTTGCTGGTCAAGACACGACCGCTAGATCACACCAGGAGCTCAGGCCTCTGGAAGTGACCCCTGCTGCCACCCCCCCTTACTCTGTTACGACCTGTGCCTGCGCCAGAAACATTTAGTCCTCTGCCCCTCCCCTGTGCAGGCCCTGTCACTTCCCTGCCTGTTAGATCAAATAAATAACTAAAAAGGAAATTAATGCACCCCAAAAAGGTTGTAATTTTCTCACTTCACCACACAAAGGCTAATAAGCCCCTTTTTTTTCCCACCAATACATGCCAAAAAAGACTTTAGAACATATAACTGCACCGCTGAACGGCAAATAAGCTCTTAATTTTTTCCAGAGGTTCTACAATGCCCAGACAGAAGAAAAACCCCACAAATGACACCATTTCGGAACGTAGACACGCTAAGGTATTCGCTGATGGCCATAGTGAGTTCATAGAACTTTTTATTTTTTGTCACAAGTTAGTTGAAAATTATGATTTTATTTTTTATTTTTTTCTTACAAAGCCCCTTTGCCCACCTAGGCTGCAAAGAAGCGCCACACATGCGGTATCATCGTACTCAGGAGAAGTTGGGCAATGTGTTTTGGGGTGTCTTTTTACATATACCCATGCTAGGTGAGAGAAATATCTCTCTAAAAGACAACTTTTCCCATTTTTTTTATACAAAGTTGTCATTTGACAGAGATATTTCTCTCACCCAGCATGGGTATATGTAAAAAGACACCCCAAAACACATAGCCCTACTTCTCCTGAGTACGGCGATACCACATGTGTGACACTTTTTTGCAGCCTAGGTGGGCAAAGGTGCCCAAATTCTAAAGAGCACCTTTAGGATTTCACAGGGCATTTTTAACACATTTGGATTTTAAACTACTGCTCACGCATTAGGGCCCCTAAAATGCCAGGGCAGTATAAATACCCCACAAGTGACCCCATTTTGGAAAGAAGACACCCCAAGGTATTCCGTGAGGGGCATGGCAAGTTCCTAGAATTTTTTTTTTTTGGCACAAGTTAGCGGAAAATTATGATTTTTTTTTTTTTTACAAAGTCTCATATTCCACTAACTTGTGACAAAAAATAAAAACTTCCATGAACTCACTATGCCCATCACGAAATACGTTGGGGTGTCTTCTTTACAAAATGGGGTCACTTGCGGAGTAGTTATACTGCCCTGGCATTTTAGGGGCCCTAATGCGTGAGAAATTCAAATGTGTAAAAAATGTCCTGTGAAATCCTAACGATGCTCTTTAGAATGTGGGCCCCTTTGCCCACCTAGGCTGCAAAAAAGTGTCACACATGTGGTATTGCCGTACTCAGGAGAAGTAGGGAAATGTGTTTTGGGGTGTATTTTTACATATACCCATGCTGGGTGAGAGAAATATCTCTGTAAAAGTCAACTTTTCCCATTTTTTTATACAAAGTTGTCATTTTAGAGAGATATTTCTCTCACCCAGCATGGGTATATGTAAAAAGACACCCCAAAACGCATTTCCGTACTTCTCCTGAGTACGGCGATACCACATGTGTGACACTTTTTTGCAGCCTAGGTGCGCAAAGGGGCCCAAATTCCTTTTAGGAGGGCATTTTTAGACATTTGGATTCCAGACTTCTTCTCACGCTTTAGGGCCCCTAAAATGACAGGGCAGTATAAATACCCCACATGTGACCTCATTTTGGAAAGAAGACACCCCAAGGTATTCCGTGAGGGGCATGGCGAGTTCATAGAAGTTTTTTTTTTTTTGGCACAAGTTAGCGGAAATAGATTTTTTTTAGTTTTTCTCACAAAGTCTCCCTTTCCGCTAACTTGTGACAAAAAGTTCAATCTTTCATGGACTCAATATGCCCCTCAGCGAATACCTTGGGGTGTCTTATTTCTGAAATGGGGTTATTTGTGGGGTGTGTTTACTGTTCTGGCATTTTGGGCAAAGCTAAATTGTGAGCAACCCTGTAAAGCCTAAAGGTACTCATTGGACTTTCGGCCCCTTTACGCACCTAGGCTGCAAAAAAGTGTCACACGTGTGGTATCACCGTACTCAGGAGAAGTAGGGCAATGTGTTTTGGGGTGTATTTTTACATATACCCATGCTGGGTGAGAGAAATATCTCTGTAAATGACAACTTTTTCAATTTTTTTTACGTATTTGGATTTCAAACTACTTCTTACGCTTTAGGTCCCCTAAAGTGCCAAGGCAGTATAAATACTCCACAAGTGACCCCATTTTGGAAAGAAGACACCCCAAGGTATTCCATGAGGGGCATGGCGAGTTCCTAGAATATTTTTTTTTTGGCGCAAGTTAGCGGAAAATGATTATTTTTATTTATTTTTCTCTTACAAAGTCTCATATTCCACTAACTTGTGACAAAAAATAAAATTTTACATGAACTCGCCATGCCCCTCACGGAATACCTTGGGGTGTCTTCTTTCCGAAATGGGGTCACGTGTGGGGTATTTATACTTCCCTGGCATTTTAAGAGCCCTAAAGCGTGAGAAGAAGTCTGGAATCTAAATGTCCAAAAAATTTTACGCATTTGGATTCCGTGAGGGGTATGGTGAGCTCATGTGAGATTTTATTTTTGTCACAAGTTAGTGGAATATGTGAATTTGTAACAAAAAACAAAAAAAAAAAATCTATTTCCGCTAACTTGTGACAAAAAAAAAAAATCTATGAACTCGCCATGCCCCTCAAAAGTGATCTTTTTATAGCGCCGCAGCGATTTTACGGTGTTTTTGCAGTGATCAGGAAAAAAAAAATTCTGTCACTGCGGTGGGGCGGACTGAACGCAAGTGTGCGCACAAGATCAGGCCTGATTGGGCGAACTCTGCGTATTTTGTAGAGCCTATAGAACATGTCCTATTCTTGTCCGCAATTTCGGACAAGAAAAGGCATTTTCTATATAGTTCTGGCAATGTGCGGATCCGCAAAATGCGGAAAGCACATTGCCGGTGTCCGTGTTTTGCAGATCCGCGGTGTCGTGTTTTGCGGATCCGCGGATCCGCAAAACACATACGGACGTCTGAATAGAGCCTTACAGGGCGGTGATCAATGACAGGGGGGTGATCAGGGAGTCTATATGGGATGATCACCCCCCTGTAAGGCTCCATTCAGACGTCCGTATGTGTTTTGCGGATCCGTGGGTCCGCGGATCCGCAAAACACATACTGACGTCTGAATGGAGCCTTACAGGTGGGTGATCAATGACAGGGGTGTGATCAGGGAGTCTATATGGGGTGATCAGGGGTTAATAAGGGGTTAATAAGTGACAGGGGGTGTAGTGTAGTGGTGATTGGTGCTACTTACAGAGCTGCATGTGTCCTCTGCTGGTCGATCCAAGCAAAAGGGGCCACCAGAGGACCAGGTAGCAGGTATATTAGACGCTGTTATCAAAACAGCGTCTAATTACCTTTAAGGGGTTAAAAAAATCGCATCTACAGCATGCCAGCGAACGATCGCCGCTGGCAGGCTGCAGATCCACTCGTTTACCTTCGGTTCCTGTGAACGCGCACTCCTGTGTGCGCGCGTTCACAGGAAATCTCGCCTCTCGTGAGATGACGCACCGGCACGTCCAGGAGGAATGAATCGACCGCCTCCGGAACACAATCCTGCGTTAGGCGGTCCGGAGGCGGTTAAAGGCTGAAATATTTTGCTTTGCATGTAATGAGTCTATCTCATATATTAGTTTCACCTTTTAAGTTGCATTACTGAAATAAATGAACTTTGCACGATATTCTAATTTTTCGAGTTTCACCTGTATAACTGCACAGCTGAACGGCAAATTATACTTTTTTTTTTCCACTAATACACGGCAAAAAAGGCTGTAATTTTCTCACTTCACCACACAAAGGCAATAAGCTCTTTTTTCCCACTAATACACCCCAAAAAAGGCTTTAGAACATATAACTGCACCGCTGAACGGCAAATAAGCCCTTATTTTTTTCCATTTATACACACCAAAAAGGCTTTAGAACATATAACTGCACCGCTGAACGGCAAATAATACTTTTTGTTTTCCACTAATACTCTCCAAAAAAGGCTGTAATTTTCTGACTTCACCACACAACGGCTAATACATGCCAAAACAGGCTTTAGAAAATATAACTGCACCACACAAAGGTTAATAAGACGTAAAAATATTTCCTAGTAATACACCCTGTTAATGGCTTTATCACACAGAACTCACACCCCAATAACAAAAAAGGTTTGCTGATATTACAGAGGTATCATCTATTGCAAACCTGAAAGCAGCAGTATAATGCAGCAAGGTGTAATAGGATTGTTTCTATTACCCAGGCTGTATACTCCCCTATTGGACCCTGTTCTCCTTTTATAGTATGGAATAATTCCTCCCTATCCTTTCCCTACACTTCTAATGATCTTTCCCTGAACTTCTATTCAGCAAAATAAAAGTGTTCAAGTCTTTCCTAGCACTTTCCCTAGCACCTGCTAGTGTCTTTCCCTGCACTGGACACTGGAAAATGGCTGAATCCAAGATGGCTGAGGCTGACTGGCTGCTGATTGGCTGCATGCGTGGCATTGTGGGTGATCCCTCTTTCCCAGAGTTCTTTGCTCCATGTCCTAACATTTGCAGCAGCCATTTTAGGAAAAAATGCGATTTGTTACCATGAAGCATCAGAAAATTTTAATTCGGTGAGAATCAAATTTTTCCTGAAATTCGGATCTAATTCCACTTCGTCCACTTCTATTCGCTCATCTCTAACTAACACAGGTATAATAATTCAATTTTTAAATGTCTTCAAGCTACATGGTCTGTTGCAGTAACATGTTCATTAACAGGTTTATAGGAACACAATTTTTGTAGTAAAATGTCTTAGGCTGAGTTCACATGGGCGAGTATTCCGCGCGGGTGCAATGCAGGAGGTGAACGCATTGCACCCGCACTGAATCTGGACCCATTCATTTCTATGGGGCTGTACACATGAGCTGTGATTTTCACGCATCACTTATGCGTTGCGAAAAATTCGCAGCATGCTCTATATTGTGCGTTTTCCATGCAATGCAGGCCCCATAGAAGTGAATGGGGCTGCGTGAAAACCGCAAGCATCCGCAAGCAAGTGCGGATGCGGTGCGATTTTCACGCACGTTTGCTAGGAGACGATCGGGATGGAGACCCGATCATTATTATTTTCCCTTATAACATGGTTATAAGGGAAAATAATAGCATTCTGAATACAGAATGCATAGTAAAATAGGGCTGGAGGGGTTAAAATTTTTTTTTTTATAATTAAACTCACCTTAGTCCACTTGATCGCGCAGCCCGGCTTCTCTTCTGTCTCCTTCTTTGCTGATTGCAGGAAAATGACCTGTGGTGACGTCACTCCGGTCATCACATGATCCATCACATGATCTTTTACCATGGTGATGGATCATGTGATGGACCATGTGATGACCGGAGTGACGTCACCACAGGTCCTTTTCCTGCAATCAGCAAAGAAGGAGACAGAAGAGAAGCCGGGCTGCGCGATCAAGTGGACTAAGGTGAGTTTAATTTTAATTTTATTTTTTTTAACCCCTCCAGCCCTATTTTACTATGCATTCTGTATTCAGAATGCTATTATTTTCCCTTATAACCATGTTATAAGGGAAAATAATACAATCTACAGAACACCGATCCCAAGCCCTGTGCAGAAGTTCGGGTTTGGGTACCAAACATGCGCGATTTTTCTCACGCGAGTGCAAAACACATTACAATGTTTTGCACTCGCGCGGAATGATGTTTTGCATGTTCCCGCAACGCACCCGCACCTTTTCCCGCAACGCCCATGTGAACTCAGCCTTACACAGTAAGAAGCAATAATGCATTCACGAACTTGGGTATAAGAATGCAATTTTTGCTGTAAAATGTCATTGAACTACATGGTCTGTTGCAGTAATGCATTCACTAACATTGGTATAAGAATGCAATTTTTGCAGTAAAATACCTTTGAGCTACACAGTCTGTAACAGTAATGCATTCACTAACACAGGTATTATAATTTGCATTACTGCTGTAAAATGCATTTGCTGTAACTTCCTACTATCTTGTAGTAATATACACTGCTCAAAAAAATAAAGGGAACACAAAAATAACACATCCTAGATCTGAATTAATTAAATATTTTTCTGAAATACTTTGTTCTTTACATAGTTGAATGTGCTGACAACAAAATCACACAAAAATTAAAAAATGTAAATCAAATTTTTCAACCCATGGAGGTCTGGATTTGGAGTCCCACTCAAAATGAAAGTGGAAAAACACACTACAGGCTGATCCAACTTTGATGTAATGTCCTTAAAACAAGTCAAAATGAGGCTCAGTAGTGTGTGTGGCCTCCACGTGCCTGTAGGACCTCCCTACAACGCCTGTGCATGCTCCTGATGAGGTGACGGACGGTCTCCTGAGGGATCTCCTCCCAGACCTGGACTAAAGCATCTGCCAACTCCTGGACAGTCTGTGGTGCAACGTGACGTTGGTGGATAGAGCGAGACATGATGTCCCAGATGTGCTCAATTGGATTCAGGTCTGGGGAACGGGCGTCTCCAGACTCTGTCACATCTGTCACATGTGCTCAGTGTGAACCTGCTTTCATCTGTGAAGAGCACAGGGCGCCAGTGGCAAATTTGCCAATCTTGGTGTTCTCTGGCAAATGCCAAACGTCCTGCACGGTGTTGGGCTGTAAGCACAACCCCCACCTGTGGAAGTCAGGCCCTCATATCACCCTCATGGAGTCTGTTTCTGACCGTTTGAGCAGACACATGCACATTTGTGGCCTGCTGGAGGTCATTTTGCAGGGCTCTGGCAGTGCTCCTCCTGTTCCTCCTTGCACAAAGGCGGAGGTAGCGGTCCTGCTGCTGGGTTGTTGCCCTCCTACGGCCTCCTCCACATCTCCTGATGTAGTGGCCTGTCTCCTGCCTCCTCCTGTCTCCTGGTAGCGCCTCCATGCTCTGGACACTACGCTGACAGACACAGCAAACCTTCTTGCCACAGCTCGCATTGATGTGCCATCCTGGATAAGCTGCACTACCTGAGCCACTTGTGTGAGTTGTAGACTCCGTCTCATGCTACCACTAGAGTGAAAGCACCACCAGCATTCAAAAGTGACCAAAACATCAGCCAGGAAGCATAGGAACTGAGAAGTGGTCTGTGGTTACCAACTGCAGAACCACTCCTTTATTGGGGGTGTCTTGCTAATTGCCTATAATTTCCACCTGTTGTCTATCCCATTTGCACAACAGCATGTGAAATTGACTGTCTCTCAGTGTTGCTTCATAAGTGGACAGTTTGATTTCACAGAATTGTGATTGACTTGGAGTTACATTGTGTTGTTTAAGTGTTCCCTTTATTTTTTTGAGCAGTGTACATTCAGGAACATCAGTATAACAGACTAAAATGTACAATTACAAATGGTAAATGTAATTATTTTTTTATGAAAAAATGCGCAATTGCAGCAAAATGTATGCTATTGGGCTCCAATAATACTATGAACTGTAGAACTGTAGTATATATGATTTCCCAGATCAAAGTTCCTAAAATATACTCAATTACATCTTCTTACACTCTGCTTATAGGGTCACTATCGCACTAGATTAGTGGCATGTGTCTGTAATAGCTTTTTGTCAAATACTGCCACAAGATATCCTTTCCGAAAATCAGGCTGTCTTTCAGCCTCTGAGCCAATCAGAGCAAGCTCTCCTGCCCATTTTCTTCCAATGTCCAGTGTTTTTGCGGACAGAAAAATACATAAGTTTGTGTACATGAGGCCTTATACTGTTCTCCTCTTGGTACATTGAATGCCCTGTTTGAGATTCCTTTTCTCTTGAATTCACTCCATGATTTAGGCACCCTCTCTTATCCACTTGCTACCATACCGTTTCTCTCATTCATCCACTCAGACTATCTCAGTGTGTAATAACATGGACAGTGTAATCAGTTATAAGAGCAACCCAGGGCCAGATGGGGACTGAAATTCAGCTTTGGCATTTTCAGCTCTTTCTATATTTGGGCCAAAATAATAATATCTACCACAGTTCCACAAGTAGAAATAATACCCCATAGTGCCTCAATAGTGATAAAGTAGTAATAAGAACCCTAAAGTGCCCCCAGTAGTAATAATAAGGTCCCCTAAATTGCTCCTAGTAGTAATGAGGTCCTCTAAAATGCCCTTAGTAATAGTAAGGTGACCTAAATTGCCCCCAGTAGTAATAAGTGCCCCCTGTACTGTACCTGTAATACTGCCTGCAGCCTGAGTTGCTCACTTCATAACAACCACCGGAGAACTGGATTATGCGGTCACCATGTTGTCATTGGTTGCCGATCACCTGCGCTGCCTCATAGGCTTCAGGCATAGTGGCCTATAAGAGTGAACAGCAGTGTCCAAAACTATTGGATCTTATGTCCCGCCACAGTATTTAACTGTTTTGCCATTCCAAGGATGGCTATACAGTATAGCAGAACACAACTTTTAAGACAATGTTTAATAATAACACAACTTTTATTTGAATACAAAGAACACCACAGAATTACGGTTAGTGAAATACAATAAACAAAACAGTAGTAAATTATGCCAACACTAACAGGCCCATAATCACAAACAAGTGTGCACAGTCACAGCTAAAGTCACAGTTTAGTTCACTCACAGTTTGGCATACCTCTTTTTAAATATAACTTCTTGCCTATAAGGGCGCTGATCACCAATGGAAGCAAGGGTTCTCCAGATGTGATGGCTGATCTCCAAGGAATCAGGGGTTCAGCTGCTGTACTCAGGTTGAGTAGTACAATGACGTAGAAGGAAGTTTTGGTTTTTCCACAGTACAAATGCAATGAGCGGGATGCGGGGTATACACACTGACGCTAATTTATGCAATGTCTGGGTCAGGTACAAATAATAGTCTATGTTTGTTCATGACGCCATTTGCAGCGTGCGCAGGGTACAATCACAGGGCCCTTCAAAGGTGTTATAACTCACATCCCAGGTTAGGAAGGCCAGAGTGGTGTAATGTCTCTGTATGGTAGTGGTAATTGTGTCAACGGTGTCTCCTACCTGGGTATGGCTGGACTCCTGGCTCACTTGCAATAAAATGAGTGTAGTGGTAGGAGGAGCAATAGAGGGATTTTGCAGCAGAAACTGAGATCCAGACCTTTGGTAAAGTTCAAACTCTTCTTTACTGAGGGTAACTTTTATCCAAGCAAGGTACAGCTTTGGTCTTAGGTCCCAGCAGGTTTTCAGCAATGGTTGGCAGGAATTTATCTTCTGCTTTATAAACCTGGAGCTTGCAGGAAAGGACGTCTACTTTGTAGCTCTATACTGTGGCAGGAATTTGGCTTCTGCACTTTCTATCTTCTGCTGTATGGGGACTGACTAGCTGAG
Organism: Bufo bufo; assembly: GCF_905171765.1. Lineage (NCBI taxonomy): Eukaryota > Metazoa > Chordata > Amphibia > Anura > Bufonidae > Bufo > Bufo bufo. The sequence continues at coordinate 238,868,522 of NC_053394.1, forward strand.
GAGGAATATGGCTTCTCCTGGGTCTCTGGACTTTACTCACAGTTATCTTCACAGGGTATGCTTTCCTCCTGGAACTGGAGTTTGTCTGCTTGCTTCATCCAGCTGAGGCTGCAGGGCTCAGGCTGGGGATTTGATCAATGTCTCAGCCGAGACAAGATCCTGGCTTTCTTCTCTATCTCAGGGAGCTCCTAACACGCACACCCTACCCATGGGAAGGGGTGGGCTACACTCCTTCTAACTTCCTTCTCTCCCCATGCTGCAGGATATGGACACAGTCTACTCTGCTCACAGAGGGGGAGCTAAGCTAGAACGAACTATTCCAGCTTAGATGTACTAAACTGAACCTAAGTCCTTACTAACACATTGCTGCCACCTGCTGGTGAACATGGAAATTACAGCAATTATTAGAGTTAACAAGGTTTTATCTGTGAAGATATAATGTAAAATTACATGAGATGACAAGGTTAAAGCTCTTAACAGATTGTAGCGGGGTAGAAGAGTTTCGTAACACAACTCTGGGGTGTTACATTCCCCCTTACTTCGAGTTAAGCTGCCCTCGGCTTATGCTTAGGAGGGGAGGAACACAAAGTGCTGCATGTATTACACATATGACATACAAAGACTAACATATAACGGCTACCCTAGGTTCCTGCCCGCATGAGTAGGGTGTCCTAAGTAACAGTTTCCCTCTCGGTATAACCAGTGAACCAAAGGTCTGCACTAAGCAATAACTACTGACTAACTTTTAAGTGTTTTGGCCTCTAAACACCAAAGAAAGCATGGGGGTGTCTTTACTCTGTAGTCCCGCCATTATGTAATGAAATGCCTGCAAATGGAAGGGTGGCTTTATCCTGTATTCTCTTCCCTGCACCAAAGTCAAAATATAAGGCTTATAGCACGATCACTATGGTGACTATGGGTAGCTAAAATGGCACTAAGGCTTTAGGTAACATACCTTAGGCAAAGGCACAGAAGGGAAGGTATTAGCATCTCCATGCACTTCTGGCAGTCACAGGAGGAGGGTATGATAATCCCATGAAACTCCTGGAAGACACCTCAGGTTGGGAGCAATCCTGAACACATAACAAGCGGGAAGGAGGGGTCAAAAACTTCTCTAACCATTCCCGAAGCAGCAGGGTTACTCGTGTAGTTACTAGACCTGCCAGGACTTAACACTTGGTCCTACCCTGGGTACCTATGGGTATATAACACCGGGTGTAGGCCATTAGTATTAAGCGTCCATATAGGCAGTCCGTATAAAGGGGGGAGAGACAAGAGCTGTAAAGCAAGGCACACAAGAGTAAGGTGCTACATATCTGTCTAAGTGCAACGTAAGTGCAATTTCACAAAAAGTGCATGAGGTCACATTGCGGCACCTATAAAAGAATACACACAATGGGCATATGATACTTGAACGTTACATAACATGTAAACATTAGGCAAAATGAGTGCAATAATATCACAGTATAAATCACAAAGAGCTCAGGTATACGTTTGAGTCTTTTCTTTGGATGCAAGCTTTTAACGTTGCATAATCTGTAAAACAGTGCAAATATGTTATGCATTTACTAGTGCAATCAATAATCAATAGTACGCTCAAATATTGCTTGAGTCCTTTTTCTTTAAGTGCTTGACTTTGGACAGGAACAAAAAGTCCATAAGTCACTTGTAATCCACAGGAACAATAAGAGTTAATTGTAATCCACACAAGGTAGTGTGTAATTGCCAAAATGGGTAGTTTTCCTCACAGGAAAGTCTGGAAATCTTCCTCCTGGGTCCCATATTCGAGGACGCAAAAGTTTTTCTTTGAACTGTGTGCTCTCATTAGCTGTAAATCCAGCAGAAACTTCATCTGCAGTCTCCTGATGACTTTCTGTGGCAGGACATGGAACTGCAGCTTCCCCCTTTTCTGGAGGATCCTCTATAGGCCTTGGCCTTTTCCTTGTAGGTGACAGTTTTTCTGGACAGCAATAAAGGGCGGACCCTTGGTCTTTCATAGCAAGGAGCTCCAGATTCAGTGGTGGCTCTGGAGTGCGTGAAGCAGTATCAGTGGACTCCACACTGGTAGGTAGGTCACTTTCAGTAGCTGCCAGATCTGATAGAGCCATATCAGGTGTGCTGTCTTTAGCAGGCTTCATACAATTCCTTTTCTCTGTGCTCTTTTTCCTCCACAATTTCTTTATATGTTTTTATGCGTTTTCTTCTTTCTGACAAATCATCTCCACTAAACATCCTCTCTATCTTTTTCCGTTCTTCCGCTCTCTTTAGCAAGTCCAGTAATGTACAGTCGTGGCCAAAAGTTTTGAGAATGACACAAATATTAGTTTTCACAAAGTTTGCTGCTAAACTGTTTTTAGATCTTTGTTTCAGTTGTTTCTGTGATGTAGTGAAATATAATTACACGCACTTCATACGTTTCAAAGGCTTTTATCGACAATTACATGACATTTTCGCAAAGAGTCAGTATTTGCAGTGTTGGCCCTTCTTTTTCAGGACCTCTGCAGTTCGACTGGGCATGCTCTCAATCAACTTCTGGGCCAATTCCTGACTGATAGCAACCCATTCTTTCATAATCACTTCTTGGAGTTTGTCAGAATTAGTGGGTTTTTGTTTGTCCACCCGCCTCTTGAGGATTGACCACAAGTTCTCAATGGGATTAAGATCTGGGGAGTTTCCAGGCCATGGACCCAAAATGTCAACGTTTTGGTCCCCGAGCCACTTAGTTATCACTTTTGCCTTATGGCACGGTGCTCCATCGTGCTGGAAAATGCATTGTTCTTCACCAAACTGTTGTTGGATTGTTGGAAGAAGTTGCTGTTGGAGGGTGTTTTGGAACCATTCTTTATTCATTGCTGTGTTTTTGGGCAAAATTGTGAGTGAGCCCACTCCCTTGGATGAGAAACAACCCCACACATGAATGGTCTCAGGATGCTTTACTGTTAGTATGACACAGGACTGATGGTAGCGCTCACCTTTTCTTCTCCGGACAAGGCTTTTTCCAGATGCCCCAAACAATCGGAAAGAGGCTTCATCGGAGAATATGACTTTGCCTCAGTCCTCAGCAGTCCATTCACCATACTTTCTGCAGAAGATCAATCTGTCCCTGGTGTTTTTTTTGGAGAGAAGTGGCTTCCTTGCTGCCCTTCTTGACACCAGGCCATCTTCCAAAAGTCTTCGCCTCACTGTGCGTGCAGATGCGCTCACACCTGCCTGCTGCCATTCCTGAGCAAGCTCTGCACTGGTGGCACTCCGATCCCGCAGCTGAATCCTCTTTTATCAGATGATCCTGGCACTTGCTGGACTTTCTTGGACGCCCTGAAGCCTTCTTAACAAGAATTGAACCTCTTTCCTTGAAGTTCTTGATGATCCTATAAATTGTTCATTGAGGTGCAATCTTAGTAGTCACAATATTCTTGCCTGTGAAGCCATTTTTATGCAACGTAATTATGGCTGCACGCATTTCTTTGCAGGTCACCATGGTTAACAATGGAAGAACAATGATTTCAAGCATCACCCTCCTTTTAACATGTCAAGTCTGCCATTTTAACCCAATCAGCCTGACATAATGATCTCCAGCCTTGTGCTCGTCAACATTCTCACCTGAGTTAACAAGACGATTACTGAAATGATCTCAGCAGGTCCTTTAATGACAGCAATGAAATGCAGTGTAAAGTTTTTTTGGGGATTAAGTTAATTTTCATGGCAAAGAAGGAGTATGCAATTCATCTGATCACTCTTCATAACATTCTGGAGTATATGCAAATTGCTCTTATAAAAACTTAAGCAGCAACTTTTCCAATTTTCAATATTTATGTAATTCTCAAAACTTTTGGCCACGACTGTACTCCACCTGCGGGCTTTCCATCAGGCAAGAACATCCTGCCAGATGACCTCTTCACCACTGCTGGAACTGTTGAGGAACACAAGAGGGCGCACCTGCATCTCGTAGTTTAGGCTGGCTGCTTTGATGGAGCTCCACTGACCTCTTGTGGCAGTTCCTGGTACTGTCTGGGTAGTGAGGCTGGTTATCTCTAGCAGGACCTCCTGGTTAAGGTGGCTTGGCCTGGGGCTGTCTGTTCTGGGCAGCGGAGTGGGAGCTCCGGCTGCTTCCGCCGCACCAGCAAGTGTGCAGGGCGGGGCATTTTCGGGCCTACTAGAAGTGTCAGGACCCACCGGGCGCAGTGCAGGGGCAGTTACGGGCTGGACCGGGGCCTCAGGGAGTGGGACTGCTAATACCTGTAGTTGCAGCCGGGTGGCCGGATCTGATGCCTCCTGCTGGTGCTTGGCGATAGTCGCGGCCGTCTCTGGACCCGGGACGTCAGTCGCTGGAACTGTAGATGCCGTCGGCGATGCAGGCATGTCCGGGGCCTGGGCAGCTTTTCTAACGGTGGCTTCCGCAGGAGCAGGCTGATCGTTGCTGGCGGCCATCTTAGGGGACGTCTCATCTGTGCATCCAGCCGTTGCGGAGGGTTCCGGACTGTAGACAGGACGTCGTCATCCGCGGGTTCAGGAACGGCGGCCATCTTTATTTGAATGGTGGCGAACGTCTCTCCACCAGTCGTGGCATGCATAGCTTCCAGGGACACTCCAAACGTGCAGGGGCCAGCTCTCTTCACAAGCTGGGAGACCCGAATCTCTGGTGGGTAAGTCTGGTAGACTGGTTCTCTCTGGATCACCATTTGATCCCACTTGGGTGATGGGAGCACCATTTTTTCTGCGTCTCCTCTCTCACTCGATACAGGGAATGAGGGTGGAGCCCAGAGGGAGGAGTGTTCACTCCCTTGGCTCACATTGCAAAGTTCTTGGTGGGCAGGCTTGAGAGTTCCCGATTCTAGGGGGGCGTATTCGGCATGTTTTCGCTCTTGAGAGGGCATTCTTGAGTTTTCCCACTTCTGAAGGGCACGAAGAAGCGGTGCCATTCGAATATGTTGAATTAACCCTTGGAGTGCTGGTGCGCACGTTTTAGCGCTTTCTGGCACCGCAATCAAGTCAATAAAGTACATTTTTAGGGTTTTGGCACAATTTGCAGGCCTTGTAGCAGGTATAGGCACACAATCCAATCCGATCCTGTTATGGCAGGGATAGGCACACAATTTGATCCGATCCTGTTCCAGTGACGCAATGAGCAGGATGCGGGGTATACACACTGACGCTAATTTATGCAATGTCTGGGTCAGGTGCAAATAATAGTCTATGTTTGTTCATGACGCCAATTGCAGCGTGCGCAGGGTACAATCACAGGGCCCTTCACAGGTGTTATAACTCACATCCTAGGTTAGGAATGCCAGAGTGGTGTAATGTCTCTGTATGGTAGTGGTAATTGTGTCAACGGTGTCTTCTACCTGGGTACGGCTGGACTCCTGGCTCCTGGCTCACTTGCAATAAAATAAGTGTAGTGGTAGGAGGAGTAATAGAGGGATTTTGCAGCAGAAACTGAGATCCAGACTTTTGGTAAAGTTCAAACTCGTCTTTACTGAGGGTAACTTTCATCCAAGCAAGGTACAGCTTTGGTCTTAGATCCCAGCAGGTTTTCAGCAATGGTTGGCAGGAATTTATCTTCTGCTCTATAAACCTGGAGCTTGCAGGAAAGGACGTCTGCTTTGTAGCTCTATACTGTGGCAGGAATTTGGCTTCTGCACTTTCTATCTTCTGCTGTATGGGGACTGACTAGCTGAAGAGGAATATGGCTTCTCCTGGGTCTCTGGACTTTACTCACAGTTATCTTCACAGGGTATGCTTTCCTCCTGGAACTGGAATTTGTCTGCTTGCTTCATCCAGCTGAGGCTGCATGGCTCAGGCTGGGGATTTGATCAATGTCTCAGCCGAGACAAGATCCTGGCTTTCTTCTCTATCTAAGGGATCTCCTAACACACACACCCTACCCATAGGAAGGGGTGGGCTACACTCCTTCTAACTTCCTTCTCTCCCCATGCTGCAGGATATGGACACAGTCCACTCTGCTCACAGAGGGGGAGCTAAGCTGGAACAAACTAATCCAGCTTAGATGTAGTAAACTGAACCTAAGTCCTTACTAACACATTGCTGCCACCTGCTGGTGAACATGGAAATTACAGCAATTATTACAGTTAACAAGGTTTTATGCACATCTGTGAAAATATAATGTAAAATTACAGGAGATGACAAGGTTAAGGCTCCTAACAGATTGTAGCGGGGTAGAAGAGCTTCCTAACACAACTCTGGAGTGTTACACATACACAGAGAATGAGGCCGATGTGCAATCTCCAGGGCCTCTAAAAACAGCTCTTTAAACACATTTGGTTTTCATCTTCAACAGGAAAGGCTTCTAAGTAGAAAAACTTAGGTTTAGCTTCCTCTTTCACTATAGTCTGTAATTCAGATTCATGCATGTGGACTTCCAGAGATCCTTCTGTGCTACTTCTACTCTGCCCTGAAGTGCTTTTTAATACTTTTATGGACAGTTTCTTCAGATACTTTATCCAGTAACTGACAGCAGAGGGGTACGAGGTCACTGTCTGTGATCTATCACAACAGATTGACATTGGGCAGAGTTAGGGTACCACTAGAGGGCAAAACTACAGCAGCTGGGCTGTGCACCTTTCAGAGCCAGTGTCTCCTGGTAAAAAATCACTGAGAACTGTCCTATATGTCCAACTGTCACTGAGGCAAATTCTCAACTGGCGTACCTGGTGTCCCAGAACCAGGAGACTCCCAGCGCAGCGGCAATAGTAATAATTAGGTTGCTACCTGTATAGGGAGACAGGGAGAAGTGTAGAAGAAGTATCTAGTTTACGAGGAGAATGGGTCCTGGGTGACAGTTATCAGGGTCTGAAGGGACCTTCTTCACTGTGATGGTTCGTTGTCTGGCTGCGTACGCAGCCGCCCTCCATTCATTTTCTGTAGAGCTGTAGGAAATAGCCGAGCACATAGCCAGTGAATGGAAGCGGTGACTGGTCATGCATAGTGCGCTCCTATTCACTTCTATGGGGACAGCGCTTGATGGTGTCCAGACTGGAGTCCTCCAGCCACCGCTTTGTGGGGCTCCGTTCCCAATATAGGTGCGGATCCCAGTGGTAGGAACCACATCTATAAGACAAGGTGGGCATATCCTAGCGATATGCCACCATGTCTGAGATGAGAAACCCCTTTAAATTTAAAGAACAACTGTACTAATATTTTTCAAGGATGTTGTTGAGACAAATCAAGGAACATATGAGAAGTATGTAGTAGTAGTTTTACATCAAAATCAGACTCACAATGTACTGTAAGTCTAATCCAAGAGAAAATAAAATAATTTAAAATGTGTAGATTTGTTTGCTCATTATTTGTCTGCTGAGTTCTGTGTGTAATATGTTATTTATTTTGTAATCTTGCTAATAAATCTAATTGTGTTAATAATGTTGTGTCTTAAATGATAGTGGTATTTCTATGAATGGTCTGTTGACTTTTCTACCGGATGCAAAGCTTTTATTTAAAGGTGTTTTACAGGCTCCTGATATCCTCAAGTTAGGTCATTGATATGTAAACAATGAGGTTCCGACATTCTGCACCCCCACCAATCAATTGTTCCCTGCAGCCAGGTACATTTTCAAGTTATTTATGCTATACTATTATAGTATACTAACCCAATCTCTTTCCCTTTTGGGAAAATTGCCACCAGAGATGTGTACAAGAGATGGGGTGGGGGATTGCCATGAAACCCTGTGACTCATTGAAGATAAAGTCTGTGATCAGTGAGATTGCACACAAACTCATGACAATCGACAAATGCAAAAAATTGCAGAGGTCCACAATGATTCTGATGAGCAAATCAGTTTTTCAACCTGGGTATAGGAAAAAAGACTAATCAAATCACATATTAACTGAATCACTCTCAACAAATGTATTAAGGAGAATATAATTTTAATATTTAAAGAAGTCATACTCACCACTCACCTTACTGATTCCCACAGCAACTGTTCCGATGCTTCTGATGGCTAGATGACCACTTTAGTAATGACTATTTTTACATAGTTGAAAAACACCAGGCAAGATGTTGTTCTATGTAAGAGAGAGAGAGAATACACAGTCAAGGAAGATTTCCTTTTTCTCCTGTTGCATCTCAGAAATATACTACCTTTTTAATTTTTTTAACCACCTCAGCTCCCCTAGCTTAAACCCCCTTAATGACCAGACCACTTTTTACAATTCTGCACTACACTACTTTCACGGTTTATTGCTCGGTCATACAACTTACCACCCAAATTAATTTTACCTCCTTTTTTTCTCACTAATAGAGCTTTCATTTGGTGGAATTTCATTGCTGCTGACATTTTTCACTTTCAGTTGTAAAATTTTTCAAATAAAACTCCATTTCTATATAAATTTTTCTCTAAAATTATTGTTCTACATGTCTTTGATAAAAAAAAATGCAATAAGTGTATATTTATTGGTTTGCGCAAAAGTTATAGCGTTTACAAACTATGGTACAAAAATGTGAATTTCCGCATTTTGAAGCAGCTCTGACTTTCTGAGCACCTGTCATGTTTCCTGAGGTTCTACAATGCCCAGACAGTAGAAACACCCCACAAATGACCCCATTTTAGAAAGTAGACACCCTAAGGTATTCGCTAATGGGCATACTGAGTTCATAGAAGTTTTTATTTTTTGTCACAAGTTAGCGGAAAATGATGATTTTTTATATTTTTTTCTTACAAAGTCTTATATTCCACTAACTTGTGACAAAAAATAAAAACTTCCATGAACTCACTATGCCCATCACGAAAGACCTTGGGGTGTCTTCTTTCCAAAATGGGGTACTTGTGGGGTATTTATACTGCCCTGGCATTTTAGGGGACCTAAAATCCAAATGCCTAAAAAATGCCCTGTGAAATCCTAAAGGTGCTCTTTAGAATTTGGGCCCCTTTGGGCACCAAGGCTGCAAAAAAGTTTCACACATGTGGTATCGCCGTACTCAGAAGAAGGAGGGCAATGTGTTTTGTGGTGTATTTTTACATATACCCATGCTGGGTGAGAGAAATATCTCTGTAAAAGACAACTTTTCCCATTTTTTTATACAAAGTTGTCATTTTAGAGAGATATTTCTCTCACCCAGCATGGATATATGTAAAAAGACACCCCAAAACACATTGCCTTACTTCTCCTGAGTACGGCGATACCACATGTGTGACACTTTTTTGCAGCCTAGGTGCACAAAGGGGCCCAAATTCCAACGAGTACCTTTTAGGAGGGCATTTTTAGGCATTTGGATTCCAGACTTCTTCTCACGCTTTAGGGCCTCTAAAATTCCAGGGCAGTATAAATAACCCACAAGTGACCCCATTTTGGAAAGAAGACACCCCAAGGTATTCCGTGAGGGGCATGGCGAGTTCATAGAAGTTTTTTTTTTTTGGCACAAGTTAGCGGAAATAGATTTTTTTCTGTTTTTTCTCACAAAGTCTCCCTTTCCGCTAACTTGTGACAAAAAGTTAAATCTTTCATGGCCTCAATATGCCTCTCAACGAATACCTTGGGGTGTCTACTTTCCAAAATGGGGTCATTTGTGGGGTGTGTTTACTGTTCTGGCATTTTGGGCGGGGCTAAATTGTGAGCAACCCTGTAAAGCCTAAAGATACTCGTTGGACTTTCGGCCCTTTAAACGCACCTAGGCTGCAAAAAAGTGTCACACATGTGGTATCGCCGTACTCAGGAGAAGTAGGGAAATGTGTTTTGGGGTGTCTTTTTACATATACCCATGCTGGGTGAGAGAAATATCTCTGTAAATTGACAACTTTGTATGAAATATTTTTAAAAAGTTGTCATTTACAGAGATATTTCTCGCAAACAGTATGGGTATATGTAAAAATACACCCTAAAACACATTGCCCTACTTCTCCTGAGTACGGCGATACCACATGTGTGACACTTTTTTGCAGCCTAGGTGCGCAAAGGGGCCCAAATTCCAATGAGAATCTTTACGATTTCACAGGGCATTTTTACGCATTTGGATTCCAAACTACTTCTCACGCTTTAGGTCCCCTAAAATGCCAGGGCAGTATAAATACCCCACAAGTGACCCCATTTTGGAAAGAAGACACCCCAAGGTATTCCGTGAGGGGCATGGCGGATTCTTAGAATATTTTTTTTTGCCACAAGTTAGCGGAAAATGATTTTAATATTTTTTTTTCTCTTACAAAGTCTCATATTCCACTAACTTGTGACAAAAAATAAAATTTTACATGAACTCGCCATGCCCCTCATGAAATACCTTGGGGTGTCTTCTTTCCAAAATGGGGTCACATGTGGGGTATTTATACTGCCCTGGCATTTTAGGGGCCCTAAAGCGTGAGAAGTCTGGAATATAAATGTCTTAACATTTTTACGCATTTGGATTCCGTGAGGGGTATGATGAGTTCATGTGAGATTTTATTTTTTGTCACAAGTTTGTGGAATATGAGACTTTGTAAGAAAAAACAAAAAAAAACAATTTCTGCTAACTTGTGCCAAAAAAAAATCTTCTATGAACTCGCCATGCCACTCAAAAGTGATCTTTTTATAGCGCTGCAGCGATTTTACGGTGTTTTTGCAGTGATCAGAAAAAAAATTATTCTGTCACTGCGGTGGGGCGGACTGAACGCAAGTGTGCGCACAAGATCAGGCCTGATCGGGCGAACACTGCGTTTTTTGTAGAGCCTATAGAACATGTCCTATTCTTGTCCGCAATTGCGGACAAGAAAAGGCATTTTCTATATAATTCTGGCAATGTGCGTATCCGCAAAATACGGAAAGCACATTGCCGGTGTCCGTGTTTTGCGGATCCGCGGTGTTCGTGTTTTGCGGATCCGCAGATCCGAGGATCCGCGGATCCGCAAAACACATACGGACGTCTGAATGGAGCCTTACAGGGGGGTGATCAATGACAGGGGGGTGATCAGGGAGTCTATATGGGGTGATCACCCCCCTGTAAGGCTCCATTCAGACGTCCGTATGTGATTTGCGGATCCGCAAAACACATACGGACGTCTGAATGGAGCCTTACAGGGGGGGTGATCAATGACAGGGGGGTGATCAGGGAGTCTATATGGGGTGATCACCACGCTGTCATTGATCACCCCCCTGTAAGGCTCCATTCAGACGTCCGTATGTGTTTTGCGGATCCGTGGATCCGCAAAACACATACGGACATTTGAATGGAGCCTTACAGGGGGGTGATCAATGACAGGGGGGTGATCAGGGAGTCTATATGGGGTGATCACCCCCCAGTCATTGATCACCCCCCTGTAAGGCTCCATTCAGACGTCCGTATGTGTTTTGCGGATCCGTGGATCCGCGGATCCGCAAAACACATACGGACGTCTGAATGGAGCCTTACAGGGGCGTGATCAATGACAGAGGGGTGATCAGGGAGTCTAATATGGGGTGATCAGGGGTTAACCACCTCAGCCCCCAGTGCTTAAACACCCTGAAAGACCAGGCCACTTTTTACACTTCTGACCTACACTACTTTCACCGTTTATTGCTCGGTCATGCAACTTACCACCCAAATGAATTTTACCTCCTTTTCTTCTCACTAATAGAGCTTTCATTTGGTGGTATTTCATTGCTGCTGAAATTTTTACTTTTTTTGTTATTAATTGAAATTTAACGATTTTTTTGCAAAAAAATGACATTTTTCACTTTCAGTTGTAAAATTTTGCAAAAAAAACGAGATCCATATAGAAATTTTGCTCTAAATTTTTTGTTCTACATGTCTTTGATAAAAAAAAAATGTTTGGGTAAAAAAAAAATGGTTTGGGTAAAAGTTATAGCGTTTACAAACTATGGTACAAAAATGTGAATTTCCGCTTTTTGAAGCAGCTCTGACTTTCTGAGCACCTGTGATGTTTCCTGAGGTTCTACAATGCCCAGACAATACAAATACCCCACAAATGACCCCATTTCGGAAAGTACACACCCTAAGGTATTCGCTGATGGGCATAGTGAGTTCATAGAACTTTTTATTTTTTGTCACAAGTTAGCGGAAAATGATGATTTTTATTTTTATTTATTTTTTTCTTACAAAGTCTCATATTCCACTAACTTGTGACAAAAAATAAAAAGTTCTATGAACTCACTATGCCCATCAGCGAATACCTTGGGGTCTCTTCTTTCCAAAATGGGGTCACTTGTGGGGTAGTTATACTGCCCTGGCATTCTAGGGGCCCAAATGTGTGGTAAGGAGTTTGAAATCAAATTCTGTAAAAAATGACGAGTGAAATCCAAAAGGTGCTCTTTGGAATATGGGCCCCTTTGCCCACCTAGGCTGCAAAAAAGTGTCACACATCTGGTATCTCTGTATTCAGGAGAAGTTGAGGAATGTGTTTTGGGGTGTCTTTTTACATATACCCATGCTGGGTGAGATAAATATCTTGGTCAAATGCCAACTTTGTATAAAAAAATGGGAAAAGTTGTCTTTTGCCAAGATATTTCTCTCACCCAGCATGGGTATATGTAAAATGACACCCCAAAACACATTCCCCAACTTCTCCTGAGTACGGAGATACCAGATGTGTGACACTTTTTTGCAGCCTAGGTGGGCAAAGGGGCCCATATTCCAAAGAGCACCTTTCGGATTTCACAGGTCATTTTTTACAGAATTTGATTTCAAACTCCTTACCACACATTTGGGCCCCTAGAATGCCAGGGCAGTATAACTACCCCACAAGTGACCCCATTTTGGAAAGAAGACACCCCAAGGTATTCCGTGAGGGGCATGGCAAGTTCCTAGAATTTTTTATTTTTTGTCACAAGTTAGTGGAAAATGATGATTTTTTTTTTTTTTTTTTTTCATACAAAGTCTCATATTCCACTAACTTGTGACAAAAAATAAAAACTTCCATGAACTCACTATGCCCATCAGCGAATACCTTGGGGTCTCTTCTTTCCAAAATGGGGTCACTTGTGGGGTAGTTATACTGCCCTGGCATTCTAGGGGCCCAAATGTGTGGTAAGGAGTTTGAAATCAAATTCTGTAAAAAATGACCTGTGAAATCCGAAAGGTGCTCTTTGGAATATGGGCCCCTTTGCCCACCTAGGCTGCAAAAAAGTGTCACACATCTGGTATCTCTGTATTCAGGAGAAGTTGAGGAATGTGTTTTGGGGTGTCTTTTTACATATACCCATGCTGGGTGAGATAAATATCTTGGTCAAATGCCAACTTTGTATAAAAAAATGGGAAAAGTTGTCTTTTGCCAAGATATTTCTCTCACCCAGCATGGGTATATGTAAAATGACACCCCAAAACACATTCCCCAACTTCTCCTGAGTACGGAGATACCAGATGTGTGACACTTTTTTGCAGCCTAGGTGGGCAAAGGGGCCCATATTCCAAAGAGCACCTTTCGGATTTCACTCGTCATTTTTTACAGAATTTGATTTCAAACTCCTTACCACACATTTGGGCCCCTAGAATGCCAGGGCAGTATAACTACCCCACAAGTGACCCCATTTTGGAAAGAAGAGACCCCAAGGTATTCGCTGATGGGCATAGTGAGTTCATGGAAGTTTTTACTTTTTGTCACAAGTTAGTGGAAAATGATGATTTTTTTTTTGCATTTTCCACTAACTTGTGACAAAAAATAAAAAATTCTAGGAACTTGCCATGCCCCTCACGGAATACCTTGGGGTGTCTTCTTTCCAAAATGGGGTCACTTGTGGGGTAGTTATACTGCCCTGGCATTTTCCAGGGGCCCTAATGTGTGGTAAGTAGGTAAATGACCTGTGAAATCCTAAAGGTGCTCTTTGGAATATGGGCCCCTTTGCCCACCTAGGCTGCAAAAAAGTGTCACACATGTGGTATCGCCGTATTCAGGAGAAGTTGGGGAATGTGTTTTGGGGTGTCATTTTACATATACCCTTGCTGGGTGAGAGAAATATCTTGGCAAAAGACAACTTTTCCCATTTTTTTATACAAAGTTGGCATTTGACCAAGATATTTATCTCACCCAGCATGGGTATATGTAAAATGACACCCCAAAACACATTCCCCAACTTCTCCTGAGTACGGCGATACCAGATGTGTGACACTTTTTTGCAGCCTAGATGCGCAAAGGTGCCCAAATTCCTTTTAGGAGGGTATTTTTAAACATTTGGATACCAGACTTCTTCTCACGCTTTGGGGCCCCTAGAATGCCAGGGCAGTATAAATACCCCACATGTGACCCCATTTTGGAAAGAAGACACCCCAAGGTATTCAATGAGGGGCATGGCGAGTTCATAGAAATTTATTTTTTTTGGCACAAGTTAGCGGAAATTAATATTTTTAATTGTTTTCTCACAAAGTCTCCCGTTCCGCTAACTTGGGACAAAAATTTCAATCTTTCATGGACTCAATATGCCCCTCACGGAATACCTGGGGGTGTCTTCTTTCCAAAATGGGGTCACATGTGGGGTATTTATACTGCCCTGGCATTCTAGGGGCCCAAATGTGTGGTAAGGAGTTTGAAATCAAATTCTGTAAAAAATGACCTGTGAAATCCGAAAGGTGCTCTTTGGAATATGGGCCCCTTTGCCCACCTAGGCTGCAAAAAAGTGTCACACATCTGGTATCTCTGTATTCAGGAGAAGTTGAGGAATGTGTTTTGGGGTGTCTTTTTACATATACCTATGCTGGGTGAGATAAATATCTTGGTCAAATGCCAACTTTGTATAAAAAAATGGGAAAAGTTGTCTTTTGCCAAGATATTTCTCTCACCCAGCATGGGTATATGTAAAATGACACCCCAAAACACATTCCCCAACTTCTCCTGAGTACGGAGATACCAGATGTGTGACACTTTTTTGCAGCCTAGGTGGGCAAAGGGGCCCATATTCCAAAGAGCACCTTTCGGATTTCACAGGTCATTTTTTACAGAATTTGATTTCAAACTCCTTACCACACATTTGGGCCCCTAGAATGCCAGGGCAGTATAACTACCCCACAAGTGACCCCATTTTGGAAAGAAGAGACCCCAAGGTATTCGCTGATGGGCATAGTGAGTTCATGGAAGTTTTTATTTTTTGTCACAAGTTAGTGGAATATGAGACTTTGTATGAAAAAAAAAAAATATGCATTTTCCACTAACTTGTGACAAAAAATAAAAAATTCTAGGAACTCGCCATGCCCCTCACGGAATACCTTGGGGTGTCTTCTTTCCAAAATGGGGTCACTTGTGGGGTAGTTATACTGCCCTGGCATTTTCCAGGGGCCCTAATGTGTGGTAAGTAGGTAAATGACCTGTGAAATCCTAAAGGTGCTCTTTGGAATATGGGCCCCTTTGCCCACCTAGGCTGCAAAAAAGTGTCACACATGTGGTATCGCCGTATTCAGGAGAAGTTGGGGAATGTGTTTTGGGGTGTCATTTTACATATACCCTTGCTGGGTGAGAGAAATATCTTGGCAAAAGACAACTTTTCCCATTTTTTTATACAAAGTTGGCATTTGACCAAGATATTTATCTCACCTAGCATGGGTATATGTAAAATGACACCCCAAAACACATTCCCCAACTTCTCCTGAGTACGGCGATACCATATGTGTGACACTTTTTTGCAGCCTAGATGCGCAAAGGTGCCCAAATTCCTTTTAGGAGGGTATTTTTAGACATTTGGATACCAGACTTCTTCTCACGCTTTGGGGCCCCTAGAATGCCAGGGCAGTATAAATACCCCACATGTGACCCCATTTTGGAAAGAAGACACCCCAAGGTATTCAATGAGGGGCATGGCGAGTTCATAGAAATTTTTTTTTTTTGGCACAAGTTAGCGGAAATTGATATTTTTAATTTTTTTCTCACAAAGTCTCCCGTTCCGCTAACTTGGGACAAAAATTTCAATCTTTCATGGACTCAATATGGCCCTCACGGAATACCTGGGGGTGTCTTCTTTCCGAAATGGGGTCACATGTGGGGTATTTATACTGCCCTGGCATTCTAGGGGCCCTAAAGCGTGAGAAGAAGTCTGGAATATAAATGTCTAAAAAATTTTACGCATTTGGATTCCGTGAGGGGTATGGTGAGTTCATGTGAGATTTTATTTTTTGACACAAGTTAGTGGAATATGAGACTTTGTAAGAAAAAAAAATAATAATTCCGCTAACTTGGGCCAAAAAAATGTCTGAATGGAGCCTTACAGGGGGGTGATCAATGACAGGGGGGTGATCAATGACAGGGGGGGTGATCAATGACAGGGGGGTGATCAATGACAGGGGGGTGATCAATGACAGGGGGGGTGATCAGGGAGTCTATATGGGGTGATAACCACAGTCATTGATCATGCCCCTGTAAGGCTTCATTCAGACGTCCGGATGCGTTTTGCGTATCCAATCCATCTATCAGTGCATCCGTAAAAATCATGCGGACATCTGAATGGAGCTTTACAGGGGGGTAATCAATGACAGGGGGGGGTGATCAGGGAGTCTATATGGGGTGATAACCACAGTCATTGATCATGCCCCTGTAAGGCTTCATTCAGACGTCCGGATGCGTTTTGCGGATCCAATCCATCTATCAGTGCATCCGTAAAAATCATGCGGACATCTGAATAGAGCTTTACAGGGGGGTAAACAATGGGGGGGGGGGTGATCAGGGAGTCTATATGGGGTGATCACCACAGTCATTGATCACGCCCGTGTAAGGCTTTATTCAGACGTCCGGATGCGTTTTGCGGATCCGATCCATCTATCAGTGGATCCGTAAAAATCATGCGGACGTCTGAATGGAGCTTTACAGGGGGGGTAATCAATGACAGGGGGGGTGATCAATGACAGGGGGGTGATCAGGGAGTCTATATGGGGTGATAACCACAGTCATTGATCATGCCCCTGTAAGGCTTCATTCAGACGTCCGGATGCGTTTTGCGGATCCGATCCATCTATCAGTGCATCCGTAAAAATCATGCGGACATCTGAATGGAGCTTTACAGGGGGGTAATCAATGACAGGGGGGTGATCAGGGAGTCTATATGGGGTGATAACCACAGTCATTGATCATGCCCCTGTAAGGCTTCATTCAGACGTCCGGATGCGTTTTGCGGATCCGATCCATCTATCAGTGCATCCGTAAAAATCATGCGGACATCTGAATGGAGCTTTACAGGGGGGTAATCAATGACAGGGGGGTGATCAGGGAGTCTATATGGGGTGATAACCACAGTCATTGATCATGCCCCTGTAAGGCTTCATTCAGACGTCCGGATGCGTTTTGCGGATCCGATCCATCTATCAGTGCATCCGTAAAAATCATGCGGACATCTGAATGGAGCTTTACAGGGGGGTAATCAATGACAGGGGGGTAATCAATGACAGGGGGGTGATCAGGGAATCTATATGGGGTGATCACCACAGTCATTGATCACGCCCGTGTAAGGCTTCATTCAGACGTCCGGATGCGTTTTGCGGATCCGATCCATCTATCAGTGGATCCGTAAAAATCATGCGGACGTCTGAATGGAGCTTTACAGGGGGTTGATCAATGACAGGGGGGTAATCAATGACAGGGGGGTAATCAATGACAGGGGGTGATCAGGGAGTCTATATGGGGTGATCAGGGGCTAATAAGGGGTTAATAAGTGACGGGGGGGTGTAGTGTAGTGTAGTGGTGCTTGGTGCTACTTTACTAAGCTACCTGTGTCCTCTGGTGGTCGATCCAAACAAAGGGGACCACCAGAGGACCAGGTAGCAGGTATATTAGACGCTGTTATCAAAACAGCGTCTAATATACCTGTTAGGGGTTAAAAAAAACACATCTCCAGCCTGCCAGCGAACGATCGCCGCTGGCAGGCTGGAGATCAACTCTCTTACCTTCCGTTCCTGTGAGCGCGCGCGCCTGTGTGCGCGCGTTCACAGGAAATCTCGCGTCTCGCGAGAGGACGCGCCGGCGCGTCCACCCAGAAGAGCAGGGCCGCCGCAAAGACGCAATCCTGCGTACGGCGGTCCTGAGGAGGTTAATAAGGGGTTAATAAGTGACAGGGGGGGTGTAGTGTAGTGATGTTTGGTGCTACTTACAGAGCTGCCTGTGTCCTCTGGTGGTCGATACAAGCAAAAGGGACCACCAGAGGACCAGGTAGCAGGTATATTAGACTCTGTTAACAAAACAGCGTCTAATATACCTTTTTGGGGTTAAAAAAATCGCATCTACAGCCTGCCAGCGAATGATCGCCACTGGCAGGCTGTAGATGTACTCATTTACCGCCCGATCCTGTGAACGCGCGCAGGAAATCTCGTGTCTGGTGAGAGGACGCATCGGCGCGTCAAGGAAGAATAGCAGGGCCGCCGCCAGGACGCAATCCTGCGTTCGGCGGTCCTGAGGTGGTTAATAGGAAAAACAGTAACCAGGGGCTTTGCTAAGTTAAAACATTCTGGGCCTGCCAGACAGATAACACTGTATTGTCATCCTCAGGACAGCAATACAATTGAACCTATTGCACTGCAAGATCTGAAGGAACTGTGATGACCTCTGAAGGCAGTGGTTGAGAAGGACCTGATGTCACCATCATGTGAACAGTGCAGAAGAAGATGGCGCTCAACAGTGAAGAGAAGTCCTGGGGAAAAAGCTGTGGTCTGCTACATGAGGAGAGGTAAGTGAAGGGATAGATTCTCAGTGTGAGAGGCAGAGTAACATAGTAACATCGTTTATAAGACATATGTCCATCCAGTTCAACCAGTTATCCTGCAAGTTGATTCAGAGGGAGGCAAGAAAAAACCCTGTGAGGTAGAAGCCAATTTTCCACACTTTAGGTAGAAAAGATTCCTTCCCGACTCCAATCAGGCAATCAGAATTATTCCCTGGATCAACAACCGATCTCTAGTAACTATAATCTATAAAAAATTTACACTCCAGAAATACATCCAGGCCCCTCTTGTACTTTTTTTGTGAATTCACCATCACCACCTCCTCAGGGAGAGAGTTCCATAGTGTCACTGCTCTTACCGTAAAGAATCTTCTATGTTTGTGTACAAACCTTCTTTCCTCCAGACGCAATGGATGTCCCCTCGTCACAGTCCTGGGTATAAATAGAGGATGGGAGAGATCTCTGTAATGACCCCTGATATATTTATATATAGTTATTAGATCGCCACTTAGTCATCTTTTTTTCTAAAGTGGATAACCCTAATTTTGATCATCTTTCTGGGTACAGTAGTATACTCATTCCAGTTATTACTTTAATTGCCCTTCTATGAAGCCTCTTCAGCTCTGCTAATGATGGGAGTTGTGGTTATTTAATTGGGATTGTATGTTAGGGCTAAAGGGAGGGATGTTATTTACATGGAACTGTAGGTTGGAGTGGGGTGGAGTGATGTTATTTACATGGGACTGAATATTGAGGGGGTAATGTTACTTACATGGGACTGCAGGTTGGAGGTGGCTGGGGGAGGGAGTGATGTTATCTACATGGGGCTGTATGTTGATGGTGGCTGTGGGAGGGAATGATGGTATTTACATGGGACTAAATGTTGAGGGGGGGATGTTCTTTACATGGGATTGCATGTTGGAGGAGCAGAAGGGAGGGAAGTGATGCTATTTACATGAGACTGTATATTGGAGGGGGCTAGAGAGATGGTGCGATGTTATTTACATGGGACTTTACAGAGGAGGGAGCTGAGGAATTATAATTTCTGAGGGCACTAAAGGGAGGAATATAACTACAGGGGTAATTATACATACTGGGGGCACTTCAGGACGAGCATTATAACAGTAGGGGGCAATATAAATACTGCTGACACTTCAGGGAGAGCATTATAACAGTTGCGGGCGGTATAAATACTGGGGGCACAGTGGGGGCATTTTAAGTACAGGGGACATTAGGAGTTCTTATTTCTACTGGGGGCTATATAGGAGTGACTTATAAATCCACCTTATTTCTACTAAGAGCACGATGGGGGCCTTATTTCTACTGAGGGCTCTGTGAGGGCATTATTAATACTGGAGGGCAATTCTACTAACTGAGGCACTCTTGTGGAGCATTATTACTATTGGGCGCACTGTAGGAGGCAGTATTACTAATTATGGCATTCTAGAAGGAAATTACTATTGGTGGGACTTTGAGAAGCACTATTACTATGGGGGCAGTATCTGCATGGCACAAATTTTTCATTAGGATAGTATTTGGGGATATTGAGGAGCGCAGCGAGCAGTAGGAGTTCATTGTTGGGACTTGAGGTTGGGGTATGATAATAGAAAAGTGATGAAGCTAAGATGTCTGTGTGTCAAACTCTGCAGAGACGAGGTGCGGCTAAAATAAGTTGTCTGGACCAAATGGAGACTGTAAACTGTGGTGTGCGGGGGTAGGGTCGACTTACAGAATTGAGCCATATTCATTGGGGCTTGGGTTCTGGATCTTTTGAGACCCTAGCAACACCCCTGACAGTAACACTTTATGAAGGAGGCCTAATACGAGTTTTAGTGTCCCTGCTTACCAACTAGACATTTCTAATAAATATCATTAGCTTTCCACATGAGCAAATACAGATGGAAGGGCTCAGTTTGAGTATTTTTTTGTACTGTATATGTATGTACAAGCAGTGAAAACTATGGGCAAAACAGTCTTGTGACTATATCAAGTGACCACTACTTTTGTCATGCATAATGAATGCCATTTACTACTACTGCAACCATTTACATGTGCTTGCTTCACAAAATGCCAACTACACATGACAACCAGGGGGCAGTCCAACAAAGATTTAACCAGTAAGTTCTAGGACTTTTTAATTTATAACATCTGAGTGACCATTATTAGAAACCACTTGCAATGTGCAAACATTTTTTGTGTATGTATTCATTATACTGTAGAATTAGAATTTACTTCCACAGTCCAAATTCATATTGGTTTATGTATTGCCTTCTTGACTTATATGCATTGTACCAGATGTTGAAGAAATGTAGCAAGTTCTTCTAATATGGGAATTGACGTTTTTCTTAAAGGGGCTATCCCATGTCCATACTTTATAAGGGCATATGGATGACCTATAAAGAGGTCCCCAGCTAAAAACAGAGAGCTGCCACATAATGTAGAGTTTGTGACATCTTCCACAGAAAAGTCCAGCAGCTTGTTTAGGGTCTTAGAACTGATGGCCATAGCGGCTCACGTATGAAAAGGTTGTCTATAAGGAGAAAACAGCTTTGAATTACAAAAGAATAATATAACGCAAGAGAGATTTTGTTGTGTGCCATGGAACATTTGCCAGATATACACACGTAAGTAGTGGAATCTCATGTTTTTTATTTATTTCTCATGGTATTCTTTCTGCTCCCCTACAGTTTTGATCTTCAGACTTCCACATCCTTTCCTGAGTGTCCCTTGAAACCTATAATATTGAGCAGCCTTTTCCTGTGAGAGTTGTAGGTTTTGTCTCCGGTCAGCCCCCTGTTTGTGCAGTCCAATGCTGTAGGTTTCTTCCTTGAATACATAGTCTTTTAAGCATATAATAGTTGGTTCCTCTTCCTGTGACTCACATTATTTGCTTTACATTATGAAGTAATACCACCAACTGTTTTCCTTTATGTAATTTTCTCATATCCTATCATATTGAATGTCTTCTCCTCCTTGTCACACATCCCGTTTAAAAATTTTTTTTTTCATCCACAAGTTTAAGCAGCCATATATAGTATGTTGAGATTTACCTTTCTTTAGCTTTGCTTTAGTTTGAGGTTTACTGTACTTTAAGCTAGCCACAAACATTATAAGGTAGCCACGATATATTCTGCATGTGTATAAAAAAAAGACCATCTAGCTGCCCTTTGTCTCCATATCAATAGTATGGCTTTATACATCAAAAGTCTTTCGAGACCTCGGTTGTGGTAAAGTATGGATTTGAACAATACAAATGCACAGTTCCTCTAAAAGATATTGTGAGAGTTTTTCATAGTGGTAGCATTTCAAGATATAAATTATGATACATCTGCTAGCTAATGTTTATGTGGGATAGGTTTGTCTTTGCCTTGCTTGTGGCTTTCTGACGCCATTGATCATTTTGTTAGATGCATAAGGTATCTAATGCCAACAACCCTGAAAGGTTACACAGAGATCATGTGTCTTTTAATGTGATTTTCAGGAGATAACATCAAAGGTACATGAAATCACTTCCAGCTCAAACACTAACAGGTGTTAAGGTTCAGTTGAAGACATTAAAGTACTAATCGCCTCTTCACAATCAACAACATCCTAACAAAACTCTTGTGTATCCTGGAGATGAGACCCTATTAATGTAACACTACACACTACAAATATCCAAAGGATTGTGTTCATGTCAAATCAGTGTCAAAGTTTTGTGCTTTATTTTCAGAAATAGTAATGTGAGCCTGTCCTCAGGGCTTCCTAGACAAGTATTCAAGCCCACCTGGTTGTAGAAATACTCCCCGAAGGCTGCGCTTCAGACTATTAGGATTCATGTATATGGAAGAACCCTGTGCACAGGGCTGTAAGTCAGGATACAGAGTTCATACAATACCTTAGCATAAGTTGAAAAGCCTCTGTGTGCTGCCATACAGGCTACCGTATATTAAGTATCAGTTGTATGGAGAATACCTTCATGCTTACAGCATTTGCTAAAGCATGCCACAGTTTTTTTCCAGCTTGCGCTATATTCTCTCTCTACCTGTGATGTGGCTATAGTCTTGTCTGTTACAATCTAAAACAAAGAGCTCATGCATACAACTGTATTTGGGATCCATATGTGATCCACATTTTTTGCAGTTCGGATGCTTTTCCCATACATTTTTATGGGGTTCGCATAGAAAAAAAAAAATGGACAGCACACGGATGCATCTGTGTGGCTGTACTGCAATTTATAGAACATCCAAAAAAGTGGGCATTGTTTGTTTTTTGCTTTCGTGCTTCCAGCCATGTTGACGTGCGCACTGGGATGTACTGACTCCCGACTTTTTTTTAAAGTTTTTTTGTGGGATTCTCAATACATCAACCCCTTTCACCTTTTAGGTAATTATTGAAACTTGTTTTGCCTCTTTTTTTATATTAAGAACCAATTTCTAAATTAATTTACTGTAACTTGAAAACTGTGCTTTGCAGTGGTTGATTGTAAGGAGGTATTAAAAAGTATTTTCCATTTTCTATGATTATGATTATGAAAATAAGTACTTTGCTTGCACAATTAATACCAAAAATCTGAATGAACGTGTAATTTGGACTGTAAAATACTCCAGTATGCAAGCCAACATCAAGGGTTCTTATTTCTTTTGTAAGTCCTAACACTAACTAAACAACAACAGGGAAATTAACTAACTAGAACAACTGATAAACTAAAGGGTCCAGGGTCATGGCAAATGCCATGAACAGCGTCCATCTGCCACAGGACTGTTCCCTCAGGGCTGCTGAAGTAGTCCACGTAGAGTTCATGAACAGCCAGTCCTGACATTCCAGGCCGTCCATGCATGCTCTTGTCCAAAGTGACAGTTGATGAGGTCAGATATTGGTCCAGGACAGCATTCAAGGAAGCATCATGGATCCAGGTGAAGTTGTGTAGAACTACACAGGCTTGAATCACCAGGGTGGCATTGTCCGGATCCATCTATATGACATGAACACCTTCCACTTGTTGGAAAATATTCTAAAAGCACACTCCACATTCTGACGGGCTTTAGTCAAACAGTACTTAAAAATGCACCTCCTGTCACCCAAGTCATGTCTTAGGAAGGGCCACATAACATGGGGTGAAAACACAAACCCTTTGTCAGCCATGATTACAAACAATGCCAGTAGTCCTGCAGATTTGGGTCTTCTGGACTATGAAAAGGCAAACTGGTTGTCCTGAAGCTGTTCACACATTCTGGATGCATGGAAGTTGTGGACATCTGAAGTGCTTCCATAGGCCTCTACAATTATGACAGTGAGGAGGACCAGTTCTGTGGTTTGCGGACCATTCTAAGGCAATAGTCATGTGCATGAAGTCTAAGACAGTGTTGCAAGATGAGATAGAGACGTAATGAATGAACGCACACCTCCACTACTTCTCTACAAATATATTTGTATGGTTTTATTGATGGATGTTGAATACTGATATTCATTAATTAGTTCTTTTTACAAATACCTTCCTGCATATGGCAAAGCCAACTGTATGTGTGGTGCCACTCGAAGTGTTCTACCATCATGTGCCTCCATAGGAACTGAGCTATTTCCTAAAGGTGACAGTCTAGGGTAGAAGTCTTATCTCATGAATTTTCCATATGGAATTCTCCCATATGGAAAATTCATGAGATAAGACTTTGCTATGTCTCCATATAAAATAAAATAAAAGTGGGTACAGTATTACAACAGGAATCCATAATAAAACCATATGCATTATGCTGAAATAACCATGTGCGTGAGGAAGTATATGTAGTATAACCAACATCCTGTTATTCTTACTGTACTGGGATTTCCCACCCCATGTTTCTTTGAAGCCTGTATGTCATGTTTACCTGGTTATGATATGTTTTTTTTTAACAACTGTCTATATGAATAAGTGCAGTAAATTACAGATTTTCTGGAATAATAATCTAAAGAACTCCAATTTATGTTGCAGTTGAACAGAATAGGCATTATGTTTGACACATTGTTGCAATGATACTGTATATGGTGAACCTTAAAGGGGTTGTCCAGGATTTTGATATTGATGGTTTTTCCTTCGAATAAGCTATCAATATTAGATTGACGGGATCTCACAAACCACGCCATCATCTAAAAGCTGTTTTGTTGTAGCTCCAACACAGCTCCATCTAGAGAGGGGCAAATAGATTCTAAACTAATTCTAGACTATTGGTCTCACATTTCACAAAACTTCTTCCAAATGAATCCAAAGTTTTACCAATTCGCTTTGGATGAATAATGCAAAGCAGTAGCTGCCATTTTCTATTTAAAATTCAGTACAATAGTGAGGGAAACAGAGGAGGTAACATGGAAGATGGAATATCATATGACCCCAGGTGTGCTTTGGATGGCAGGCTTTCCCAAAATGCTTTGCAATCAGGTCAGCCAATCAGGAGGGGTGATATTGTCTTGTCTATCAGGTTCTATGCTAGCTAGCTCTGAAACACAGACATTATTCTTAGTGCTGATATGCTGCTGATTTCACTCTTTGCATCACAGGTCAGTTTCCACTACAGATTTTTTTCTGTCATGTGTAATTGAGAATTGCTAAAAACTTATTCACATTGCTTGTACAGTGCAATGCTACAGATTTGCAGCACGAAAATCTTCAATGGAAAATCCAACTAATTAATTACATGTGGATATAACTGAAAATTTAGAGTTCCTTGTCTTTCCAAAAATCCATTCTTTCCAGAGTGCCTGCACATATCTATTCATCACCATCTGAAAGCATTACTTTACAAGTTTTTTTTCCTAAAACTATTATGAAAATTCTGTTTGATTTTCGTGTCTTTACTAAAATTGTTTAACATTGTGTGGTATAAAAAAAAATCCATTTGGTACAGTGTACAGGTGAAACTCGAAAAATTAGAATATCATGCAAAGTTCATTTATTTCAGTAATGCAACTTAAAAGATGAAACTAACATATGAGATAGCCTCATTACATGCAAAGCGAGATATTTCAAGCCTTTATTTGTTATAATTTGGATGATTATGGCTTACAGCTTATGAAACCCCAAAGTCACAATATTGAGGTACGCTTTTCTCAGGGGGTATGGATTAATTAGCTGACTAGAGTGTGACACTTTGAGCCTAGAGTATTGAACCTTTTCACAAAATTCTAATTTTAAGCTGCATTAATGCAATTCCTTTTAAGTTGCATTACTGAAATAAATGGACTTTTGCACGATATTCTAATTTTTTGAGTTTTACCTGTACTTGTATATACCAAACTATTGGCATCCACAAGCTTTTCTTTACAAGTTTTCTTCCAAAAAAAATATTATTATTAGTTTTTTTTTTCTTCACCAACATTGTTTAAAATTGTTGTCTTCAAAAAAATTATGAAAATTTTCTTTAAGTTTCTTGTCTTTACTCAAGTTGTTGACTATCCATTTTTTATTTTTTTAATTGCTTTCTATTATTTCTCAAAAAAGCCACCCCTGTCTTGTACTTTCACAGGGACACATGAGCAGTTGTTATGGACAGGGACAGTACTTGTCTTTCACAACCCAATAGGTCAATATCTTGAACAGCAGTGACACTGCACTGTGCAGTGCTATCAAGATCTCTGAACTGAGACTGGGTGAGAGATGCCACACAATATATCAGTGGTTAATCTGCACAAAGCAGCAAATTTCCCACTTATGTCTCCCCACCAACTCCAGCTGGGCAAGATGACCAGCAAAAGTGGCAAGACAATGGCAAGAACATTGTGGCTGCACTGCTTTTTCTCCCTGCATGGCACACGTGATAGGCTACTATCACACTCGCGTTTTGTGCAGATCTGTCATGGACGGATCCGTTCAGATAATACAACCGTCTGCATCCATTCTGAATGGATCCGTTTGTATTATCTTTAACATAGCCAAGACGTCATGAACATCATTGAAAGTCAATGGAGAACGGATCAGTTTTCTATTGTGCCAGATTGTGTCAGTGAAAACGGATACGTCCCCAATGACTTTGTATGCCAGGACGGATCCGTTTGGCTCAGTTTCATCAGAAATTTAGTGGTGCAACACTTTAAAAAAAGTATTGTGACTTGCAGAATATGCTTGTCATGTCCAGGAGGGTATCTGCGCTGTCAGACATCCTTATATGGCTAAGAGTGTCTTCCTGAACTTGCAGCAACAGAGTAACTTGCCTTTGCAATGTGTGATCTGCAACATTCCAATTAGCTTGGTCTCCACCTTGCATATGGTGGAAAAGCAGAGTTAGGGTCCATTCACACGTCCGCATAAATGGGTCCGCGTCCGTTCTGCAATTTGGGGGGCACACATTCATTTTCAATTGGGCCAAAAAAGATGCTGACAACACACAGTTTGTCATATAAACTCATTTTCATAAGCTTGAATATGGGAAAGACATGCAAATAGCGTTTCAGCTGAAAAACAAGGCAGATTCTGCTAATTTGCATGTCTTTCCCATATTCAAGTTTATGCAAATGTGTTTACATGACAAAACAGTATAGAAAGGTTATTGAATATAATATTAGGACAATTAGAAAACTGAAAATTTTTATGCAGCCCTCCTAAGCAGTGAGAGAAGAGTTAGTTGGCATTCAAAAAAAATGTTTTACAATTTTTGTCACCGTAATGATAATGATCTAGGTGCACAGGTTTCCCGCAAGCCATTCAATTTTGAGGCTTATTGGCTCTCAGTCAGATGAGAGCTGGGTTTGAATGTCTCTTAGTGCACAAGGCTGCCATTGTAAGGTATGCTGACTGTACCTTTCTTATGGATAGGTTATTGGTTAGCACATACCTGGCTTTTGGCATACAGCCTTTGTGCAATTGTCTGTCTATTATATGTTACAGGTAATGAAATTGTGTACAATATGCACATATTATATTACAGATTTTTGCAATCTCAAATTTTCTAACTTATGGTGAATATGTGGCTAAAATGTTCAGAAATATCACAAATTCAATTATTGTCTATGCTGCTCATCACTAGGCAAATTTGAACAGTAACTGGAACTGGACCTATTTGCTAGTGCTGAGCAAAGCATTTTACACTGCTCAAAAAAATAAAGGGAACACAAAAATAACGCATCCTAGATCTGAATTAATTAAATATTCTTCTGAAATACTTTGTTCTTTACATAGTTGAATGTGCTGACAACAAAATCACACAAAAATTAAAAATGGAAATCAAATTTTTCAACCCATGGAGGTCTGGATTTGGAGTCACACTCAAAATTAAAGTGGAAAAACACACTACAGGCTGATCCAACTTTGATGTAATGTCCTTAAAACAAGTCAAAATGAGGCTCAGTAGTGTGTGTGGCCTCCACTTGCCTGTATGACCTCCCTACAACGCCTGTGCATGCTCCTGATGAGGTGGCGGACGGTCTCCTGAGGGATCTCCTCCCAGTCCTGGACTAAAGCATCTGCCAACTCCTGCACAGTCTGTGGTGCAACGTGACGTTGGTGGATAGAGCGAGACATGATGTCCCAGATGTGCTCAATTGGATTCAGGTCTGGGTAACGGGCGGGCCAGTCCATAGCATCAATGCCTTTGTCTTGCAGGAACTGCTGACACACTTCAGCCACATGAGGTCTAGCATTGTCTTGCATTAGGAGGAACCCATGGCCAACCGCACCAGCATATGGTCTCACAAGGGGTCTGAGGATCTCATCTCAGTACCTAATGGCAGTCAGGCTACCTCTGGCGAGCACATGGAGGGCTGTGCGGCCCTCCAAAGAAATGCCACAACACACCATTACTGACCCAATGCCAAACCGGTCATGCTGGAGGATGTTGCAGGCAGCAGAAAGTTTTCCACGGCGTCTCCAGACTCTGTCACGTCTGTCACATGTGCTCAGTGTGAACCTGCTTTCATCTGTGAAGAGCACAGGGCGCCAGTGGCGAATTTGCCAATCTTGGTGTTCTCTGGCAAATGCCAAACGTCCTGCACGGTGTTGGGCTGTAAGCACAACCCCCACCTGTGGACGTCGGGCCCTCATATCACCCTCATGGAGTCTGTTTCTGACCGTTTGAGCAGACACATGCACATTTGTGGCCTGCTGGAGGTCATTTTGCAGGGCTCTGGCAGTGCTCCTCCTTGCACAAAGGCGGAGGCAGTGGTCCTGCTGCTGGGTTGTTGCCCTCCTACGGCCTCCTCCACGTCTCCTGATGTACTGGCCTGTCTCCTGGAAGCACCTCCATGCTCTGGACACTACGCTGACAGACACAGCAAACCTTCTTGCCACAGCTCGCAT
This sequence comes from Bufo bufo, assembly GCF_905171765.1. Classification (NCBI taxonomy): domain Eukaryota; kingdom Metazoa; phylum Chordata; class Amphibia; order Anura; family Bufonidae; genus Bufo; species Bufo bufo. The sequence goes on from NC_053394.1 coordinate 238,897,305, forward strand.
TGATGTGCCATCCTGGATAAGCTGCACTACCTGAGCCACTTGTGTGGGTTGTAGACTCCGTCTCATACAACCACTAGAGTGAAAGCACCACCAGCATTCAAAAGTGACCAAAACATCAGCCAGGAAGCATAGGAACTGAGAAGTGGTCTGTGATCACCACCTGCAGAACCACTTCTTTATTGGGGGTGTCTTGCTAATTGCCTATAATTTCCACCTGTTGTCTATCCCATTTTCACAACAGCATGTGAACTTGATTGTCACTCAGTGTTGCTTCCTAAGTGGACAGTTTGATTTCACAGAAGTGTGATTGACTTGGAGTTACATTGTGTTGTTTAAGTGTTCTCTTTATTTTTTTGAGCAGTGTATTTAAAGTTTAGTAAAACTTTGATTCACAACATAGCCGAATTTCATCACGCTTTGTGGTAACGAATCAGGTTTTACTAAAATGGCAGTTGCACGTGTTACAAAGTGAAAGTAAGAAGCCTAAGAATGTGAGATCACCTAAACTGCTGTGCAGCCAGCCAATCCACAGGTAGTCATCCCCTGTGATGTCACAGCCCCTATAAAAGCCTCATCCGACACGGTCTCTGCCATTGTCCTGTGAGCTGAGCCTGAGCTGAGATGTGCAACATGCCACCCCCCAGGACCAATCGTGTCCCAGGTTTATAGGAAAGCCTATGGTGTGGTGCGGCCTCAATAGTTTTCTGTGTGTGTGTTACGATGCTCCTACATGGATACCGTCGCTCCTGAGGGTTAGGCTCCCAAGCAATAAAGGGGAGAGTAATGGTGAAGGTGGAGAATAAGTCGAGTCCAGACTTTAAAAAGTTCAACAGCTTTACTTGACTCACTTGCATCAGTAAACAAAACAATCTTTCCCTTGGTTCCAGGAGGTTTTGGCATAAACTGGCAGGCAAACTGGGATATTCTGCTTTATCCTTCTCTGCGGTGCTGAACTTGGCATTAGTCTGGTTATTGTACTCTGTAGCGATTCTGGTTCCTTTGGAGTTGGGTGTCTTTGGCTGTTGATCCCCTCGTAGTACTCTGTCTGTAAATCTGTAAGATGTCAGGGTGATTCTAATCTTCTTCCAACTCTAGATTAGACTAAGGCCTCATGCACACGACCGTGCCGTTTTTTGCGGCCCACAAACCGCGGATCCGCAAACAACGGAAGTCGTCCGTGTGCCTTCCGCAATTTGCGGAACCGAACGGGCGGCCCATTGTAGAAATGCCTATTCTTATCCGCAAAACGGACAAGAATAGGACATGCTATTTTTTTTTTGCGGGGCCACGGAACGGAGCAAAGAATGCGGACAGCACAAGGAGTGCTGTCCGCATCTTTTGCGGCCCCATTGAAGTGAATGGGTCCGCACCCGAGCTGCAAAAACTGCGGCTCAGATGCGGACCCGAACTACGGTCGTGTGCATGAGGCCTAAGTCTGACTGAAAATTTCCTGCAGCTCTCCCTTGGTAGGGAAAAGGGACTGGCCCACTTCTGCCCACAATGGGGAGAGTGGAATGGTAAGTTCCATACTATCTAATAATCTCTCTTCCATATACGCTGCCACCTGCTGGCAAACCAGGCATATAACATGCAATACAACAAATATCAGTTACATAGCAGAACACTTAATACACAGTGTAAGAGGACCTGGAATAAATACACAGATGACATTATGGTCAGCCCATTAGAGACAGTAGCAGGGTGTAGGAATGGTTATACCACTCTGTAATATTACACATGGGCTAGGGACAGTGTTGCTGAAATAATCCAGCGGCAATGTTTGATCCATCCACCATATTTGGCATCTGGCTTTAACCCTAACAATTTTAAAAGCGAAATACCATTAGGCTAATGTTAGGGAGGGATCCCTAACCTTATGGAGGGATCCACATGGGATTATGGTCATCCCTGTTGTGGATACTTCAATTTTATTGCTTTGAGGAAGGATTTCCCGCCTCAAAGCTGTGTACCATCGCTGGTACCATCACACAGGAGGACGGGCTGCTGCATGCACACTCTGACTCCCCGGATCCCCGCAGGGAATAGCTGGAGCACGCGGGTTAAAAGTTCACAACCAGCATTACCGCAGGTTGCGGACATTAGTGCCGGGTGTCTCTTTAAACCAGCAGACACCTGGCGGCCATGGTGCCCTCTGCACTCGTCAGTGGATGCCATTTTTAAATTCCTGGCCATCAGAGGTTGAGAAAGCGTTAACTTCCAAGCCTTCACACTGAGATTGGGCCATTAAGTGGTAAGAATATGATTAGGCAGAGTGGCCTGGATATACTTGATTTATAACTAGTCGTGATGAATAAGGTTGAGCGAACCCCGGTGTTCGGGTAATATTAATATACCATCGGATCAGAGTTTTCTCCAATCCGATGGTATATTTTAACTTGAAGCGTCCCCATCACCATGGGAACGCCTCTATGTTAGAATATACCATCGGATTTGATATATGATGGAGGAAGAGGAGGAGGACAAGAAAAGGAAGATTGAACCATATACCCTTTTTTGTGGTGGAAGGGGTGCATGAGAATACAGTGTATTCAATACACCATAAAAGCCACATTTAAAGTGCCTTTATGTTCAGCCGCTTTCCTCTGGTGGAGTAGAGAAGTCAGGGGCATTCCAAGCCTTGTTCATTTTGATAAGAGTCAACCGGTAACCATATTCAGTTGACAGGCAGATGCACTTATCAGTTATTATGCCCCCAGCAGCACTAAATACCCACTCTGACAAAACGCTGGCGGCAGAGCAGGCCAGCACCTCCAAGGCGTAGAGAGCCAGTTTGTGCCACGTGTCCAGCTTGGGCACCCAATAGTTGTAAGGCACAGAGGGATCATTGAGGATGCAGACACTGTCTGCTACGTACTCCTTCACCTTCTTCAAAAATTTTCCCTCCTTGTGACAGTAGGCCGCGCATCAGGGTGAGGGTGCTGGCAGGGTGTCATGAAACTGTCCCAGGCCTTGGAGAGTGTTGCCCTGCCTCTGTTGGAACTGCTTTGTATTCCCCTCATCTCCTCTCCTTGGTTGCCCAAGAAACTACGTACTCTGCTGCCAGAGTTGTCAGCTGGAAATTTTTGGAGCAATTTTTCCACAAGGACCTTCTGGTATTGCACCATTTTGCTAGTCCTCTCCACCACAAGAATGAGAGATGAGAAGTTATCTTTGTAGCGGGGGTCGAGAAGGGTGAACAACCAGTAATCGGTGTTGGTCAAAATGCGTATAACGCGAGGGTTACGGGAAAGGCAGCATAACATAAAGTCAGCCATGTGTGCCAGAGTCCCAACAGACAAGACTTCGCTGTCCTCAGAGTGGAAGGCAACAGTTCAGACTCTAAGAGTAATGCCATCCCACATGTTCAAGGTCTAGAAGTACTGAACGACAATCTAGAAAACCACAGGATGCTAGCCAAGCTACCTGAAGAAGTGGCTTCTAGATGAAATCGCTATGTGACTGAACAGTTAGATCTAGGCAAGAACTTCCCAAGTTTTAAAGAGGTTTCTGAGTTTGTCAATAAGGAAGCACAGATAGCATGTAATCCAGTTACAGCAACTTATGCTTTAAAATCCTTAGAAGAAAGGCCTGTGAGAGATATAAGACTTGCAAGAGCAACTAGCTTTGCTACCAACACAGCAGCTAAAGGTCCAGATTCAAAGTCCAAAGTCACTACTGGTATCAGTAGAGAGACAGAACTGACAAATCTTCAGACTACCTTCAAATGTATGTTCTGTGGTTAGAACCACTCCATATACACAAGTGCCAACAATTGATAGAGATGTCCCCAAATGAAAAGGAAAGGTTTGTACTGGATAAGGCCATGTTACTAAGGAGTATAAGAAAAAGGCCACATGCAGTCTTTGCAAAGGACGCCATCCTATACCACTACATGTAGAACATCCAAAGAAAGATAAATCCTCAATACCTAAATATACTGAGGAAGAAAAGAAAGTATTGGTATTCTCTTGCAGAGTGAGGGAAGGAGAAAGCAACGGCACAACAATGGTTGTACCAGGAAAACGAAGGTATACGCCTATGCGCTACTGGATGCCCAGAGTGATGTCACCTTCATTGTTCAAGGAATCTGCAAGAAATTACAAGTGGCTACAGAACCAGTGAAGCTCAAACTTACCACAATGACAGGGAGAGACACATTAGTGAAAGGTCAAAGGGTCAAAGGACTGAGAGCTAGAGGACTTCATTCAAACTGCACATTATATCTACCTCCAGCTTATACAAAAGACGATATACCTCTAGATCGAGATCGCATACCTACCTGTGAAATGGGAGCACCTGTGAAATGGGAGCACCTATCTGTCATATCTCATGAAATGTCCCCGCTGAAGGAGTTTGGTGTTAGACTGTTGATAGGCTACGATTGTCCCTAAGCCTTGGTACCACGAAAGGTAATCACAGGTGGAAAGGGTGAACCCTACGCTGTTCAAACTGATCTAGGATGGGGTGTTGTTGGAGAAAAACAGCAGATTGCAAACTCAAGACAGGTGACAGGATTGAGTCATCAAATATCTGTCCAAGATTTACCAACTGTAAGCCCAGCAAAAGTAATCAAGATCCTTGACTCAGACTTTGCAGATATAAGTTCTAAAGAAAAGAGTGTATCCCAAGGAGACATAAAGTTCGTACACACTCTAGAAGAAAGTATTAAGCAGAATCAACAAGGTCATCTTGAAATGCCCTTACCTTTTAGAGAAATAACATAAATCTTGCCCTAGCAAGATTGAAATGTTTGAAGAAAAGGATGGGAAGAGATCCCAAACTCAAGAATGATTATTTGAAATTCATGGAAGGCATCGTCGAAGAAGGACATGCAGAGAAATGTAATAATCAACCTAAAGAAGGAGAAGTGTGGTACATCCCACATCAAGGTGTTTACCAGTCTAAGAAACTAGATAAGATTAGAGTGGTGTTTGATTGCTCAGCAAAGTACGATCGTGTTGCATTGAACGATCATCTACTTAAAGGACCAGATCTTACAAACACTCTGCCTGGAGTACTCTGAAGATTCAGAAAGTATCCCATTGAAAATATGTTCCACCAGTTTCATGTAAAAAATGAAGATAGAGACTTCCTGAGGTTCCTATGGTGGGAGGACGGACATACAGATACAAAGCCAGCAGAATACAGAATGAAAGTACACTTGTTTGGAACAGCATCATCTCCAGGTTGCGCCAATTATGGTATGAAGTACCTGCCCATCAGCAGCAAATTTTTAGAAGAAAAACTTTTATGTAGATGATGGTCTTATGAGTCTAGAGTCCACAGAATCTGCAATCGAACTAGTGAAAGAAAGCCAAGAGTTATGCGCAAGAGGAAACGTGCACCTTCATAAATTCATCTAAAAAAACAGAGAGGTACTGGAATCCATCAGTGACTCTGAACATGCAGCAACAATGAAAAATGTAGATCTCAATTATGATCATCTTCCAGTTCAGAACGTACTTGGATTAGGATGGAATGTAGAGAATGACAAGTTCTTCTTTGAAGTATCTATTGAAGAGAAAGTTGCAACTAGACGCACCATTCTTTCCGCAGTGGCTTCTATATATGATCCATTGGGATTCTTGGCCCCAGTAATCGTAAGAGCAAAAGAAATACTACAAGAATTATGCAGACAGAAGTTGGGATGGGACGAGCCCATACCTGAAAATTTGAGGCCAAGGTGGGAGAGTTGGAATAGAGACTTGCAAAACTTGAGAGAAGTTCGGATACCCAGATATTTTGTACCTCATGATTTCGGAAACTACAAGAAAATAGAACTTCCTCACTTTTCAGATGCCAGTAGTTATGGTTATGGTCAGTGCTTCTACTTCAGAGTTATGGGAGAAGAAAAGATACACTGTGCCCTGGTTATGGGGAAGGCCAGAGTTGCACCTACCAGTATTCAGACAATACCAAGACTTCAACTGACAGCAGCTGTAGTTTCAGCATAAGTAAGCAAGTTTCTGAAAGAAGAATTGGAATTATAAATAGATGAAGAATATTTTTGGACAGACTCACAAGTTGTCCTAGGATACATAAACAACGAAGCTCGAAGATTCCATATCTTTGTCGCCAACAGAGTTGAGAAAATTCAGAAAATAACAAATCCAGAACTTTGGCATCACATTGACACAAAGCATAACCCAGCAGATCATGCTTCAAGAGGCATGAATGTAACAGAATTGAAAGATTCAAACTGGTGCACAGGCCCAGAGTTCCTTTGGGAAAAGGAAATCATGCCCAGTAAAGGTTACAGAGAATTATCTATGGGTGATCCAGAAGTAAAAGTTGTACAAACATTGAGCACTGCTGCCAAGTGTCAAGAAGACAAACTTGAAAGACTAGCCAGATGTTCAAAATGGAATACGGTCATAAACTTAGTAGCTTGAATTCAACGCTTGGCAAAGGGAATCAGAAAGAAGGAATATTTGAATGTAGAAGAAAGAATGAAAGCTGAATAAACAGTCATAAGACTCATTCAACAGAGATTCTACAGTAAAGAGTTGAAGAGACTTAGTCAAAAACCTAAAAGGCTTCCAAACAACCAGCCATTGTACAAGCTTAGTCTTGTTCTGCAGGATGGTATACTGAAGGTGGGAGGGAGACTGGAAAATGCAGAGTGAAGCATCCAGCAATTCTACCCAAAAACTCTACTTTCACAAGATAGAGGTGGGACAAATCCAATTTTTTTTCGATTCCGAATACGAAAAGGTTCTCAAATATATTGAATCTTTCGAATCTCGAATCCTACGAATCCTGTACATAAGAATTGTCCAGGGATGTGCTGTCCAGAAACAATGGATCTGTTTGGGGATGAATGATCACAGACATGGTACTAGAAAATCATCGCCATACAGAGGAAAGAATCACTACATGTAAATGCAGCTCTCACCTCCTCGGAGGAGCAGGCAGTTACTTCCCAAAGTCCCCAATAACTGCCTGCAATGAGGACCACAGGCCTGGTCTATAGGACAGCTTCAGGTGTGTCCAGTCACAGTTAGACTGCACCCTCTGCATGTCTCATAAGAAAGGGACTTCTTGTGTCTACAGAAAAGTGACAAGATCATTGGGAAGTGCATTGGTATTATGACCCCCATCGACAGCCTGCCACTCACATATCAATAGACAGCAGCAGACCAGCGCAACACAACTTACAAGAAGTCACTACTACTACTCCAACCCTCTCCTGACAGCATGCTCAGTGCTGTAGTTTCAAGAGGCTGAACTACGGACTTGCTATGAGACGAAAAGCAGTTCAGTGAGTGCAATGAAAAACATAGAAGAACACAGAGCTGAGCACACAACTTACCCCAGAGCTCACAAACACATCTATGCAGTGCAGCAGCCAGCAGATAAGACTACGTAAGCCGCCAGAGAACCAACAACCTCAAGGACGGCGGCTCAAGAGGCTCAAATTGCGTCAGTTTGTCTGAACCTCCTCCTCCTCCCTCTTTTGTGGATGGAGAAAAAAACTTAGCAGGAGAGCTGTGCAAACAAGTCCAGAGAGTGTCACCTGCTGCCCGGGCACGGCAGAGGCGGCCTACCGGGACCCGAGGTAAGTGCGCTCCTCAGGCTGCTGTTATGCAGTGCTTGCTTCAGTGGCGGATCCAGAGCCTGGTCTTGGGAGGGCCACTTCCAGATTATTTTCTGTCCGCCGCCACAAAACAATGGTGCTTATAGAACAGACTACACATTGTAGAGGTATACTGTATATTGTGTGGCACAGTGTATGCTATATGTGTAAAACAAACATATTACACATGAAAACTTACAATTACTTGGCATGGCCCTTGGGGATCTCGGAAACCACTTCAACACTTGGCTGGGGGGCTCGGCGGAGCTGATGTTGTGTTTTATCCTAATGAGAAAGATTTCATAATAAGGATTTGGAGAAGGGGCAGAGGGATAGCAGAGCAGGGAGAGGCTGGTGCTGCTACTAGGGGGTCATACCATGGGGGAGTAATAAAGCCCACCATAATGCCCCCCCAGTAGAAATAATTCTCCTTATAATGTGACAGTGCAAAAAATACCCCCTTGTAATGCCCCCAGTTGAGCTAATGTCCCCATAGTGCCCCATAATGTGCCAGTATGAAATACCCCTATATAGTGCCCCCAGTAAATGCCCCCATAGTGCTCCTCTCCCCCATTCCTCCTAGTGCCCCCATAATGTACCAGTATAAAATGCCCCATATATAGTGCCCCAGTAGATGCCCACAGTGTCCCCCATAATTCACAAGTATAAAATACCCCTTTCAAATGCCCCCTGTAGATGACCCCATAGTACTCCTCTCCCCTCTTCCCCATAGTACCCACCATAATGTGTCCCAGTATAAAATGCTACTGTACAGAGCCCCCCCATATAAAATACCCCTTCTTTGTGGCCTCAGTAGATTCCCCTATAGTGCCCACCAATAATGTGCCAGTAATAAGTGCCCCCAATAATGTGCCAGTAATAAGTGCCCCCAATAATGTGCCAGTAAAATGTGCCCCCATAGATGCCCCCCAATCATGTGCCAGTAACAAGAGCACCCCCATCATGTGCCAGTAACAAGAGCACCCCCATAATGTGCCAGTAATAATAGCCCTCCCATCATGTGCCAGTAATAAGAGCCCCTCCATCATGTGCCAGTAATAAGAGCCCCCATCATGTGCCAGTAATAAGAGCCCCCCCAATGTGCCAGTAACAAGAGCTTCCCCATCATGTGCCAGTAATAGGCCCCCCCATCATGTGCCAGTAATAAGAGCCCCCCCATCATTTGCCAGTAATTAGAGCCCCCCATCATGTGCCAGTAATAAGAGCCCCCCATCATGTGCCAGTAATAAGAGCCCCCCATCATGTGCCAGTAATAAGAGCCCCCCATCACGTGCCAGTAATAAGAGCCCTCCCATCACGTGCCAGTAATAAGAGCCCCCCATCACGTGCCAGTAATAAGAGCCCCCCCATCACTTGGCAGTAATTTTTATCATCCACGCACTGGGAAGGCCTATAAGATTAGAGGCTACTACACCTGTGACACAAAAAATGTCATTTATCTTATCAAATGTCCGTGTGGGTTGTTGTATGTGGGAGAGACAATCCAAATGGTGAAAGATCGCATATCTAAACATAAATCCACAATACGGAAACAATATTTGCTGTTACCTACCGTATTTTTCGCCCTATAAGACGCACCGGCCCATAAGACGCACCTAGGTTTTTGGGGAGGAAAATAAGAAAAAAAAAATTTTTAACCAAAAGGTGTGCTTTTGGTGGGTTTGGAACTAATGGTGGTCTGTGGATGACGGACACTGTTATGGGGGGATCTGTGGATGACGGACAATGTTATGGGGGGATCTGTGAATGACGGACACTGTTATGGGGGGATCTGTGGATGACGGACACTGTTATGGGGGGATCTGTGGATGACGGACACTTATGGGGGGGATCTGTGGATGACGGACACTTATGGGGGGATCTGTGGATGACGGACACTTATGGGGGGGATCTGTGGATGACGGACACTTATGGGGGGATCTGTGGATGACGGACACTTATGGGGGGGATCTGTGGATGACGGACACTTATGGGGGGATCTGTGGATGACGGACACTTATGGGGGGATCTGTGGATGACGGACACTTATGGTGGGATCTGTGGATAACGGACACTTATGGGGGGATCTGTGGATGACGGACACTTATGGTGGGATCTGTGGATGACGGACACTTATGGGGGGATCTGTGGATGACGGACACTTATGGGGGGATCTGTGGATGACGGACACTTATGGGGGGATCTGTGGATGACGGACACTTATGGGGGGATCTGTGGATGACGGACACTGTTACAGGGGGGGATCTGTGGCTGGCACTGTTACAGGGGGGGATCTGTGGATTGCACTGTTACAGGGGGGGGATCTGTGGATGGCACTGTTATATATGTGCCATCCACAGACCCCCCACCCCATAACAGTGCCATCCACAGTGCCCCCCCAGCCCATAACAGTGCCATCCACAGACCCCCACCCCTTAACTGTGCCATCCACAGATTCCGTGTGCCCCCCCCCCCCGCCGCCGCCCCCGCCGCATACAAATATAAAATGTATCATTGAATTAAAAGTTATTAAACATGCCCCCCTCACTCCTAATAGTACCGTATATCCGAATTTCTTCTGTATAATGCCGGCAGGCGGGCCGGGCGGCCGGCGCGTCCCTCAGTGACGTCACTTGTCTGCGCCGCCTGCTTCATTCATAAAGCAGGCGGCGCAGGCACGTGACATCAGGGAGTTACGCTGCCGCCCGCCCGTCCTGCCTGCCGGCATTATACAGAAGACATTAGGATATACGGTACTATTAGGAGTGAGGGGGGCATGTTTAATAACTTTTAATTCAATAATACATTTTATATTAGTATACCGGAGCGGTGGGGCGGGGCTATAGTACAGTGACCGCACCTCCCCACCGCTATTGCCGGCCCCCAGCTCCTCCTCCCAGTCCCTCCCCCGGCCCCCGCTCCGTACATCGCGTCCAGCGATGTTAAACTGTCAGCATTCGCCCCATAAGACGCAGGGGCATTTTCCTCCCATTTTTGGGGAGGAAAAAGTGCGTCTTATGGGGCAAAAAATACGGTATTCCTTCTCATTTTCATAACCATGATCATTCTGTTGCACAATTGAAATATCAGGTCATAGAGCAGGTATGTCAACCAAGGAGGGGAGGTGATTTGAAGAGATTATTGTTACGCAGGGAGGCCTTTTGAATCCATACGTTGGATATGTTATATCCAAAAGGACTTAGGGATTATGAGGTCATGTGTGTGCAATGCCACGAAGCTAGCCTGGAAAGACACGAATCAGGACGTCAGGTGTTTTTCGCTATTAGCTAGTGATGTCTGTTACTAATTGATTGATGATGTCATCATCATGTGATTGTGATTTAGGTCTATAAAATGTGAGAAAGTGTCAGTCAGTTGAACCGTTCAGTGAACCGTTTAATAAAGCACATTCTGAAGAGCAAGTACGTCTGCTGGGATCATTTCTTATGCATTTTATGGGGATTGCTCCTTTCCCGTGCGGACATCGTTACTGAGGTCGTGAACTGTCTGATTTTGGAATTTTGCTATATATTGGAGACGTGCACCGACCACTCTGATGAATACAACCACTACCCTCAGCTTTAATGAGGACGATGCAACCCGGATTTTGTAACAGGTGACATCCTCAGTTGAATTCTTGGCTATTCCTGCAAGTGAGTTTAAAAAGAGACATTGGAAGCGGGAATCTAGAAGATTGGCCTCATACGAACTACATGCTGTGACCCTTGCAGAGTATTTCAAATTAAACCGGATCCCCCGGGGGGTTCGCGTACATCTGCGCCCTACTTTCTTTTCTGATGACCCAACTTATTGTGCGGACTTTGAGAAAATCATCAATAAGTGCTCACTGGATTTAATTCTACTGAATGTCGATAAATTACAAAAAACTATAGTGGACCCTAAAGGAGAAGATCATAACTACTGAACAACAACTACAGGACTCCTTGAGTTCAGAGGAGTTTGCTACGAGATCTAATCCAAGATGGAGGCGGCAAGAAAAGGCGAGCTACGTATAACTAGCAATATCTCCACTGAAGAACGACAGGCAGTATATAATTTGATGAAGGACCAATCCTTGGTGGTGAAGACCGCCAATAAAGGCGGCTCCATTGTGATTATGGATAAGGATAAATAAATACAAGAAGCTGAACGTCAATTATCCGATACCACCACGTATAAAAGATTGGACTATAACCCGGTATTTTGCATCAAAGCGAAAATTATGGAACTGGCATCGGGCTATTGACGACAAGTTATACGAGTTTTTGATTAATCATTCACCAGTGACACCTGTGTTTTATCTTTTGCCAAAGGTGCACAAAACACCTAAATCCGCCCGGACGGCCAATTGTGGCCTCGGTAGACTCTGTACTGTCTCCCTTTGCAATTGTATTGGAGAAAGTTTTGACACCGTTGGTAAAAAATACTGAATCATTCTTGTTGGACACATCCCACTTTTTGACTATCATTAAGGAGTTAATCAATATCCCGGGGGGGTTGGAGGGTGCAATTGTCCAGTTGCCTTCCACCCTAGATCCACCAGTGGCTTGCATAGGGTTTTACTAGGGAAGGTTCACGGGTAGGGAAAGTTCACGGGTAGGGAAATAGCAGGCGTGGTAACACACAGAGGCAGAAGAACAGGGGGCAGGGGCTGGAGATGTTTTTTTAAAAGGCAAAAGGATCTTAATGATCCCTTTGAAGTGACCCAAAGCTGGACTTAAGACATAATTGTCCAGCCATCCAGTGTCATTCCCCCCCCCCCCCCCACCCCCCGCCCGCAGGATTAGGCCCTCGGATTGGGGTCATACTTCTTTCACCATTACTGCTGAAGTCTGCTAAAGCAACAAAAAGGACACTGTGAGCTTATTTTGAACTGTGTCGTGCGGCTGGTAGTAGGCCGTCGGTAAAGAAAGGGTAATTTTATGTTTATTTAGTGCTCAACCAAGCAGGAATTAATTTTGTATCTTTGCCTGAATGTAAAGGCCTTATATTTTGCTTGTGGATGAGAATAAAGAAAGCAGGCAAATCACTGTGTGAAATGTAGGTAAATGCACACAGCAACCGTGGACTGGCCTTGTTTCTTCTGTCAGTAACAATCTTCAGGTGTCAGCCACTCCCAATACTCTGGAATGGCCTCACCCTCACAGCTTCAGGTGTCCGCCACTCCCAATACTCTGGAATGGCCTCACCCTCACAGTCAAACTGGCTTTCCGTCAGTGCTGATCATAGGCATAACTTCCAGACAACACTTCTCCTCTCATCTTGATTGAAGAATCTGTCGTTGAGGAGGTTCTCCCATGGACAGATACATAGGTCTTTATAAGGCAGGTCAGACTTTATGGTATGAGGTGATGTCATGGTACCTAAATTCTATCTGCGGTAAAGAACACCGCACTAACTGACATTCAGTCCAACCCTTACAAACTCCACCATTCTTGGGGTTAAGGTTGCAAATAACTTATAAAGGAGGGGGCCTGTCCCTAAGGGATCTACTCTATTTCCCAATTAATCACCCTCCCAACACCGCCAAATTAAATTAGTGTGTGTACCCATATAGACTCATGCAACCAGGCATATCTCTCTACACCTCCAAAGACAGAGGTAGATCACAGACCCCCGTGTCAATGGGAAACAACTATAGGATGCAAATTTGTGTACAGCCATATAGTATAGGTTGTCACACATTTGCACCTAGAGTGTCAGTGGGTACACAATTAACCAACATACAAATAATTAATATATACACAATACTATGGGGTTACAGGATGGCATTGGATTCACATCCTGGACCCTCATAGGAAACAGAGTATGTCCATGAGATCCCTGCCTTCAGGACTATGTTAGAGCTATATTCTGAGCCTCCTATGGTTAACTTCGTGAAGTTCTGTCTGGTTCTGGTTTAGCTGGTCAGCAAGTACCTTGACCCTCTGGTAAATCAGACACAGTCCCATGTACATTATGATAGCCAGAACCAGAAGGACTATTACCTGGCGTATCAACAGGTTGAAGAATGATGTTGCCTTTGGGCTGTAGCTGAATAGACTTTTTCACCAGGAAACCTTGGAGTCCTTGTCTAAGGCGGTAACAATTGCAGTTATTTTGGTCTTATCATGTGATAGTTGAATGGTGGCCTGTCTCTCTGTCTCTCGAAGATTCAGAAGTATTTCCTAATCTTGGCTGAAAACTAGCAGGAGATGCTTGAGTTCTTTACCAAAGCTAAGAGAAATCTTCTGGAGTCTCACAGGAACGTCAGGGCGGATATCGAGTCTCTTCTCCGGGATGATCGATGTCCTTCCTTGCTGCTATGCGACATCTAGACCTAGGATGGGACTAAGGGTGCAATATGCTCCGGGGAGGAGTTCTCCTCTCTCGGTGCAATTAGCTCCATAAAGTCCATATGACATATTTTGCCCTTGGTACTAACACCAATACCCCTGTCCCAAGTATTTCAGATGGGAAGAGGGTATTGGGTTGGCCTTCATCTCACAGGACCCCTCGGTGTTCCAACACTGGTGTCTAAGCACCCGATCCTGACTACCTTGACAGAGGAAGGCATCCTCTTTCTTCCAACATCCATCTATGTCAAACAGATAAGCATGGCCTCCCTCATAGGTCAGAACGTCCGAGAGGAGCTGTGGATGAAGTACCGTCCGGTTATTTACAACAATTCCTAGGTTAATGGTAGTGTATCTCTCTGTAAGATAGCTAGATACAGGTGCCAATGACAAAACAGTGCAAGTGAGGTTCCGACATCCGTGCCACTGGACCACCCACCAGTTAGTGTGATTGGCTGCAAAAGGAGAGATCAGGGGACTTACCCGTTGACGGAAGTTGAATCAGAAGTGGCCGCTGTACAAGGATGATACACTATGTTTAAGGTTGTCCAAGAGTTCACTTTGGACCTGCATACATGCCAGAGCAAGCTGAGCTCTATCCTGCTCCTCCAAGAGACCCACAACTAACCTTCTAAACTTCTCTCGTAGAGCAGAAGATAGAGAGGTGGCGTCATCTATGTGCGAATGGTGAAAACCCTCTAGGACGTGGTTTACATCAAGCTGGGTCTTGAATCCTTCCCCGGCGTGTCGCGCAACATCCCCAAGTTTACTTCTCAGGACTTCCATATCCATAGTGTTCAGGACGCCCACTCCCAATGCACCTCCGCCTAATCCCATGGCAACTAGATCTCTCTTCCCCCTGAAGTTTCCGTGTCGAGGGTCATCTTTTCTTACCTCTTGCCCCGCCTCTATCCAACCTCTGATCATGTCAATTTGGTTCCTCACAAACTCCCCACATCTGTGATCCCAATGTGCCATCCGAGCCCTGAAGACCCATTCTTCCCCCCCAGAACAGATAAAAACGTGACCGCTGATGAAGGTCTGATGTGACTGAAATGTCCGGTCTAGATATTCTGTTTGTACCTTGAAGATAAATATTGGGCAATTGGATGAAACTACTGTGAAACTAAATCAATAATTTAATTGCAACACTAAAAAAATCTGTGTGCCTCAATTTCACTGCATGTACATTGTCTGATTTCAGCCCTTGATTGGCACCAGAGTCCATTGAATTGAGTCCGGTTCTCCACTTCATCATATACCCTTTAACTGAGTATACCTAGGATCCTTGGCATCAGTCCGTACATTTAAAACTGTTGCTCAGTACAAGCCTTCCAGTTTTACCGGACCACTCTGGTCATTCCATAGGCCCTGACCAGAGTTACTGCAGTTTAACTTTAACATCATTAAACTGGTTCGTAAGTAATCTGTGGACACATGTCCCTTAACATAACTGGATTCCCTAGTGATATTCATCTGGGAATACCTCAACATGAAATAATCTTTTAGGGTGCCGTTTACCGGAATGGGTCTATCAAAATATGTCCTTAACCTCAACCCATCATGGTTATCCTTCCTTGTGAAGGTAGCTTTAAGGATATACCAGCCACTATACTCTGCCCCCGTGACATCTTCAGGACTCAGAACTCCTTCCTGCGTACACAACACCATGGTAGTGTTGCTTGTAAAGGTGCAAGTGAGGGTCCCTAGACTCCCATTTTAAAGATTTGATAGGTGTAAGATCTGAGTATTGAAAATGTCTGAATTCCTTAAGGTGGAGGGCATGTAAGTCATGTTGTATGGCAGACACATTCTCCATAGGGGTATAATGTTGAATTACACCTTTGGCAAAGCCCTCTTTCTGGAAACCATACAGATACCACTGTCCTGATGTAAAGGAGAAGTTCTCGTATGGTTCCAGGATTTTACCACCCACACATTCCACCATTAAAAGACCGGGTTTACTAAGTGATATGTTGGCCATGCCATAATTATTTCCCAGACCCTCCCCCGAAGAGGCTGAGCCTGCCACCATCATGCTTACCACCAGTGTCACAAGTTGGAGACGTTCCCTGTCCAGAGGATCCCTATTTCTTTTCAGGCTACTTGGTTCCATGGCGTGTCTCCATCCTGTGATCTGTCAAGTAGTTAAATATGATGTTGTAAGTAACATGGATCCACCATTGACCCCCAAACCACCCCCCCCCCCCAACTCTAAGCGAGTACACGTTATTGAGTTGATGAGGCTCGATGTGAATCCAAAAAACTTCCTGTCGTCTACAGTTTTTTTTCTTGGTTGTCATCGGCCTCTGTACCTTCAGCATTGTGTCACCCATTACTTCAAGGACCTGATAGGGTCCTTCCCAGTTTGCATCCGAAGGACCGGCCCGACAGAAGACTTTCACCATCGCCAGTTCTCCTACAGAGGACATCGTGTCTCCCCCTGTAGGTACAGTTTGTGCAGCCGTATAGCAGCATGAGGCAGTAACTCTTTCAGGTTCTGCTGAACCTGTTGGAGGAACATGTCACTTGCGATGGCGTTCTTCATGGGCTCCGACACTAGAGGTTTATTGGGCAGGCATAGGGGCATTTTGCATGCGGTCATGATTTCAAACGAAGTGATACCTCGGTAGCTCGGATACCCATTAGCACGGCTGGAAGAGAGGTTACCCAGGAGGAACCTTTCTCCAGTAGTGCTTTGGAAAGCCATGTCTTGATGGTCCGGTCTGAATCTATCACTCTCGGGATACCCCATCGTGACAGAACTTGTTCCCAGAGAACACGGGCAGTGGTTGTAGCTGATTTGTTGACCTTGGGGATGGCTTCTACCCATTTAATGAAGACATCCACTACCACCAGTGCGTAACGACAGTTGCGACTTCCTGTTGGTAAATGTCCAATAAAATCTATTTGGATTGTGGAGCACAGACTATCTGCAGGAAGAACTCGCTGCAACACTGGCTTCAGGGCAGGCACCCTTGGGTTAACCTGTGCGCATACCAGGCACTGTTGAGTGACCTCTTCAACTGTATTGGACATCCCTGGCCAGTATAATTTGTCCCTCAGAAGAGACAAGAGTTTATCCCGGCCGAGGTGTCCAAACCGTTGGTGGTTCAGTCTCGTCAGTTCTGCTTGCAGATGCTGCAGGACCACTGGAAGAGGAAGTTGCTGTGTACCAGTATCATAACACAGGATCCCTTGTTGGGTTGACCAGGGATGCTGTGGTGCGGTGATGTGTGTCATTATAAGAGGATCTTTGGATTGTTCCTCTTCAAATTACACCGGGCCTTCCTCATGGTTGGTTACTCTTACTGCTGGTAGCGGCTCAGTGCCATGTTCCTGAAGGATCCCAGACACTGCTGCTAGTTTGGCTAATTAATCTGCTTTGTTTTTGCCTAGCGTCAAGGGCTTGTCCCCTTTCTGATGCGCAGGGATTTTAATGATGGCTGCTTCCGCCATGTGTGCCATGCCCCATTCCCACAGTTCCTTCAGGACTGACACATGAGCCGGAGGTTTGTTTTGGCTGTCCACAAATCCTCGTCTTTTCCATCTGTCCAGGTGCAGGGTGAGGGAACAAACTACATATGAACTGTCGCTATATATAGTTCGTTTCCCTGGGGGTTGAAAAAGCAGAGCTTCCTTGACCGCCTCCAGTTCTGCCCGCTGTGCCGACATGTGACCAGGTAACCTGACGAGTCTTTGGGTACCTGTGGTCTCATCCAGCACAGAAAAACCTGTCACATAAGTCCCATCCATGTAGAATTGAGAGCCATCAACAAAGATGTCTCTGTCTTCTGGATGTCTGTCGGTCCTGAACATTAGTGGCACGTTGATTTGTGCTGGTTGGCCACAGTCATGTTCGGTTCCAGTCAGGTTCAGTAACTGGGACAGAACATACTTAGATTTGTGGTTCCCCTGCAGACTCCGGCCACTGAGATCCATAATCCACCTCCCGAATCTCTGTTGGGAGACTACAGGGAGCGTATCACGGAGCAAGAGGGCGAACAGAGATTGTGGAGTCTGCAAGGTGAGGGGCCTACAGCCTACAATACTGTATGCTCGGTGGTTTTGACGGCATAGTGTATGGCTGCCAGTTGTTTGGCACACTCGTCGAACCCTAGTTCAACGGGCAAAAGTAGCCTGGAGAAGTATCCCAGCGGTCTAGTCTCGTATCCTATCTGTTAAAGAAAGGACCGCTGAGATAGACTCCATCCCTGCATGTGCCTGTATGGCCATTTCCCCTTCTAGATGAGGAGTGGCCAATACAGGGGCTGAGGAGAGGTCTCTTTTCAAGGTAGAAAAGGCCTCCTCCTGAGCATCCGACCAACCTTTGAGTAACGGCTCTTCTCCTCGGAGGAGTTCATGGAGAGGTTTCGCTTTGGCAGCAAAATCCTCTATGAACTCCCCCATAAAATTGGCCACTCCCAGGAATTTTCTCAAATCCTGTAAAGTGCCAGGCCTAGGTAACTTTACAATGGCTTCCACTCGGGCCGCCACGATCCCTTTGGCTCCAAAAGAAATTTGAAACCCAAGGAAGGTCACCTCTGCTTTGGCCAAATTTGCCTTGTGGGGACTCAACTTGAGTCCTGACCTGGCCAGGAGTCTCAATAGCTCTCTCAACAGAACCAAGTGTTCTTCTATGGTTTCTGTGTGCAGGGGCAAGTCGTCCACGTACTGCAGAAGACATTCCGGCTGTGAAAACAAACTCAGTACGTTCGCCAATGCCTGGTGAAAATATGTGGGACTGCTGTGGAACCCC
This sequence comes from Bufo bufo, assembly GCF_905171765.1. Taxonomy (NCBI): domain Eukaryota; kingdom Metazoa; phylum Chordata; class Amphibia; order Anura; family Bufonidae; genus Bufo; species Bufo bufo. The sequence continues at coordinate 238,915,975 of NC_053394.1, forward strand.
TGGGGGAGTACACCAACCATGTACTGTTTGTCCCCCACCGTAAAGGCAAATTTGTACCTGCAGTTTTCGGTGAGTTCGATGGAAAAGAACCCATTGGCAACATCTATGGTCGAGAATACGTGACTTTTGCCGCTTATTCTGGCCATGATGTCGGGAGTCTGTGCCACCACTGGAGTGGACATTGGGGTGTATTTCTTAAGGACCCGGAGGTCTATGGTGAGCCTCCAAGCATTGGTGTCCTTCTTCTTTACTGGCCAGAGGGCATTGTTGCATTTTGAATTGCCCTCTATGACCACACCCCTAGTTTTCAATTCCTGGACAGTGTCCATAATTGAGTGGGTGGCTTCTGGCAGAAAGCGGTATTGGCATTGAGGTGGAGGGTCGGGACCCTGTATGTCCACCTGCACTCCAATCAGTCTGCCACAATCATTTTAACTCTGGGCCCACAGATCAGGATGCTCATACACAATAGGCTCAAGGTCTGGATGGTGTGAGACCTCTGGCCATTTGTGTTCGAGCACGTCAGTCGAATTTTCTACTGCTGGCAAAGGTGGTCCCAGACATTGCCATTGGATGACAAACACCTTGGATTGTCTGGGACCCTTCCATACAATACCGTTTGCCAGATCTAGGATCCACCCATGTTGTGTCATTACGTTGGTTCCAATTATGTTTTCAGAACAAGGGTAATACCACATTGGGATCCTAAGGGTCATGTATCTGGTAATCTGGACAATTACCTCTTCGATTATGTGGGCCTTCACCCCCCCCCCCCCCCTTGTTGGTGATCAAATCCAGTCACCACACACTGAGGGCTGTTGGGGTGTAAATCATGTTTGACATTGGTAAAGGAGATTTCCGCACCCATGTCTATTGGCTATTATGTGGTGTCTCCCTGAAGAATCCAGTATGATGGGACATACTGGCGCCAGATCTTTAGGGAACCCAGACCTTCGTCTGTGAAGGTTCTCATTTATCCAGGTCATGGTATATCTGTAAAGAATAAATCAAGGCAACTAGACTTACTGTAGATTTCTTGAAAACATTTCACTCGCTCTTCCAATGAGCTTTCTCAATTCTGAGTGACTGTACAAGAATTCTCTAGGAATAAATATGTAACTGAATCAACATATGGTAATTATATCCAGCATGGGGTCAGAGGTCATTATACCCAGCATGGGGTCAAAAGTGTTGATTCCATTATCCTAATTGGAGTCAGTAGGTGATAATGACCTCCCAGAAAAAGGTGTCAAGACAGCATTGTATGTGGCAGACAATAGAAAAATGGAGAAGCCAAGCTTGAATAGAGGCGGGGGGGGGGATGCTAGACATCTATTGTCTGCCACATACAATGCTGTCTTGACACCTTTTTCTAGGAGGTCATTATTACCTACTGACTCCAATTAGGATAATGGAATCAACACTTTTGACCCCATGCTAGGTACAATGACCTCTGACCCCATGCTGGGTATAATTACCAGATGTTGATTCAGTTACATATCTATTCCCAGAGAATTCTTGTACAGTCACTCAGAATTGAGAAAGCTCGTTGGAAGAACGAGTGAAACGTTTTCAAGAAATCTACAGTAAGTCCAGTTGCCTTGATTTATTCTTTACAGAAAAACCCCGACCTTCAGTCAATTTCTACCAGACTCCCAGTAGGTACCCATGAGGTACATACTGCCACTTGTGGGTTTTTAGCTTGGACCCTTGGTGTGGATTCCTTGGATTCCACACCACCTACTGAATGCTCTGGCGTGTTCACAACAGCCACACGTTTTGGTGTCTGGCCTTGTAAATGCCCCAGATTTTTCTCAACATGTTCCACCCCTGTTTTGGCATAGTTAGATTTCATCTTGAATCCAATATTATTGCCAGATTTCTCAGGATTTGTCCGGATATTGCATGGCCATTGTGAACAATTTCTCTTTATGTGTCCGTGTTGTAAACATAGGAAGCATCGAACGCTTCCTGTCTTTTCCAATGGCGGGGCTGTGGGGTGAACAGTTGAGTTGGATTTGGTGTGCTGTACATGTTCATCTTGAGATCGAACTACAGGCACACACTCCCTCACTTTGACAGATTTTTTATTGTGCAGCGTATCCTGTCTGCACTGCTCAATAATCATGGCCGCATCTGTGAGGGATGGCTCCCTAACTGCACTCAGCTGGATTTCCACAAACACACCTATCATACCCTGTGGAATTCCGATACCTTGATCCTTTGTAACCCTTCTGTACATAGCTTCAAACCGACTACACAGAGACAAAGGCTCATCTTGAATAGTGGGTTTGAACTTCGACTATCTGAAGTGACGTCCCAATGGCCCGTTGCCAGTCTTATGAGAATGGAGAGACATTCCTCCTTATCATAAAACTGTCCATTCTTGGGTTGCGTCCTCCCCATTACCTCATACCTCTGGTTCAGGTGTGTAGGCAACCATAATTTGAATAAGTCCATACGATATTCGGGAGCCACTGAATATTTGTTACAATGACCTTCGAAAATATTGCAAGAGGTAAACGGATCTACATAGGGATCGTATTTTGGGATCTCATTGCAGATTCGTAACAGGAAATATATCCTTTCCATACTGGAATGGTTAGGATAAAACTCATCCTGTCTTTCCGGACACATTGGCGGATTGGAAGTGGTATATTGCCAACCACTTTGTTCTCTCAAATTGTTGTCCCTATCCTGGAAGCGGCTGCTATATCTTTTATCCCTGGGTGTTGGGGAGAACATTAGCATCCGTTCCACCTGTCCCTTAGTGTCTAAGGTGTCAGATGTCCGATCCGTGGGAGATCTCCGCGCCGTTGCTGCCGTCTCCCCCTGTGACGTTCCCGAAACGCAAACCTGTTTCGTGGGCAACATGCAGTTAGCACCAGGCCATGAAAGATTCGAGGTGACCTGCTGCAAATCCGCAATGGTTTGCGTTTTCGCAGCCAGGTCCTCTCGAAGTTTAACAATCAGTGTATCCGTAGATACCGCATTGTTCCTGAACTGATTTATCTCAGTGAACAGTCTGAGCAGCTCTTTGTCCATGTCAGAGTAGAAACTCTCCTTGTCTGAGAGTCTAGACTCTAACACACAAATCTCTCTGCCCCTCACGACTGTACACTGGGCCTTTTCTTGTATTTGAGTTTCTAATGTGTGTGCATGTTTGATGTTCTCAACACAAATACAGTGAAAGTTAGCCGTGATGGAAACTTCCGCTGCCCTTGCCGTGCTGGTGAGTGTCTCAAGATGTTTTGGCTTCCAAATGGCATCCTCAAAGGTGTGTACCAATTTAGCAAACATTTGGAGCCATTTGTTCGTTTTATTGAAGACACTCTTGCTAACACATACTTTATCGTGAGCGTATGCCTGGTCCAACAAAGTGGACCATAGCAGCTCTGTAGATTTGTATGTGGTAGGGAGGATAGGGTTGAATGTGCTTTGCCTAGGTGTTGCAGTGTGGAGAAGTCCATATTCACTTTTTGATGAGAGGTCATCTTCTTTGGTGCTGTACTTTCTTGTCCTAGGTTGTTGCGTGGAGGAGGTCCTCTAATATACATAACGCCTTCTCCCGTCCAGCCGGACTAGTTCTTGTTCAGCTCCAATGGTGATGGTTCTCTCTCCGTGACGGTATGTGATGACTTTAAGCAAGTTTTCAGTGGGTCTGTAAGGCAATTAGAAAATCGTTAAAATACAAACTCAGAAGATTTTGGTTCTCTGTTTTAGATTTTGTTCTGCGTTTAGCTCTGATTAAGAAACGGAGTTACCTGCCCGATGCACAGAAACTACTGTCCGCGTCTCTCTAGCCCAATTAGTTCACAGAGAAAGAAATTCTCTTCACCAAAACCCAGAAACTAATTCTTAGCAGTGGGCCTGGCTCGCCAATGTAAAAAGAAATATTAATTATTGATATGTTGGGTTATCTCAATAATTAATATTCATGAATAGGCGGATGAGGAAGGGTTGTATACCCTGAAACGCGTCTGGTTCTGTTGGGACAGTGAGCCTTTTTCCATTTGCCAGGATATATCTACAGGATTGACCTATGTTTGAGATGATTACTCCCTCATGGACTATCAAAATTATCTTGAACTGTGTCCGATTCTCTGAGAGGGGGCAGGACCGCAGGGAGCGTCTGATATCACACCGCTGTGAAGCCGAGGAGTCACGTGAGACGTCACGTTAGAGACTCCATACCATGTGGGATCCAGCGTGTGACGGAAGGTGGTAAGGTATATCCTTCACTACTATTACTACCTGGTGATCCTGCTGGAGAAGCGGGACATATCCTGGAGACTTGGGACATTGTGCAGTGCCGACATAACATTTCCGGCAAGAGTTTGTCCTTTCATCTGGTTCTATTAAAGCCCATTGTTGAGCTATAGACAAGGACTGCCATCTACAGATTGCCGATATCCCTTGCGATCGTTTGGGATCAGAGGTGTATTGGGACTTAAGGTCCAGATTTATCTGACACATTGTTTTACTGCATGTACATTGTTTTATTGCATGTATATTTTTATTGTTGGTATTAACTGGCTCACTATATTAAATATTTGATTTATATAGCGCTGGCTGTCATTTCCCAAATTTTGGAGTGCCCCTCATCATTTATTGCTACATAAATATATATATATATATATATATATATATACATATAAACGCACGCACCACAGTGCAGTAATAATACTTTAAGCCTAACTACACTACACACAATACAATATCTTACACAATTCCACCCCAAAATCTAACTAAATAACACACTTACATACACACGTCAGCAGCCCACCCAACCTGGCTATACGCTATCCCTATGGGGTGAATAAGGGGTTAACCCAGCAAGGGTTCAGAAGAGGATAGGTGTAGGGATTAGCCCAACAAAGGGTTAAAACAGGGCTATTGCAGGGGACCAGGGGTTAATATAGGGGCAGATTGGTGGTTCAGGGATACAGGTGGTATAGGGAGGTCGCAGAGATAGGGATTGGTGGTTTCAGGGGTTAATTGTTGGTGGTATAGGGAGGTAATGGTAAATGTAGGTGTGGTAGGAGATATGAAATCGTTGGTGGTATAGGGAGGTAAGGGTTAATGATACTCTCTTCCAGATGCTCATCTCGCTGGGGAATGATTTTCTTGTATCGGGCTGCACGGCTCAACTGACTATTTAAATCCGGCAGCGCTCGCTCCTGAGCAGACCGCGCTCCCAGGCGGGCGAGTAATTATCGCACCGAGGGTGGAAACAAACAGAGGCAGGGGAACATTTGTTCCCCTATCTCTGTTATGTAAAACATCTCTAACAGAGCTGAAGATATTTATCAAAAGGCAAAAGGATCTTAATGATCCCTTGACCTTTGAAATGACCCAAAGTTAGAAATAATTGTCCAGCCATCTGGTGTCACTCTTACCCCTGCAGGATTAGGCTGGGGTGGCACCCGGATTGGGGGCATACTCTGGACACAATTATATAAGTACAGTACAGACCAAAAGTTTGGACACACCTTCTCATTCAAAGAGTTTTCTTTATTTTCATGACTATGAAAATTGTAGATTCACACTGAAGGCATCAAAACTAAGAATTAACACATGTGGAATTATATACATAACAAACAAGTGTGAAACAACTGAAAATATGTAATATTCTCGGTTCTTCAAAGTAGCCACCTTTTGCTTTGATTACTGCTTTTCACACTCTTGGGATTCTCTTGATGAGCTTCAAGAGGTAGTCCCCTGAAATGGTTTTCCCTTCACAGGTGTGCCCTGACAGGTTTAATAAGTGGGATTTCTTGCCTTATAAATGGGGTTGGGACCATCAGTGGCGTTGAGGAGAAGTCAGGTGGATACACAGCTGATAGTCCTACTGAATAGACTGTTAGAATTTGTATTATGGCAAGAAAAAAGCAGCTAAGTAAAGAAAAACGAGTGGCCAACATTACTTTAAGAAATGAAGGTCAGTCAGTCAGCCGAAAAATTGGGAAAACTTTGAAAGTAAGGGCTATTTGACCATGAAGGAGAGTGATGGGGTGCTGCGCCAGATGACCTGGCCTCCACAGTCACCGGACCTGAACCCAATCGAGATGGTTTGGGGTGAGCTGGACCGCAGAGTGAAGGCAAAAGGGCCAACAAGTGCTGAGCATCTCTGGAAACTTCTTCAAGACTGTTGTAAGACCATTTCAGGGGACTACCTCTTGAAGCTCATCAAGAGAACGCCACGAGTGTGCAAAGCAGTAATCAAAGCAAAAGGTGGCTACTTTGAAGAACCTAGAATATGACATATTTTCAGTTGTTTTACACTTGTTTGTAATGTATATAATTCCACATGTGTTAATTCATAGTTTTGATGCCTTCATAGTCATGAAAATAAAGAAAACTCTTTGAATGAGAAGGTGTGTCCAAACTTTTGGTCTGTACTGTATATGATGAGGCATATATACAGTACAGACCAAAAGTTTGGACACACCTTCTCATTCAAAGAGTTTTCTTTATGTTCATGACTATGAAGGCATCAAAACTATGAATTAACACATGTGGAATTATATACATAACAAACAAGTGTGAAACAACTGAAAATATGTCATATTCTCGGTTCTTCAAAGTAGCCACCTTTTGCTTTGATTACTGCTTTGCACACTCTTGGCATTCTCTTGATGAGCTTCAAGAGGTAGTCCCCTGAAATGGTCTTCCAACAGTCTTGAAGGAGTTCCCAGAGATGCTTAGCACTTGTTGGCCATTTTTGCCTTCACTCTGTGGTCCAGCTCACCCCAAACCATCTCGATTGGGTTCAGGTCCGGTGACTGTGGAGGCCAGGTCATCTGGCGCAGCACCCCATCACTCTCCTTCATGGTCAAATAGCCCTTACTTTCAAAGTTTGACTGACTGACCTTCATTTCTTAAAGTCATGATGGCCACTCGTTTTTCTTTACTTAGCTGCTTTTTTCTTGCCATAATACAAATTCTAACAGTCTATTCAGTAGGACTATCAGCTGTGTATCCACCTGACTTCTCCCCTCAACGCAACTGATGGTCCCAACCCCATTTATAAGGCAAGAAATCCCACTTATTAAACCTGACAGGGCACACCTGTGAAGTGAAAACCATTTCAGGGGACTACCTCTTGAAGCTCATCAAGAGAATTCCAAGAGTGTGCAAAGCAGTAATCAAAGCAAAAGGTGGCTACTTTGAAGAACCTAGAATATGACAGATTTTCAGTTGTTTCACACTTGTTTGTTATGTATATAATTCCACAAGTGTTAATTCATAGTTTTGATGCCTTCAGTGTGAATCTATAATTTTCATAGTCATGAAAATAAAGAAAACTCTTTGAATGAGAAGGTGTGTCCAAACTTTTGGTCTGTACTGTACATATGTATATATATTTGAATCTTCTCCTTCCCGCTACAAAATTCATGTTTAAGTCCTACCACTAAGAACATAGATTTATAGGTAATTTTGGTGGGAGTGTAGCTGGCTAGCTAAGACCTGTCCTAGGTTGCTAATATAGCTTGTGTGTTCATACAGCTAGACCTGCCAATAACCTTATTACAGTTCCTATGTTTGTGTGTTAAAGACAAAAGCAGAGTCATTTACAGTGACTTCATATTTGGATGTCATATAACTGTTATATTTTGTTTTCACAGAAGCAGAAAAGATAGTATGCTTTTAAGATTCATTATATAGTGTAAGGTAAGCTCAATGAAACAGCAAAAACAACAAAGCATAGAGTTAAACTGCTGTTGCTGGGCAGGAGTCTTGACCAATCACAGCCAGCCTCACACACAGCAGGAGTTTTGACCAATCACAGCCAGCCTCACACACAGCCTGTGTGAGAAATACCCCTAGCAGGAGCTGCTAGAGTCATTACACCAGAGGAGAGGAGCTGAACAGACATTCACTCCGCTAAGAGATGTGTTTTATGGAAGCAGAGAGGCTAAAAAAGGGATTTAGAACAGTTATATAATGTTCCTATTGTTAATGTAGTGATAATAACTGTATACTGAACCAGTTATATGTGTGTTTACTTAGAGTTCCACCAAATTCAAATTCCATATTGCAATCCAAATTGCATTAAACCATACAAGATCATACTCAACCAATCTGCAAATAGTTACTGCTAACTGCATACTGCAAATTGCCACCAAATTCAGCAAGTAGAACTATTAGTTAGACCTCAGATATACCTCTCAGAAAGATCATAAAGTGCTTAAATAACTTAAAGTGAGAGTACAGATACTGAAGAGAGAAATATATCCACCATTTTATGTTGAATGACAAGATTGAACAGTTGAATCACCATCTTATGCATACCGCCATTTTATGAATCTTTATGCAACGCATGTTTTGTACATGGACTATCTGTTGCGGATGTGGCAGTGTTATATGAAGAAAAGTTGAAGTTAATAAATAAGTTATTTCAAGCATTTGGTGTGCACTTTAAACCTACTGTTTCCAAAGAACAGCGCTAGAGGAATTACAGAGTACCAGACAGTCTGGTTAGACTAAAAGTCAGAAATATCTGAATTCTTCTAATGCCACAGCGCAAAAAGCACTTCATAGTGCTGCGCCTGCCATAGAGGGTGGTCTTTGCTGTTGCTGCCTACTCTGAGATCTCTAATGTCAGTTGTGGTGAAGATGACGATGATAACATGTCGATGGACGTCATGTGGGTGCCCACAAGAGAGGAAAAGGAGGGGAGTTCAGAAGGAGAGACAGAGCAGAAGATAGGGAGGAGAAGGAGGAGAAGCAAAGAGGAGACAAAAAGAAGACTGCAAATGTTTCTGGAGCGAGCCATCCACCATGCACGGTCACATCTTGCGCTCCCAGGACGCCAGCACATGGGTCCACAGTGTGGGCTTTTTTTAACGTGTCAGCTCTGATAATAGTGTTGCCATCTGCAGCCTATGCTGTCAGCGCATAAGTCGCGGTAAGCCCAACACTCACTTAGGAGCGACCACCTTAAGAAGGCACCTGGCCTCCCATCATCGAGCCCAGTGGGAGCAACGCCGTCAGAACCCACAAAGCCAGACTCCCGGCGCTCCACACCCTGCCTTTTCTCCATCTCATCCCATTTGTCCTCCACTCCATATTCCACCGTGCTGTCATTGCATTCATCTGGCACAAGGCAGGCTTCCGTGGCCCAAATGTTCGAGAGTAAAAAAATTATGACGCCGAATAATCCTCTTGCCCAACGCCTGACCGCTAGCTTGTCGGAACTGCTAGCCTGCCAACTACTGCAATATAAATTGGCAAACTGGGAGGCCTTTAGAAAATTTGTGGCCATTGGCACACCGCAATGGAAGGTACCCCGAAGGAAATATTTCTCCCAGAAGGGCAACCCTAAACTATATGGCTACGTTCAGCGGCAATTGAATATATCTCTGGCAGACAGTGTCAGTGGCAAGATAATCTGACCACAGACACGTGGTCTAGCAAACACGGGCAGGGAAGGTACATAACTTTTACTGCCCACTGGGTGAACCTTCTGACGGCCTTCAAGCATGTAACCCGTGGCACCCGTGTGGATTTGGTGTTACCGGTACGGATTGCATGCAGGCCTACCTCTTCTTCTCCTCCTCCTGCTCCATCCTCCGTCTCCTCCTCGGCTGATTCCTCCTTTTCCACTGCTACCGCCTCTTCCGCTGCAACCCCCAAGCTCCCCAGAACCTATTCGACATGCCAGGTGAGACGTTGCCATGCTGTGCTGCGGCTGTTATGCCTGGAAGCCAAGAGCCACACCGATCCTGCACTCCTTTTAGCTCTCTGGTCACAGGCCGATCAGTGGCTAACCCTGCTCAATTTGACAGTTGGTAAAGTAGTGTGCGACAACCGTGCCAATCTGCTGAGCGCCCTGAGACATCGCAAAATGACACATGTGCCATGCATGACACACGTCCTGAACTTAGTCGTGCAGCGATTCGTTGCCAAATACCCCGAGGTCCAGGACGTCTTGCGGCAGGCCAGGAAAATCTCTGGCCATTTTAGAAGATCTTACACGCCCATGGCTCACCTTGCTGATGTTCAGCGGCGACACCACTTGCCCTTCAGACGTCTGATTTGTGACTGCCCGACGCGCTGGAACTCCACCTTGTACAGTATATGCTTGATAGGCTGCTCCAGCAGAAACATGCTGTTAATAACTACCTGTACAAACTCTGCGGCAGGACAGGTTCTGGGGAGCTTTTTTTTTTTTCACTACGCCAGTGGCTGCTCATGCACGATGCATGCAGACTTCTGCAGCCATTTGATGAGATCACCAAACTGGTCAGTCGCAGCTAGGGCGCCATCAGTTATATAATAAATCTCAGCGGACGTTCTCTCTTATTTCAATATGCTTGTTTTTATTCCATCAGTTCAGAGGATATAGTATAAGGATGCATTGTGGCTCATATAGCCTTCATCAGCTCAATGTATAATACATTCTTACACACTTTTTATAACAAGGCTGATTAGACACGTGGAGTGACGTCAGACGCCATATACGGCGCTTAAACGCATATCAATCAAATAATGACATGTATACAAACAATAGCTAACTCAATTAAATAATATAACATATCAATCATCTGAGGTTTCCAGTCTGCAAAAAAATATTCATTTAGTTACATGCATTAACGATTAACGCTATTATAAATGAGCAATCTCATAATCTCTGTTCAACCCCCTGGGCTGCAATGTGCCCAGGGTATGGATCTAGTATGCTTCCCTGCGAAGTAACAGTTTTTTAATATCACCCCCTCTCCTAGGTCTTTTGATCTGTTCTATCACCTGGAATCGCAGCTGTGAGATCGAGTGACGAGAATCATGAAAGTGTGCTGATATAGGGAACAACAAATTGCCGGTCCGTATCGACGATTTGTGTTTGCAAATGCGATCTCTCACAGTTTGCATAGTTTCCCCAATATAAATTAAGCCACAGTGGCATTTTATTGTATAAATAACATTAGTGGAGTCGCACGCGAAGTACCCCTGAACACAGAAGGCCCTGCCCGTATATAAATGATGGAAGATTTCCACTTTAATAATGTGTGAACAGGGATATGTCCCCGTCTTCAGATTTTTTAAAAAGATCTGTCGTGGATCATTGGTAATAATGGATAAAAGTGATTATGTGAAGGAAGTATTACGTCAGTTGGCAGATACTGATTCATATACAGGGAGTGCAGAATTATTAGGCAACTTGTATTTTTGAGGATTAATTTTATTATTGAACAACAACCATGTTCTCAATGAACCCAAAAAACTCATTAATATCAAAGCTGAATATTTTTGGAAGTAGTTTTTAGTTTGTTTTTAGTTTTAGCTATTTTAGGGGGATATCTGTGTGTGCAGGTGACTATTACTGTGCATAATTATTAGGCAACTTAACAAAAAACAAATATATACCCATTTCAATTATTTATTTTTACCAGTGAAACCAATATAACATCTCAACATTCACAAATATACATTTCTGACATTCAAAAACAAAACAAAAACAAATCAGTGACCAATATAGCCACCTTTCTTTGCAAGGACACTCAAAAGCCTGCCATCCATGGATTCTGTCAGTGTTTTGATCTGTTCACCATCAACATTGCGTGCAGCAGCAACCACAGCCTCCCAGACACTGTTCAGAGAGGTGTACTGTTTTCCCTCCTTGTAAATCTCACATTTGATGATGGACCACAGGTTCTCAATGGGGTTCAGATCAGGTGAATAAGGAGGCCATGTCATTAGATTTTCTTCTTTTATACCCTTTCTTGCCAGCCACGCTGTGGAGTACTTGGACGCGTGTGATGGAGCATTGTCCTGCATGAAAATCATGTTTTTCTAGAAGGATGCAGACTTCTTCCTGTACCACTGCTTGAAGAAGGTGTCTTCCAGAAACTGGCAGTAGGACTGGGAGTTGAGCTTGACTCCATCCTCAACCCGAAAAGGCCCCACAAGCTCATCTTTGATGATACCAGCCCAAACCAGTACTCCACCTCCACCTTGCTGGCGTCTGAGTCGGACTGGAGCTCTCTGCCCTTTACCAATCCAGCCACGGGCCCATCCATCTGGGCCATCAAGACTCACTCTCATTTCATCAGTCCATAAAACCTTAGAAAAATCAGTCTTGAGATATTTCTTGGCCCAGTCTTGACGTTTCAGCTTGTGTGTCTTGTTCAGTGGTGGTCGTCTTTCAGCCTTTCTTACCTTGGCCATGTCTCTGAGTATTGCACACCTTGTGCTTTTGGGCACTCCAGTGATGTTGCAGCTCTGAAATATGGCCAAACTGGTGGCAAGTGGCATCTTGGCAGCTGCACGCTTGACTTTTCTCAGTTCATGGGCAGTTATTTTGCGCCTTGGTTTTTCCACACGCTTCTTGCGACCCTGTTGACTATTTTGAATGAAACGCTTGATTGTTCGATGATCACGCTTCAGAAGCTTTGCAATTTTAAGAGTGCTGCATCCCTCTGCAAGATATCTCACTATTTTTGACTTTTCTGAGCCTGTCAAGTCCTTCTTTTGACCCATTTTGCCAAAGGAAAGGAAGTTGCCTAATAATTATGCACACCTGATATAGGGTGTTGATGTCATTAGACCACACACCTTCTCATTACAGAGATGCACATCACCTAATATGCTTAATTGGTAGTAGGCTTTCGAGCCTATACAGCTTGGAGTAAGACAACATGCATAAAGAGGATGATGTGGTCAAAATACTCATTTGCCTAATAATTCTGCACGCAGTGTATGAAATTGGATAATGATCCTATGTTCTGTATAAAAGCAAAGATATTATCTGTTGTACATCATTATAAAACTGTGGGTATAATTGATGAGAAAATGAGTCAATTTTTGGTAAACCAATCACCGGTGACTCCGGTGTTATATATACTTCATAAAATACATAAGACCCTAGTAAATCCCCCAGGACGCCCTATTGTAGCGTCAGTGAACTCAGTTTTATCTCCGCTGCAATTGTATTAGAAAAACTATTGACACCTTTGGTAAAACAGACAACTTTGTTTTTCTTTTGGATTTTTTCTTTTTTTTCCTTTTAAACCCTTCAGGGTTAAATATAAAGTACATCGTAGAAAGACAGATGATATCTTTTGTCCTCAACATGTTATAAATAACTCATCAGTAGGGTTGTTTTTTATTAATATTTTAATCCAATTAAACTTTCACCAAGAATCTAAATTTTTTGTGTTTCCAAATCCCTTCTCAATCTCTAGTATTCTTCTTTCATTCCCATAGGTAAATCACATACAGTCTTGATAGAATTATTCTCACACATTCACTAACTGGCACTTCTTTCCTCTTAAACACTAACAAATTCCTTACATCCCACAGAGTTTCCATCACACACATCATAATGAACCACATCATCCTTATTTTTAGTGTACCACGAGCACCCATCCCAAACCTAGCAGTCCTAACATCTACTTGAGCCACATCCGTCAATTCTTTAATAAGACCCCCTAAAACCATCCATACTTCTTTTGCATAATCACATCCCCATTAAAATGTTCAACCGATTCATTCGCTCCACATTTTTCCCTTGGACACACCTCTGACCTAATCAAATCCCTCCTCTTTTGAACCTCACGAACTGGCAAAATATTGTGACAACACATCCATGCAATGTCTTTTTGTCTATTTGACACACCCTTAAAGGGATTCTGTCACCTCCTTTTACGATTTTAAGCTGGCACCATCGCTATGTTGACTAAAGTAGCTTATTTCCAGGACTCTTCTTTTTACTTTATTTCTTTTAGTAGTTTTGATGTAAAATCGATTTTTCTGTTATGCTAATTAGGGTCCAAGGTGCCCAGAGGGGCATTTTTCTCACTCTCCGGTGCCCAGTGACGCCCCCCTGCAGTGCCCAAGACAGCCTCCTGATAATCAAAACACCTCCCACAGCCCGGCAAACGGTTCCGCCCCCTCCGCACGTCATAATCTACCTTATAGATATGCCCCGTCCTCCTTCCTGTCTGCAGCCAGAAAACTCGCGCAGGCGCAGTACCGCCTGCGGCCTGCGCGATCATCAACCTCCTGAGGGCAACAGCCTCAAAAGTCTCACTGGGTATGCGCCGAGCCCAGTGATGTGATCTGAGCGCTGTTGCCCTCAGGACGTTGATGATCGCGCAGGCCGCAGGCGGTACTGCGCCTGCGCGAGTTTTCTGGCTGCAGACAGGAAGGAGGACGGGGCATATCTATAAGGTAGATTATGACGTGCGGAGGGGGTGGAACCGTTTGCCGGGCTGTGGGAGGTGTTTTGATTATCAGGAGGCTGTCTTGGGCACTGCAGGGGGGGCGTCACTGGGCTCCGGAGAGTGAGAAAAACGCCCCTCTGGGCACCTTGGACCCTAATTAGCATAACAGAAAAATCGATTTTACATCAAAACTACTAAACAAAATAAAGTAAAAAGAAGAGTTCTGGAAATAAGCTACTTTAGTCAACATAGCGATGGTGCCAGCTTAAAATCGTAAAAGGAGGTGACAGAATCCCTTTAATAAAAAACTTCCCACACTTTTTCTGCTACATTCTGTCTCAAACTCAAAATGTTGCATGCAATCTCATTTTGTCTAAGTTTATTTCTCACAACCTGTTTGTTTTTGAAACCACTCATCCCAATTGATACCAAATCATTCTTTATAATAAAATTTTCAATCATTACATACCACTTTGGACATCTGAAAGCCACAGGAACTCTAGCATCATGCTCAGACCATTTTAACCCATACAACATCCATCCAGCCATATAACGTACCATGGATGAACTCTTACCTTTCTTTTCCAACAAACATACAATTGATTTAATGTAATTAATACCTAAAAACAATTGAAGACTCATTAATCCTAACCCACCATTCTCAACTGATTTACATACATACTCTCTTTTCAACTTTTCCATACGGCTTCCCCATAAAAAAGAAAAAAAAAATTTTTAAACTTTCATAGCTTTCCCCATATTCACCGGATAAAGTAAAAAAACAAACAAAACAATAGGCAATATCACAGCTTTTATAATAAGGACTTTGCCTATTAAAGAAAGATCTCTTAACTTCCAAAAATTTTACTTTTTTTCAATTTTCATAATACACTCGTCATTAAACCATACACCCAAGATCTTTACCGCACCTTCCTCATTTTTCACATCCTCCATTCTTGTATTCCGGTCACCAAAACATTTGAAAACACACTTATTCCAATTTACCTTAAATCCAGATGCTCCACAGAAAAGATCCAAACATAATCTTCCTCTCCTAATCGCAGCCATATTATCATTTATGATAACTACATCATCCATATGACCTAAAACATTCACCGTCTTACCCATACTTCCAGGAATCAACAATCCACTCATAACTTTCTCTTTCCTCATCAAACACAACAAGCTTTCAATAACACAAATAAATAACATGGGATACATCTTACCCCAGATTGTATCTCAACTTTCTCACTTAAGTTTCCATTCACCAAAAATTCACTTGCAGCCTCTTTATATAAACACTTTACCCCATTCAAACAATTCCCTGAAAAACCCATTCTTTTCAATACAACAAACATAAACTCATGTGCTACTCTATCAAACACTTTTTCAAAATCCACCATAAAAAGCATACATTTCCTTTGACGACACATGCAATCACCAATTATATCACGTATTAAAACTAAATTATCAAACATACTCCTAACCAGTACCGCACATACTTGATCACCTTCTGTTACACTTCCAATTACACATCTCATTCTACCAGCTAATACACTACTGAAAATCTTATAATCTGCATTCAATAAAGAAATTGGCCTCCAATTTTCTAAATTTCTTTTATCCCCTTTTTTATATATCAAAACCACTACACTCTCATTCATACTTTTGGATAACACACCATTCTCCCACATAAATTTATAAATTTGCACCAAGTCATCACCCATCCAATCCCACGCTTTCATATACAAATCCACTGGTATTCGATCTTTCCCCGGGGTCTTATACTTTTTACTTTTCATAATTGCACTCTTTATTTCATCCTGTGTAATCTCACCATTCATGAACTCACCGTCATCTTTACTAAGTCTTCCATCCATCTTCCCCAACACCTCTTGCATTAGATTTTCATCTATCCACTTTTTTGCAAAAAGATTTTGGTAAAACCCTGAAACCTCTTTTTATCACATCTTTGCCACAAACACATTCTCCACTTTTGTTCAGAATCACATCCATATTTGCTTTCTTGTTGCACACTTTTTGGAAAAAAAAACTCGTACATTTTTCATTCATATCAAGATACTCAACTTTAGACCTAACTTAACTTTCCCTTTAGTTTCCACCATTTTTTTCCTTTGCATCCTTGCTTCTTCCAGCAAATCATTTACTTCTACACCAAAAGATCTTAATTTTAATAACCACTCGTACCTAGCATTCAAGTCTTTATATTCATTCATTTTCATTCTTGCTCTTTTGTAACCCCACTTTTTAAAGAAAGATTTAATCTTTCCTTTCACCCATTCCCACCATTCTAAGACATCATTATACTCTTTTTTCTTGTTTTTCCAAAATGCACAATTAGTTTTAAAGTCAGCCATAACCGATTCATCCTCTAAAAGAGATGTATTCAGTTTCCACACACCTCGGCCATATTTCCTCTTACAATCACACTCTATACAACACCATAATAGCATGTGATCTGAAAAGCAAGTATCCTTTTGCGCGAAATCTTTTCATTTTAAACCATTATTTAAAAAAACAAAATCAATACGTGAAGTAATACTACCCCTATCCGACTTATAAGTGGACATTGGCGGCTTACTCATACATGCACCTACATCTACAAAGGAAAAATCATTTATTATCTTGCACACACGATCGCCAGATGTGTCCTTCTTTCCTCCCTCAATGACACAATTAAAGTCCCCTAGTAATATTGTATCTATTTTCCCAGGCAAAAAAAACATTCAATTTTTCCAATAATTCCAATCTTTCTTCCTTTCTTACAGAATTATACACATTCACAATCCTCACTTTACAATCTCTAAACTTCACTACCGCAATCACACACCTACCCACCTCTACTACTGTGTAACTATCAAAACTAAACTCATTGCTACTTAACAAAATCCCTACACCATCGTTTTTGTTCATAGTTGAACCAGACCAGATGGAGACACCCTCTGGCCAATCTTTCTCTGCAGAAGAATCTGATATTCCGCATTCTTGTAAGGCGATTATGTCCGCCCTTTGACTTTTAAGGAAATCCAAAACTGCTACCCTTTTAGATCTTGATTTAAAGACACGGACATTTAGGGATAGGACATTAAATGCAGTTTTGGTATCCATACTTTTTTTCCAAACATAGTTTTCAATTCCCCATTGTTTTCTCATCCTATTTCGTCTGGATGTTGGTAACCTGAGACCAAAGCGCCAGTTCTGTGCTCTTCTAAAAAAGCTCTGTCATTTGGGCTTTGAGATATAGGGTATGTACCTTCCCTGATCGGGCTTGCCTCATCATACCCTCCTGGATTAAATAATCTTTGCCTTTTCGGGGTTGTACCTCCTTCTTCCTCAGACGGCCTTGTTGGAGCATTGGAAAAATCACCTTGTCCGGCTGGTATCTCCTCGGAAACTCCAGACCCAGTATGTTCAATAATTGAAGGTCTGGAAGGTGCAATCCCTCCCTCTTCTTCTCCTTCGCCATCACCCTGTAACCCAGTTTGGGCATCAGGAAGTTGACTGATTTCCTCTTCCACTGGGGAAATATCCATGCCACCTTCTTCGTTTCCCTGCTCTCCCTCCACATTAGTTTCTGTCTGAGGTTCAGGGTACTCCGCCCCTTCATCAGAAGGCCCTGCAACATCACCTCTTACCACCTCTGTGTATGTCCTTTTACCAGCCCTTTATGGACAGTTTCGAAAAACATGTCCTTCCTGCCCACACACGTTGCAAATGAGTGGATTTGTACATGTTCCAGCCAAATGTCCGGTTTGACCACATCGGTTACACCTCAAGAGAGTACCATCGCAATTTTCCACCGTGTGCCCATAGACCCTACACTTACGACAAAAGGAAGGGATACTGGGAAAGAACAGAACTCCCGCATCTCTTCCTATGGCAAAGTTCTGAGGGGGATATCGCAATCCGCCTTCTCTACTTAGGTCCTCAAAAAAACCGGACGAAGAATTTAAATTTCCCGGTCCAAATACCCTATGAGTTTTTAATTGGGTGCGAAAATTTTATATATGAACAATAATTTTGCAAAAAAAGTTCAATGTTCTGTCTCCTTACATAAGGATTGAACATCAGAACCACCAGCTGTACATCGTCATTATACAAGAAGATGAAAGTTAAACCATCCATTTGTGGGTTCTTTTCATTAGATCTCAGAAACATAAGAAGATTATGACTTGCTCCAGGTGAAGCCATTACAAGCGTGTACATACCTCACCTAGGATCTTGCAGGCAAAAGATGTCTTCCCGTCTAACGTGTAGGGTCTTGAAAAGAATTTCTTGCACGATAAACTCCAAAGTGAATGTACTCTTCTTGTCCTCATCCACCGAGATACCGTATCCATTTTTGACCCGAGGTTCCCCGGTCCTAGCATGCCGAATCCCCACTCCCGTGATCGCTTTCTCAGAAAGGAAGCCACCAACCTACCCCCAAAAGCAGCAGGCACAAGTTATGGAATTTAACAACCCTATATTGATTTGTAACAAACATCCCTGTTTACATTGTGCACAATGTTCACACATTTTTTATATTTTTTTTATAAACACTTTATTAGTTGTCCAACAATAACCATTACATAAAACATGTCATTATTAACATATATCAACAACATATTTTCTCTTAATCCCACAAAAACTCCCCCCCCCCTGCGATGCGTCTTCCTTCAGCACCACTCCTCCAACCTAAGGTTCGAGGAGTATTGTTGACGGGTGGAGACTGGAGAGTGGGGGATGTTCTATGAGTTCCAGTCTCCCCAGGTTCTAATCCATTTTTTCTCAGCCTTTTTCTGCTTATACAAAATATATTCATATCTCTTAGTCGTATTCACCAGGTTTAACCATGTATTCATAGTGGGACTGTTTCGTGATAACCAGGAACGTGCTATCAAAAGTTGTGCCAGAAACATTATCTTGAATGAAATATTTTTTTTATGTTGCTGACAGCTCACCTTGGCCAACTCACTCAGTACCCAACATTCAGCGGAGAAAGGGATCTGCACCTTCAATATTCCCTCAATATATCTATGAATAGCCCCCCAGTAGTGTTTCAACTCTGCACAGGACCAGAACATATGCAAGTAATCCACTTCAGGAACATCACACCTAGGACAGTTAGAGTCATTCCTAATCCCACATCTATTAAGCCAAAGAGGTTTAACATAAAGTCTATGTAGTATATTAAACTGCACCACAACGTGATTAAAATTATGTGAAACTAATTTTAAATTCAAAGTTACATTCTGCTGGTCATCCAAATGGATCATTGGACACTCATTTTGCCAAATCCTCTGGCCAGCAGAAGAAACATCTCCAAATCGATATATAAGTACATTTTTATAAAGGTGAGAGATCTTCATCTTCTGATCCAAATTCCCTATCCACTCATTAAATTGTGTAGAGGTGTCTATTTGAAACCTGTTTTTTTCCTTTATACTCAAAAGTGCCGACCTTAACTGTAAATAACGAAACCATAATAATTTTTGTGCTTTTTCTCTCTGTGATAATTCTACAAATGAAATAATATCTCCATTACTTACTACCTGTGTCAAATATAAAATATAACTTTTTTGCCAATATTGTTCCTTAGCTAATTCATCTAAAGTTTGTAAATGCTGATTATACCATAAAAGAGTGCATCCTAGTGAACCTTTCACTCCACACCATTGTCTAATAGAATACCATGACTTCATGAAAAGATTCCTGGCTGTAAACATTGGCCGGTGCTAGGGAAATCCTATCCACAAGTTATGGAATTTAACAACCCTATATTGATTTGTAACAAACGGAGTAAGACCTATCGTGACCAGCTAGTACACGCAGATATTGGCCCCCTGACAGGTGTTCCACGACAGATCTTTTAAAAAAAATCAGAAGACGGGGACATATCCCTGTTTACATTGTGCACAATGTTCACACATTATTAAAGAAGAAATTTTCCATCATCCAAATACGGGCAGGGCCTTCTGTGTTCAAGTGTGACTCCACTAATGTTATTTATCTAATAAGATGCCCTTGTGGCTTAATTTATATTGGGGAAACTATGCAAACTGTGAGAGATGGTATTTGCAAACACAAATTGATGATACGGACCGGCAATTTAGACCTGGCATGAGCGTGAAAAATATACAGATTGCGGTGCTAAGGACCTTTGAGCCGCAATCTGTGTCAGAAAATTATCCTTGGGAAACACAGTCCTCATCCCTGACCACCAGGACCAGGTAGCGCTCTGTCAGTACATGGCGGCCTCCCCTCTCCGCTCCGCTGCTCTGCTGTGTACTGGTGCTTATTCTGACACTAGGGCTGGGTTCACATCCTATTTTTGCCATCCATTTAATGCATACAAAAAATGTATGCGTTAACAGATGCCTCAGACTGATGCTATACAGTGGTGTCCGTTCACCATACAGTTCCATGGTAGAAAAAAAAATTATGTTAACGTATGCATTTTTTTAATGGACTCTGCAGGATACAAAAACGTGAAGTGCTGCACATTTGTATACATCAAACCGATAGTAAATGACTAGAGCTGAACGGACACCTGGATGTTCGGGTTCGGCGGGTTCGGCGGAACTTGAAAAAAAAGTTCGGGATTGGGACCCGAACTTGACTCCGAACCCGAACCCCATTGAAGTCAATGGGGACCCGAACTTTTGGGCACTAAAATGGCTCTAAAATAGTCCTGGAAAGGGCTAGAGGGCTGCAAAAGGCATCAAAATGTGCTTAAGAGCATGACAACTGTTCTGCAAACAAATGTAGATAGGGAAATGACTTAAAATAACATAAAATACTGAAAATTTTAAAATAACAATCTGGATTTAGGAGTAGGACGTTGAGGAGGCGGTGGATGGGTGTATGTGGAGGTGTAGGTTGACGTGGCGGTGTAGGTGGAAGCGGCGGTGAAGGAGGAATAGGTAGCCAACACTGATTTGTGTTATTTTTTATTTTTAAGTTGGGGTATCCCCCAAAATATTGGGACATATAACAAAATAAAACTAAGAATAAGTGCACTTGAGTACAAGAATGGATGGTTGAGGCTGGTATAAATGTCTATTCTGCACAATGTATGGACAATTCCTGTGGGATCCATGCCTGGTTCATTTTAATAAACGTAAGCTTGTCCACATTGGCTGCGGCCTGTGATAATGCTCTCTGCCTTACTAAACACACTTTCACACTATACACTGGCTGCAGGGCAGGTCAGCACCTCCAAGGCTGACAAAGCTTTTCCACATTTTGGCCATGCTAACCCTGCCTTCTCAGGTGCTGGTGGTGCCCCAGATGCGTTGGCGACCTCTTCCTCCTCCTCTGCCTTCGCCTTCTGCTTCCACTGTGCCCCCGCTGTCAGGTGGGAATGCCATCAGCAGCGTGCGCTTGTAGTCGCGCATCTTCCGATCAGTAACAGATGTTTTCACTAAATTTAGTTCCCTGTCAGCAATGCAGAGCAGGGGTTCATTCACGGCAAAAGGGGGTTCATGTCACCCAGCAATAGAACAGAGGATTTTGAGATATTTAGGCCCCTGTCACCCAGGCACAGCAGGGGTTCATTCACGGCAAAAGGGGGGTTCTTGTCACCCAGCAATACAACAGACGATTTTGAGAGATTTAGGCCCCTGTCACCCAGGCACAGCAGGGGTTCATTCACGGCAAAAGGGGGATCATGTCACCCAGCAATACAACAGAGGATTTTGAGAGATTTAGGCCCCTGTCACCCAGGCACAGCAGGGGTTCATTCACGGCAAAAGAGGGTTCATGTCACCCAGCAATAGAACAGAGGATTTTGAGAGATTTAGGCCCCTGTCAGCAATGCAGAGCAGGGGTTCATTCACGGCAAAAGGGGGCTCATGTCACCCAGCAATACAACATAGGATTTTGAGAGATTTAGGCCCCTGTCAGCAATGCAGAGCAGGGGTTCATTCACGGCAAAAGGGGGTTCATGTCACCTAGCAATACAACAGAGGATTTTGAGAGATTTAGGCCCCTGTCAGCAATGCAGAGCAGGGGTTCATTCACGGCAAAAGGGGGTTCATGTCACCCAGCAATACAACAGAGGATTTTGAGAGATTTAGGCCCCTGTCACCCAGGCACAGCAGGGGTTCATTCACGGAAAAGGGGGTTCATGTCACCCAGCAATACAACAGAGGATTTTGAGAGATTTAGGCCCCTGTCACCCAGGCACAGCAGGGGTTTGTATACGCCAAAAATTGTAAAATGTCACCGGACAATTGAAAATAAGAATTTTTTTAATTTTGGGCACTAAAATTGGCACTTTTTTTAAAATTAAAATGGCTCTAAAATAGTCCTTGTAAAGGCTAGAGGGATGTAAAAGGTAGTAAAATGTGCTTAAGAGCATGGCAACTGCTCTGCAAAGAAATGTGGATAGGGAAATAACTTAAAATGAAATAAAATAATGAAAAATTACAAATTATTAACCTGCAAGAGAAGGAGGTGGAAATGGAGTCGGAGGTTGAGGAGGCAGTGAACGTGGTGTTGTAGGTGGAGGCAGCAATGGAGGAGGAGGAGGTAGCCAACAATGTTTTTTTTTGTTTTTTTTTGGGGTAGGTAGCCCCCCAAAAATTGGGACAAATAAAAAACAAAAAAACAAACAATCATTCCACTTGACTTGAGTACAAGAATGTATGTTTGATGGTGGTATAAATGTCTATTCTGCACAAGGTACAGACAAGTCTTGTGGGATCAGAGCCTGGTTCATTTTAATGAACGTGAGCTTGTCCACGTTGTAATGACGCCTCCTGTCGTGCTAAATACACGTTCAGAGAGTACACTGGCTGCAGGGCAGGCCAGCACCTCCAAGGCATAGAGGGCAAGCTCTGGCCATGTGGACAATTTGGAGACCCAGAAGTTGAATGGGGCAGAACCATCAGTCAGTACGTGTAGTCGTGTGCACAGGTACTGTTCCACCATGTTGTTCAAATGCTGCCTCCTGCTAACACGATCTATATCAGCAGTTGGGGCCGGTTGTTGCGGCGAGGTGACAAAGCTTTTCCACATGTCGGCCATGCTAACCCTGCCTTCTGAGGTGCTGGCACTGACACAGCTGCGTTGAAGACCTCTTCCTCCTCCCCTGCCTTTGCCTTGTGCTTCCACTTGTGCCCCGGCGTCAGTCGGGAATGCTCTCAGGAGCGCGTCTACCAGCGTGCGCCTGTAGTCGCGCATCTTCCGATCACGCTCCAGTGAGGGAATTGAGGACTGCACATTGTCTTTGTAACGGGGATCCAGCAGGGTGGCCACCCAGTAGTCAGCACATGTTAAAATGTGGGCAACTCTGGAGTCGTTGCGCAGGCACTGCAGCATGTAGTCGCTCATGTGTGCCAGGCTGCCCAGAGGTAAAGACAAGCTGTCCTCTGTGGGAGGCGTATCGTCTGCATCCTCCGTATCCCCCCAGCCATGCACCAGTGATGGGCCCGAGCTGCATTGGATGCCACCCCACTGTGAACATGCTTCATCCCCATCCTCCTCCTCATCCTCCTTCTCATCCTCCAGTAGTGGGCCCTGACTGGCCAAATTTGTACCTGGCCTCTGCTGTTGCAAAAATCCTCTTTCTGAGCCACTTCTAAAAGACTGGCCTGAAAGTGTTAGAGATGACCCCTCTTCCTCCTCCTCATCCTGGGCCACATCCTCTTCCATCATCGCCCTAAGTGTTTTCTCAAGGAGACATAGAAGTGGTATTGTACCGCTGATAACGGCGTTCTTCGCCACTGGCCATGTTGGTGGAGTACTCGAAACAGCGCAACAGGGCACACAGGTCTCGCATGGAGGCCCAGACATTGGTGAAGTGGTGCTGTTCCGCAGTGCGACTCACCTGTGCGTGCTGCAGCTGAAACTCCACTATGGCCTGCTGCTGCTCTCACAGTCTCTCCAGCATGTGCAAGGTGGAGTTCCACCTGGTGGACACGTCGCATATGAGTCGGTGAGCGGGAAGGCCGAAGTTACGCTGTAGAGCAGACAGTCGAGCGGCGGCAGGATGAGAACGCCGGAAGCGCGCACAGACGGCCCAGACTTTATGCAGCAGCTCTGACATGTCGGGTAGTTGTGAATAAATTTCTGCACTACCAAATTCAGCACATGCGCCAGGCAAGGGATGTGCGTCAAACCGGCTAGTCCCAGAGCTGCAACGAGATTTCGCCCATTATCACACACCACCAGGCCGGGCTTGATGCTCACTGGCAGTAACCACTCGTCGGTCTGTTGTTCTATACCCCGCCACACCTCCTGCGCGGTGTGGGGCCTGTCCCCCAAACACATCAGTTTCAGAACGGCCTGCTGATGTTTACCCCTGGCTGTGCGGAAGTTGGTGGTGAAGGTCTGTCGCTGACCGGATGAGGAGGTGGTAGAATAGGAGGAGGAAGCCGAGTAGGAAGAGGAGGCAACAGGAGGCAAAGAATGATGCCCTGCAATCCTTGGCGGTGGAAGGACGTGCGCCAAACAGCTCTCCGCCTGGGGCCCAGCCGCCACTACATTTACCCAGTGTGCAGTTAGGGAGATATAGCGTCCCTAGCCGTGCTTACTGGTCCACGTATCTGTGGTTAGGTGGACCTTGCCACAGATGGCGTTGCGCAGTCCACACTTGATTTTATCCGATACTTGGTTGTGCAGGGAGGGCACGGCTCTCCTGGAGAAGTAGTGGCGGCTGGGAACGACGTACTGTGGGACAGCAAGAGACACGAGCTGTTTGAAGCTGTCCGTCTCCACCAGCCTGAATGACAGCATTTCAAAGGCCAGTAGTTTAGAAAAGCTGGCATTCAGGGCCGGGGATCAAGGGTAGCTAGGTGGGAATTTACGCTTTCTCTCAAAGGTTTGTGAGATGGAGAGCTGAACGCTTCCGTGTGACATGGTGGAGATGCTTGGTGACGGAGGTGGTGTTGTTGGTGGCACATCCTCTGTTTGCTGGGTGGCAGGTGCCAACATTCCTCCAGAGGCGATGGAAGAGGCCGAGGCAGCAGCAGAAGAGGGGGCAGGAGGGGCCTGAGCTTATCACTTATGCACCTGTAATCCCAGATGTGCAGTATATGAGAGGCTTTTTTCACCCCAGTATGCCAATACCTTATTTATGGCCTAAATGTGACAGTCACTTATGCACGTGTAATCCCAGATGTGCAGTATATTAGAGGGTTTTTTCACCCTAACCAAAAAGCTGTATTTCTGTCCTAAATGTGACAGTGACTTATGCATGTGTAATCCCAGATGTGCAGTATATTAGAGGCTTTTCTCACCCTAACTAAAAAGCTGTATTTCTGTCCTAAATGTTACAGTCACTTATGCTTGTCTAATCCCAGATGTGCAGTATATTAGAGGGTTTTTTCACCCTAACCAAAAAGCTGTATTTCTGTCCTAAATCTGACAGTCACTTATGCTTGTCTAATCCCAGATGTGCATTATATTAGAGGGTTTTTTCACCCTAACCAAAAAGCTGTATTTCTGTCCTAAATGTGACAGTCACTTATGCACGTGTAATCCCAGATGTGCAGTATATGAGAGGCTTTTTTTTACCCCAGTATGCCAAAGCCGTATTTATGGCCAAAATGTGACAGTCACTTATGCATGTGTAATCCCAGATGTGCAGTATATGAGAGGCTTTTTTCACCACAGTATGCTAAAGCCGTATTTATGGCCAAAATGTGACAGTCACTTATGCATGTGTAATCCCAGATGTTCAGTATATTAGAGTTTTTTTTCACCCTAACCAAAAAGCTGTATTTCTGTCCTAAATGTGACAGTGATTTATGCACGTGTAATCCCAGATGTGCAGTATATTAGAGGATTTTTTCACCCTAACCAAAAAGCTGTATTTCTGTCCTAAATGTGACAGTGACTTATGCATATGTAATCCCAGATGTGCAGTATATTAGAGGGTTTTTTCACCCTAACCAAAAAGCTGTATTTCTGTCCTAAATGTGACAGTGATATATGCATGTGTAATCCCAGATGTGCAGTATATTAGAGGATTTTTTCACCCTAACCAAAAAGCTGTATTTCTGTCCTAAATGTGACAGTCACTTATGCTTGTCTAATCCTAGATGTGCAGTATATTAGAGGGTTTTTTCACCCCAGTATGCCAAAGATGTATTTCTGGACTTGCAGATAGCCTATGCTGGTGCACTATCGTTGCATAAAATGGTTGCCGATCATGTATTGATATTGACTAACTGAAGAAAAAATTTAATTTTCAGCAGTAGTTGGCTCAGGGCAGGCTTAAAAAAAATGGTGCCCTGCACCCACAAAACACTTTTTCTGTAGATCGCTGAGTACATAAACCAGTTCTTGATAAGATTTCTCCCTGATCTCTCCCTCACAGCAGCTGCAGCCTCTACACAAATCCGAGCAGAGTGACGGGCGGCGCTACTTGACTCCAGCTTAAATAGAGGCTGGGTCACATGCTGCAGTTGGCCAATCACAGCCATGCCAATAGTAGGCATGGCTGTGATGGCTTTTTGGGGCAAGTAGTATGACGCTTGTTGATTGGCTGCTTTGCAGCCTTTCAAAAAGCGCCATAAAAATCGCCGAACACCGAACCCAAACTTTTACGTAAATGTTCGGGTTCGGGTGCCGAAAACCCTAAAGTTCGGTACGAACTCGAACTTTACAGTTCGGGTTCGCTCAACTCTAGAAATGACATTTTTCTAGGCTCCAGCAGGGCACATTTTTGAGGGAATTTTTTCTAATGATACCCCTCTGGTGTATCACTGTCAATGTTGTGGGACTATTTGTGTACTTCTAATAAGTGCTTGCTGGCTGCAAATATGCCATTAAAGTGACTGGGGTCTGCCGCGAACGCGCAATTCGCGACCATTTGATCGCGAACTCGCGTTCACGAATCGTCCCGGCCGATGTTTCTCCATCACTAGCGCAGATAATGTCGCTGTCCGCAGAGTCTATTGAAAAAGTACACTGGATGTTACAGATATTTTTAGGATGCGCAAACGTTATACAGGAGATGTAGCGCAGGTAATGTAACTGTCTGCAGCGGACCCCGTCTACGGAAAAAGTACACTGTATGTCACAGATATTTGTAGGCTGTGCACACTTTACACAATAGATGTAGCGCAGATAATGTCGCTGTCTGCAGCGGCTAAACAATTGCAGGCTCTTTAGCGCAGGTTGCGCTAAAAATATATATATTGCTGCCAAATACAACAATAGTCCTTAAAAGGACTTTTGGGTCTCTACAATTGCACGCAATTTAGCGCAGGTTGCGCTAAAAATATATATTGCTGCCAGACACAACAATAATCCTTAAAAGGACTTTTGGGTCTCTAAACTCTCTAACACCAACCCTGCCTAACAAAAAAATAAAATTCAATTCCCTACACTATCTGTCCATTCTACAGCGCAGCTCTCCATGACTAAGACTGATCCGAACCATGTGTCATCGGGTGGTTTATAGCACCCGATGACACGTTCCGGCCAGCCAATCAGTGTAATTCCAGTAACCAACATGGCTATGGCATTACAGTGAGTGGCAAAAAACGTGCGGGAAGGAGGCTCAAGCATCGCGCTCGAACACACGCAAACTGGTGTTCGGCCGAGCATACTAGCTCAACACTAATGACGAGTAGAGATAAGTGAAGTTTTAAAAAAAAAGTTTTTCTTCAAGAAATTTGGTTTGTTACAAATTAATTTGCCATAAAGCACATTAAATCAGGTCTATCCCAGTCTACAGTTAAATTTGTGGGAGAGTTTTTTCAGGGTACATCAACAGGCATAGTAAATCCTTTCTGGTGGTGAAACAGTTACTGTGCGTCAGAATAATGTGAGCTCAGAGGGCCCCCCGATTAGACCATTGAGGATAGGCAATGGTGCATGGCGCATGTAGACAGTGACCAACTAACTACAAAGGATGTCTTGATAGTAGTTGGGTTTTTCATCCCTCTGAGAAGGTATAAAAAAAGGCCCTCATTTTAGACCGGTAGCGAGGGTCTAACATCATGGAGAGCCAGCAGTCATCCCTCTGTCGAATGGTTATAATTAGTGATGGACGAACATCTGCTGGAACGGTTCGCGAAGGCGATCGCGATCAAATGTTCATGAACCGCAAGTTTGTGGCGGGTCCCATTCATTTTAATGGCAGGCGAACCTGAAAAACCTTCAGCTCATATTTGCAGCCAAGAAATAATTACTAGAAGTGCACAAATAGTTCCACAACATGGACAGTGACATACCAGATGTATTATTCGAATTTGCGATCTCCATTCATAATTTTTTTAAATGCTAAATATCTGCAATATAATTTTTGCGTACGAGCATGCGCACACCAGTTATAATTATTTTTCCACTTATTTTGTCACTGTGTGTAGCAGAGGGAACGTTGCAAAACTGCAAACAAATACTGCAGTACCCAAATGCACTATAGAGAAAGCATATTATTGGTATATAACACCCCGCTTCTATCAGTTTTTTTGGGGGGCGTCTGGTATATCACACCAGTTATAATTATTTTTTCCAATACCGTTTTCCACTGTGTGTAGCAGAGGGAATGCAGCAAAACCGCAAACAAATACTGCAGTACCTAAATGCACTATAAAGAAAGTATATTATTGGTATATAACACCCTGCTTCTATCAGTTTTTTGGGGGGGCATCTGGTATATCACACCAGTTATAATTATTTTTTTCAATACCGTTTGTCACTGTGTGTAGCAGAGGGAACGCAGCAAAACCGCAAACAAATGCTGCAGTACCCAAATGCACTATAAAGAAAGTATATTATTGATATATAACACCCCGCTTCTATCAGTTTTTTTGGGGGGCGACTGGTATATCACACCAGTTATAATTATTTCTTTCCAATACCGTTTGGCACTGTGTGTAGCAGAGGGAACGTAGGAAAACCGCAAACAAATGCTGCAGTACCCAAATGCACTATAAAGAAAGTGCAGTATATTATTGGTATATAACACCCCGCTTCTATCAGCTTTTTTGGGGGCGACTGGTATATCACACCACTTATAATTATTTTTTCCAATACCGTTTGTCACTGTGTGTAGCAGAGGGAACACAGCAAATCCGCAAACAAATGCTGCCGTACCCAAATGCATTATATAGAAAGTATATTATTGGTATATAACACCCCACTTCTATCAGTTTTTTGGGGGGGCGACTGGTATATCACACTAGTTATAATTATTTTTCTAATTGCGTTTGTCACTCTGTGTAGCTGCAGTATCGCTGCAGAACCGCTCACCATTGCTGAACAATACAAATCCACTATAATATGCTTTCTATGTTAGAAAGTATATTATAAGTGTATTACACCCCTCTGTACTGCACACCTATCAATAGTACACCTATACCAGTCCTTAAAAGGACTTTTGTGGACCTATTTGATAGCGTTTTTGCCCCTAACAGTCTGTCCCTGCTCCACACAGCAACCTTTCCCTACACTGACAAAAGACTGAATGTAAAATGGTGGCCAGATCGGGTCTATTTATAAGGTAGGGGGTATGTCCATGTGCTAAAACTTTTCAATTGGCTGTCCTTTACCACCTGATGGATGTGTCATGGGTCAAAGTTCTTCACAATGTAAAAGAATATGACGGGCGCGAATATCGCCATATGTTCGCATGTTCGGCGAATCGAGAACCGACCGCCGGGCGATCCGCAAGGCCATCACTAGTGATAATGCAGCTGTCACTACGAAAGCAACTCAGCATGCATCTGGCCATTTGCGCAAGGGACATCGAGGGACTTCCTGCCTCTATTTCCACTGCAGTCTGTCAGGGTAATCTGCGTCTTCTTTGTCATTGCACTATAGCTCCTCATGCTCTTCCAGCTTCTCCTGCTCCTCTCCCGTCACTTGGGAAGATAAACCACTTAGTTATGTATAGAATTCCTGGGCATTTATGTCCTCATACCCCTCCTGTGCCAGTTCAGCCGCCACAGGGCTCAGATGGTCGTGAGATGAAGGTGTCAAGTCTTCTATCCCCTCGCCAGTCAGATTTATCAGCATCCCCTCCAGAACATGAAGGAGTGGAATGATATCATTCATCCTGTGGCGACTGACAAAAAAAGTGGCTCCCTCAAAGGGCCTGAACAAACAGCAGGTGTCACTCATGAGCTGCCACTGTCTAACGTCGAAGTTACACTGTGCAGTAGTCCTGTCTGTCTGCATCATCAAGAAATCGGTAACGAGTTTCCTCTGCCCATACAGTCGGTCCAACATATGGAGCGTGGAGTTCCAATGTGTGGAAACATCACATATGAAGCAATGTAGGGGAACAACATTCTGCCTTTTCAGGTCAAGGAGGGTGTGTTTTGCACAGTAAGAGTGGCTAAAGTGCACAGCTTCCTTGACATTTTCAAGATGCCTTGCAGTTGGGTGAAAGACTTTAGGAACCGGGTGACAACCAGATTGAAGATGTGCGCCATGCAAGGGTCAAACATTCCTGACGTAGCACAGACAGAATGTTCTTCCCATTATCGGTGACCATGGTTCCTATCTCCAGCTGGTGAGGAGACAGCCAGGATTCAATTTCTTAGTTGATGATAAAGAGCAGTCCCCCCCCCACCCCCCGGTGTGACTCTGTTCACCCAGGCTGATCAGGTGAAGAACTATGCGACAAAACCATGCTTTGCATAGGTGGTATGCTGGAGGACCACTCTGAACTTTGCCTACAGTGGAGGCTGAGGACAAGGTGGATGATGAGGAGGCAAAGGAAGACATTGGCGCAGAAATCCCACAATAACAATGTGGAGGTGGCATTGCCATCACTTGGCCAAGTTGCTGGTGTGCATGGACCAGAACCACATTTACCCAATGGGCTGTAAAGTCAGGGCTGGCATGAACTGTACCAGACGTTGACAGGCTCAAGGACTGGCCCACATTCTGCTCAAAATACATGTGCAGGGCTGATACAGCTTTTTTAGAGAAGTAATGACGGCTTGGAAATCTCCACCTTGGGTAAGCACAAGCCATCAACTCTCTGAAATGTTCAGAGTCCACAATATGGAAAGAGAGGGACTGTAGTACCAGCAACTTGGCCAGATGCATGTTCAGCTTCCGCGCTGTTGGATGAGTGCACTCATACTTTTGTCTCTTTGCCATCGCCTCGGTGAATGATTGCTGGCAAAACACGTGACGAGGAGGAGTAGTAGTAGGAGGAGGAACATCAGGAACAACAGACGAAGGGAAGGAACAACAGATTCTTTCTGCTGAGGTTGAGAAGCTCTGACTGCTGGAGAAGGGGTGGCCGTTGCTGTGTCAGGCTGTACCACTACATTAGTGACACTTTTTTCCCAGGGCACTTTATGGTGACACTCAATGTGTTGACCCATATCCATGGTGCCAGCATTAGCACCCTGACACTCTGATGATGATGATGCCCCCCCCCCCCCCCCTTCACCCAGCTCCCACGTGCGGTCAGCTTCATCATCATCCACTACTGTCTGATCTCATCACCAGTCTCATCGCCACATCACTGACGCTCGCAACACTAACGATGATAACAGTCGTACGCCTAAGGGAGGACGAAACAGACCTCTCCTCAAAGTCATTGCTGGCATGTAGCTGCTGACTGTCCTCACTGAAAAGCAGAGCAGAGCCAGAAGCATACATTACTTCCCAAGAAAAAGGGTTAGCTAAAGAAAGAGGCAGTTGCAGGACAGGTGAGGGCACAGAGGTTGTTCCTGGGCCATGCCAACTAAGTGTGGTGTCTGAGGAACCCACCGATTTCTGGCAGTGTATGTCTGATGTCAATTAAGATGATGTTGAAGAGTGAGTCAACCATTCCAGTTCAGTTGGATTGTTGGTCAAAACACAACCGCTGGATGACAGTGGCAGCTTTGGCCTGTTGTTGCGAATGCTGCTACAACCACCCATTCTTCTGCTGCTACTTGTGTTGGCTACAGCAACATTTTTGCCACTCCCCGTTCCTTTTGAGGGCCTAGGCAACTGTCTGTTGGCCATAGTGTACAGTAACTGAATCAGTAATGTAACTACATATGTAACTAAGTATAAATGGCGCAGCAGATGAACAAGATAAAAGTGCCTACATATTAGACCGCCTGTTGATTTATAGTCTGATGCACAGTAAGTCTATGTATAACAGAACAGATTAGGTATAAATGCCACAGCAGGTGAACTAGATAAACGAAACTCTATATTTGACCGTCTGTTGACGCTAAGTCTGATGCACAACCCATCTCTAGTAACTATAACCTATATTATTATTACACTCCAGAAATACATCCAGGCCCATTTTGAACTCTTTTAGTGACATCAGCACCTCCTCAGACAGAGAGTTTGATAGTCTCACTGCTCTTCTATGTTTGTGTACAAACCTTCTTTCCTCTATGCGCAGAGGATGTCCCCTCGTCACAGTCACTGTCCTGTGGATAAATAGATGATGGGAGAGATCTCTGTACTGACCCCATATATTTTTATACATAGTTATTAGATCTCCCCTTAGTCATCTTTTTACATAGTGAATAACCCTAATTTTGATAATCTTTCTAGGTACTGTAGTCCACCCATTCCAGTTACTACATTAGTTGCCCTTCTCTGAATCCTCTCTAGCTCACCTATGTCTGCCTTGTTCACAGGAGCCAAGAACTGTACACAGTACTCCATGTGTGGTATGACTAGTGATTTGTAAAGCTGCAGGACTATGTTCTTCTCATCACTGGCATCTATGCCCCTTTTGATGCAACCCATTATCTTATTGGACTTGGCAGCATCTGCCTGACACTTTTTTCTACAGCTTAATTTGCTGTTTACTAAAATTCCTAAGTCCTTTTCCATGTCAGTGTTACCCAGTGGTTTACCATTTAGTATGTACTGGTGACATGTATTTTTCCTTCCCATGAGCATAACCTTACATTTGTCAGTGTTAAACCTCATCTACCATTTCTCTGCCCAAGCCGCCAATCTATCCAGATCCATCCGTAGCAGTAAGCAGTATGCTGTCCTCTTCCGTGTTAATTACTTTACACAGTTTAGTGTCATCTTAAAAAAAAATATGATATTTTACTGTGCAAGCTTTCTACAAGATAATTAATAAAAATATTGAAGAGAATAGGGCCCAATACTGACCCATGTGGTACCCCACTAGTGACAGTGACCCACTCTGAGTGTGTACCATTAACCACCTCAGCCCCCAGTGCTTAAACACCCTGAAAGACCAGGCCACTTTTTACACTTCTGACCTACACTACTTTCACCGTTTATTGCTCGGTCATGCAACTTACCACCCAAATGAATTTTACCTCCTTTTCTTCTCACTAATAGAGCTTTCATTTGGTGGTATTTCATTGCTGCTGACATTTTAACTTTTTTTGTTATTAATCGAAATCTAACGATTTTTTTGCAAAAAAATGACATTTTTCACTTTCAGTTGTAAAATTTTGCAAAAAAAACGACATCCATATAGAAATTTTGCTCTAAATTTATAGTTCTACATGTCTTTGATAAAAAAAAAATGTTTGGGTAAAAAAAAAATGGTTTGGGTAAAAGTTATAGCGTTTACAAACTATGGTACAAAAATGTGAATTTCCGCTTTTTGAAGCAGCTCTGACTTTCTGAGCACCTGTCATGTTTCCTGAGGTTCTACAATGCCCAGACAGTACAAACACCCCACAAATGACCCCATTTCGGAAAGTAGACACCCTAAGGTATTCGCTGATGGGCATAGTGAGTTCATAGAACTTTTTATTTTTTGTCACAAGTTAGCGGAAAATTATGATTTTTTTTTTTTTTTTTTTTCATACAAAGTCTCATATTCCACTAACTTGTGACAAAAAATAAAAAGTTCTATGAACTCACTATGCCCATCAGCGAATACCTTGGGGTCTCTTCTTTCCAAAATGGGGTCACTTGTGGGGTAGTTATACTGCCCTGGCATTCTAGGGGCCCAAATGTGTGGTAAGGAGTTTGAAATCAAATTCTGGAAAAAATGACCTGTGAAATCCGAAAGGTGCTCTTTGGAATATGGGCCCCTTTGCCCACCTAGGCTGCAAAAAAGTGTCACACATCTGGTATCTCCGTACTCAGGAGAAGGTGGGGAATGTGTTTTGGGGTGTCATTTTATATATACCCATGCTGGGTGAGAGAAATATCTTGGCAAAAGACAACTTTTCCCATTTTTTTATACAAAGTTGTCATTTGACCAAGATATTTATCTCACCCAGCATGGGTATATGTAAAAAGACACCCCAAAACACATTCCTCAACTTCTCCTGAGTACGGGGATACCAGATGTGTGACACTTTTTTGCAGCCTAGGTGGGCAAAGGGGCCCATATTCCAAAGAGCACCTTTCGGATTTCACTCCTCATTTTTTCCTGAATTTGATTTCAAACTCCTTACCACACATTTGGGCCCCTAGAATACCAGGGCAGTATAACTACCCCACAAGTGACCCCATTTTGGAAAGAAGACACCCAAAGGTATTCCGTGAGGGGCATGGCGAGTTCCTAGAATTTTTTATTTTTTGTCACAAGTTAGTGGAAAATGATGATTTTTTTTTTTTTTTTTTTTTTCATACAAAGTCTCATATTCCACAAACTTGTGACAAAAAATAAAAACTTCCATGAACTCACTATGCCCATCAGCGAATACCTTGGGGTCTCTTCTTTCCAAAATGGGGTCACTTGTGGGGTAGTTATACTGCCCTGGCATTCTAGGGGCCCAAATGTGTGGTAAGTAGGTAAATGACCTGTGAAATCCGAAAGGTGCTCTTTGGAATGTGGGCCCCTTTGCCCACCTAGGCTGCAAAAAAGTGTCACACATCTGGTATCTCTGTATTCAGGAGAAGTTGAGGAATGTGTTTTGGGGTGTCTTTTTACATATACCCATGCTGGGTGAGATAAATATCTTGGTCAAATGCCAACTTTGTATAAAAAAATGGGAAAAGTTGTCTTTTGCCAAGATATTTCTCTCACCCAGCATGGGTATATGTAAAATGACACCCCAAAACACATTCCCCAACTTCTCCCGATTACGGAGATACCAGATGTGTGACACTTTTTTGCAGCCTAGGTGGGCAAAGGGGCCCACATTCAAAAGAGCACCTTTCGGATTTCACAGGTCATTTTTTACAGAATTTGATTTCAAACTCCTTACCACACATTTGGGCCCCTAGAATGCCAGGGCAGTATAACTACCCCACAAGTGACCCCATTTTGGAAAGAAGAGACCCCAAGGTATTCGCTGATGGGCATAGTGAGTTCATGGAACTTTTTATTTTTTGTCACAAGTTAGTGGAATATGAGACTTTGTATGAAAAAAAAAATAAAAAAAAAATAAGCATTTTCCACTAACTTGTGACAAAAAATAAAAAATTCTAGGAACTCGCCATGCCCCTCACGGAATACCTTGGGGTGTCTTCTTTCCAAAATGGGGTCACTTGTGGGGTAGTTATACTGCCCTGGCATTTTCCAGGGGCCCTAATGTGTGGTAAGTAGGTAAATGACCTGTGAAATCCTAAAGGTGCTCTTTGGAATATGGGCCCCTTTGCCCACCTAGGCTGCAAAAAAGTGTCACACATGTGGTATCGCCGTATTCAGGAGAAGTTGGGGAATGTGTTTTGTGGTGTCATTTTACATATACCCATGCTGGGTGAGAGAAATATCTTGGCAAAAGACAACTTTTCCCATTTTTTTTATACAAAGTTGGCATTTGACCAAGATATTTCTCTCACCCAGCATGGGTATATGTAAAATGACACCCCAAAACACATTCCCAAACTTCTCCTGAGTACGGCGATACCAGATGTGTGACACTTTTTTGCAGCCTAGATGCGCAAAGGTGCCCAAATTCCTTTTAGGAGGGCATTTTTAGACATTTGGATACCAGACTTCTTCTCACGCTTTGGGGCCCCTAGAATGCCAGGGCAGTATAAATACTTCACATGTGACCCCATTTTGGAAAGAAGACACCCCAAGGTATTCAATGA
Organism: Bufo bufo; assembly: GCF_905171765.1. Lineage (NCBI taxonomy): Eukaryota > Metazoa > Chordata > Amphibia > Anura > Bufonidae > Bufo > Bufo bufo. Next base: position 238,952,061 of record NC_053394.1, read on the forward strand.
GGGGCATGGCGAGTTCATAGAAATTTTTTTTTTTTGGCACAAGTTAGCGGAAATTGATATTTTTAATTTTTTTCTCACAAAGTCTCCCGTTCCGCTAACTTGGGACAAAAATTTCAATCTTTCATGGACTCAATATGGCCCTCACGGAATACCTGGGGGTGTCTTCTTTCCGAAATGGGGTCACATGTGGGGTATTTATACTGCCCTGGCATTCTAGGGGCCCTAAAGCGTGAGAAGAAGTCTGGAATATAAATGTCTAAAAAATTTTACGCATTTGGATTCCGTGAGGGGTATGGTGAGTTCATGTGAGATTTTATTTTTTGACACAAGTTAGTGGAATATGAGACTTTGTAAGAAAAAAAAATATAAATTCCGCTAACTTGGGCCAAAAAAATATCTGAATGGAGCCTTACAGAGGGGTGATCAATGACAGGGGGGTGATCAATGACAGGGGGGTGATCAATGACAGGGGGGTTGATCAATGACAGGGGGGTTGATCAATGACAGGGGGGTGATCAGGGAGTCTATATGGGGTGATCACCACAGTCATTGATCACGCCCCTGTAAGGCTTCATTCAGACGTCCGGATGCGTTTTGCGGATCCGATCCATCTATCAGTGGATCCGTAAAAATCATGCGGACGTCTGAATGGAGCTTTACAGGGGGGTAATCAATGACAGGGGGGTAATCAATGACAGGGGGTGATCAGGGAGTCTATATGGGGTGATCACCACAGTCATTGATCACGCCCCTGTAAGGCTTCATTCAGACGTCCGGATGCGTTTTGCGGATCCGATCCATCTATCAGTGCATCCGTAAAAATCATGCGGACATCTGAATGGAGCTTTACAGGGGGGTAATCAATGACAGGGGGGTGATCAGGGAGTCTATATGGGGTGATCACCACAGTCATTGATCATGCCCCTGTAAGGCTTCATTCAGACGTCCGGATGCGTTTTGCGGATCGGATCCATCTATCAGTGCATCCGTAAAAATCATGCGGACATCTGAATGGAGCTTTACAGGGGGGTGATCAGGGAGTCTATATGGGGTGATCACCACAGTCATTGATCATGCCCCTGTAAGGCTTCATTCAGACGTCCGGATGCGTTTTGCGGATCAGATCCATCTATCAGTGCATCCGTAAAAATCATGCGGACATCTGAATGGAGCTTTACAGGGGGGTGATCAGGGAGTCTATATGGGGTGATCACCACAGTCATTGATCATGCCCCTGTAAGGCTTCATTCAGACGTCCGGATGCGTTTTGCGGATCGGATCCATCTATCAGTGCATCCGTAAAAATCATGCGGACATCTGAATGGAGCTTTACAGGGGGGTGATCAGGGAGTCTATATGGGGTGATCACCACAGTCATTGATCACGCCCCTGTAAGGCTTCATTCAGACGTCCGGATGCGTTTTGCGGATCCGATCCATCTATCAGTGGATCCGTAAAAATCATGCGGACGTCTGAATGGAGCTTTACAGGGGGTTGATCAATGACAGGGGTGTAATCAATGACAGGGGGGGTGATCAGGGAGTCTATATGGGGTGATAACCACAGTCATTGATCACGCCCCTGTAAGGCTTCATTCAGACGTCCGGATGCGTTTTGCGGATCCGATCCATCTATCAGTGGATCCGTAAAAATCATGCGGACATCTGAATGGAGCTTTACAGGGGGGTAATCAATGACAGGGGGGTGATCAATGACAGGGGGGTGATCAGGGAGTCTATATGGGGTGATCAGGGGTGATCAGGGGCTAATAAGGGGTTAATAAGTGACGGGGGGGTGTAGTGTAGTGTAGTGGTGCTTGGTGGGACTTTACTGAGCTACCTGTGTCCTCTGGTGGTCGATCCAAACAAATGGGACCACCAGAGGACCAGGTAGCAGGTATATTAGACGCTGTTATCAAAACAGCGTCTAATATACCTGTTAGGGGTTAAAAAAAACACATCTCCAGCCTGCCAGCGAACGATCGCCGCTGGCAGGCTGGAGATCAACTCTCTTACCTTCCGTTCCTGTGAGCGCGCGCGCCTGTGTGCGCGCGTTCACAGGAAATCTCGGCCATCGCGAGATGACGCATATATGCGTGACTCTGCGCAGGGCTGCCACCTCCAGAACGCGATCCTGCGTTAGGCGGTCCGGAGGTGGTTAATAACCACCCTCTGTTTTCTATCACTGAGCCAGTTACTTACCGACATACAGACATTTTCTCCCAGTCCAAGCATTCTCATTTTATATACTAACCTTTTATGTGGTACAGTATCAAATGCTATGGAGAAGTCAAATATATACCACATCCATTGATTCGCCATGGTCAAGTCTAGAACTTACCTCCTCATAGAAGTGGATTAAATTAGTTTGAAATGACCGATCCCTCATGAATAGTGTTGATCGCGAATATTCTAATCGCAAATTTTTATTGCGAATATTGGCACTTCGAGAATTTGCGAATATCTAGAATATAGTGCTATATCTTTGTGATCGCGAATATTCTAGATTTATTTTCATAAATACCCATGATCCCTCACTGCTTTTTGCTTGTGGGCCAATGAGAAGACTGCAATATCTTTGACTTTAGGAGTAGTGTTGATCGCGAATTTTCGTATCACAAATTCTCCGATTGCCGATTTTTGCAATCGAGAAAATAATGATTGGAGATCACGAATTCTTGAATTCGCGAATATATGACGAATATTCACCCAAAAATTTGCAAAATATTGCGAATTCGAATAATTCCCCTTTTTAATTCAGTAAAATGCCCCCTAATAGTAATACGCCCAGTAAAGTGCCCCCTCACAGTAGTTATGCCCAGTAAAATGACACCTCATAATAATACACCCAGTAAAATGCAGCCTAATAGTAATATGCCCAGTAAAGTGCCCCCGCACAGTAGTTATGCCCAGTAAACTTCCCCTTGAAACGAATATGCTTGGTAAAGTGCTCCCTGACAGTAATATGCCCAGTAAAGTGCACCCTGATAGTAATATGCCCAGCTTTGCCCCCTTCACAGGCAGTAATATGCCCAGCTATGCCCCCTTCACATGCAGTTATATGCCCAGCTATGCCCCCTTCACATGCAGTAATATGCCAAGCTGTGCCCTCTTCACAGGCAGTAATAAACACAGCTGTGCCCCTTCACAGGCAGTAAAATGCCCAGCTGTGCCCCTTTACAGGCAGTAATATGCCCAGCTGTGCCCACTTCACAGGCAGTAAAAAAAAAAAACACACTCCACATACTTACCTGGTTCCCCAGCAGCAGCAACACCAACAGCAGGACACAAGGAGCTCCAGGCCATCACCTGGCCCACCCCCAGCCACGCCTCCTATTCATACCTGCAGTGTGGAGCACCAGCAGGGGGGAGGAATGATGAAGCAGAGAGCCAACGGACGGCTCTTGCTTCATAATTACATACCTCCCAAGTACAGGGCCCGCGGACAGCCACTGAAATCCGGGACTGTCCCGCCTGACCTGGGATGGTTGGGAGGTATGACTTAGCCTATGTATCATGCCTAAGGCTAATTTCTCATAAGAGTGTTTGTTCCAGAAAACACTCATGTGTGACATTCATATTTACCGAGCCAAGCACTGTTATAAGTCATTATGATGCTGTAAATTTGCGCCAGAGGAGCAGTGTTCACTTTGAAAAATGCAGACATCACACGAAGTGTATTTCTCTGACCAAACACACTTACAGTTGCAAGAAAAAGTATGTGAACTCTTTGGAATGATATGGATTTCTGCACAAATTGGTCATAAAATGTGATCTGATCTTCATCTAAGTCACAACAATAGACAATAACAGTCTGCTTAAACTAATAACACACACAGAATTAAATGTTACAATGTTTTTATTGAACACACGATGTAAACATTCACAGTGCAGTTGGAAAAAGTATGTGAACCCCTAGACTAATGACATATCCAAGAGCTAATTGGAGTGAGGTGTCAGCCAACTGGAGTACAATCAATGAGATGAGATTGGAGGTGTTGGTTACAGCTGCCCTGCCCTATAACAAACACACACCAGTTCTGGGTTTGCTTTTCACAAGAAGCATTGCCTGATGTGAATGATGCCTCGCACAAAAGAGCTCTCAGAAGACCTACGATTAAGAATGGTTGACTTGCATAAAGCTGGAAAGGGTTATAAAAGTATCTCCAAAAGCCTTGCTGTTCATTAGTCCACGGTAAGACAAATTGTCTATAAATGGAGAAAGTTCAGCACTGTTGCTACTCTCCCTAGGAGTGGCCGTCCTGTAAAGATGACTGCAAGAGCACAGCGCAGATTGCTCAATGAGGTGAAGAAAAATCCTAGAATGTCAGCTAAAGACTTACAAAAGTTTCTGGCATATGCTAACATCCATGTTAGCAAATCTACGATACGTAAAACACTAAACAAGTAAGGATTTCATGGGAGGATACCACAGAGGAAGCCACTGCTGTCCAAAAAAAACATTGGTGCACGTTTACAGTTTGCACAAGAGCACCTGGATGTTCCACAGCAGTACTGGCAAAATATTTTGTGGACAGATGAAACCAAAGTTAAGTTGTTTGGAAGAAACACACAACACTATGTGTGGAGAAAAAGAGGCACAGCACACCAACATCAAAACCTCATCCCAACTTTGAAGTATGGTGGTGGGGGCATCATGGTTTGGGGCTGCTTTGCTGTGTCAGGGCCTGAATGGATTGCCATCATTGAAGGAAAAATTAATTCCCAAGTTTATCAAGACATTTTGCAGGAGAATTTAAGGAAATTTGTCCACCAGCTGAACAGAAGATGGGTGTGGCAACAGGACAACGACCCAAAGTAAATCAAGTAAATCAACAACAGAATGGCTTAAACAGAAGAAAATACGCCTTCTGGAGTGGCCCAGTAAGAATCCTGACCTCAACCAGATTGAGATGCTGTGGCATGACCTCCAGAAAGCGATTCGCACCAGACAGTCCAAGAATATTGCTGAACTGAAACAGTTCTGTAAAGAGGAATGGTCAAGAATTACTCCTGACCGTTGTGCACGTCTGATCTGCAACTACAGGAAACGTTTGGTTGAAGTTATTGCTGCCAAAGGAGGTTCAACCAGTTATTAAATCCAAGGGTTTTACATAATTTTTCCACCTGCACTGTGAATGTTCACATGGTGTGTTCAATAAAAACATGGTAACATTCAATTCTTTGTGTGTTATTAGTTTAAGCAGACTGTGATTATCTATTGTTGTGACTTAGATGAAGATCAGATCACATTTTATGACCAATTTGTGCAGAAATCTATATAATTCCAAAGGGTTCACATACTTATTATTGCAACTGTATGTGAAATTTGCCTAAAGGTGCCCATATACCTTCCATAGCTTTCAAACAAAAGTTAGGCCATAGCTGTCAGATTGAAAGCCAATGACAGACAACTCTGGTGGCAGCTTATTTCCTGAGAGAACTAAAGGGTGAAAGATTCAACACACCTAATCTTTTTCTCCCTCAACATCATCTGTCAGGGAAGGTCTTGAGCTTCCCATACCTGGCACCTTCCATCTCTACTTGTTCTGTTGGGAGTTTAGAGCAGGTACAGTTTATTTGAAAGGAGGACACATCACATGGAAGTGATTTGCCTGGTCACATGACTCTCAATCAGCAGCCATTTTATGGACAGGACAGCTGTGTGGACAGCACAAAATACTTTGTAAACAAGAGAGTATACTTTACGAAATATAGAAAATGGTGCAGAATTTCAACAAAGGCTATACTATTAAGTGCCATATAATCATCTCACAAAGTCTACATCCTTATAGGCATTACTCCTAAGTTTTGTTATCATTAGTTATTTACTACACCTGGTTTTCTAACCATACTCTACTCTTCAATTTACATTAGTTCTGTTAATGCTAGTGATGAGCAGCATAGGCAATATTAGTTTTCGCGATATTTCAAGAATTTTTGGCCTAATATTCGCCATAAATTAGCAAATTCATTATCTCCAGTCATTATTTTCTTGATTGCAAAAATCGGCAATGTAATATGTGCGTATTGCACGCGCAATACAGGCATGGCTCACTTTTGCTACATTTTTCAAGCTGTTAGAAGTTTCCTAAGACTAGAGTAAATGCACAGTACAGTAATTCCTATCACACTACCTAACACCCTGCACTGGAACTTATCAGCTACACTATATCACTATCTAACCTACACTGACTATCTCCCACTAACTATCTGTATTATATATATGAGCTAACTACAATATGTAATGTAATTGAATAAGGATCCAGATGACTCAGCAAAGCACAGAGTACAGCAATGACACTGCTCTCTATCACTCTCTCTCTCTCTCTCAGAACTGCAAAAAAAAGCACTATATTCTAGATCTTAGCAAATTCTCAAAGTGCTGATATTCGCAATAAAAATTCATGATTAGAATATTCATGATCAACACTAGTTAATGTATGTATTACCTATCAACAAAATTTATTTGACTGCATCCTGTATTTTGTCAAATGTCTATGAGCCCAAGTCTGCTAGTCTGCAAGTCAAGCATAGGGAATTCCACACACTCCTGTATCAGAATTTAGGATTGAGCGAACCCGAACTACTGTACTCGAACTTTGCAAGTTCGGGTACTCAGATCCGAACCCAGACTTTTTCACTGAAGTTTCAGGTTTGGTGTTCGGAAAATATTAGCATTCTTAAGACAGAACGGTAAATAAAATGGCCATGGAAGGGTTAATAATAATAAAAAAAACTCACCTCATCCACTTGATCATGCAGCCTTGATCGCGCAGGTCTTTTTTCTTCAGGACCTGCGATTACATTACTGCGCTCACCGCATGGTGAGCGCGGTGACGTCACCGCAGGTCCTTTCGCAGGTCCTGAAGAAAAAAGACCTGCGCGATCAAGGCTGCATGATCAAGTGGATGAGGTGAGTTTTTTTTATTATTATTAACCCTTCCATGGCCATTTTATTTAGCATTCTGTTTTAAGAATTGCTACAATCTTCCGATATACCATGTTATAATGGAAAATAATAAAGTAAAGTTCGGTTCCCCATTGACGTTAATGGGGTTCGGGTTCGGGGTCAAGTTCGGGTCCCAAACCCGAACTTTAACCTGAAGTTCAGCCGAACCCGGCAAACTGGAACTACCACGGGTTTGCTCATCCCTATCTGTATTACCAGAACAGAAAATCGAAATTGTAATCTAAACAATAATCCATTAACAAAAAATGTTCTTAGATTCAGTCTATTTGTCCTTTCAACCTCTTACTACACATATTCAGTATTAATTACTAGATAGAGAACTTACCAGTATTATGTATACATACATTTTTGAGTAGAGTTTTATATATATATCTTATTTTTGTATAGTTTAATGTTAAGCATGAATGTCAATATATATGTTCTGGTTTTGCTGAAACCTAATGTAAACTTTACAATATTTTCTCTGTCTTGAACTAACATCCCTTTCCTCCTACTAACAGCCCAGTTTTACACAGAGCAAGCATAGGGGCACTGATAAGACTGTGTTCCTGAGAGCAGTAGCTCAGTGAAGGCTGCCAACATGCAGCGCAGCTTCCTTGAAAAAATAGTCCTCTTTTTTCGTTCTCCAGGCTCTCTTCTATAAGTTTTGTGCTCACCACACAGGAACAGGCCCTCACATTGTCTGCTGACCTTTCACATTTCCACAGTAGCTGGGAGGGATTGTGCGTTTTTTCCGTTCTTTGTTAAAACGTCCCCCCACCCCTAGTTTTAAACTTCAAGATAGTTCAAAAGGGGCTTCACAAAGTCATTCAGTTCTAGCACTTAGAAGTTCAAGTGGATTTCTGAGTAGAAGACAGAGAGGTATGGCAGAGAAACTTTATGTTACAATATGCTGTCTTGGACTGATGATTTTGGCTTCTTGTACTTTGGTAAGGACACATATCTACTCTGCTGGATCTTCTGCTGTAGGCTCTATATTTGAGGTTCATGGAATATCAACCTTTGATCATGGATTGCCCGGTCAAGAAGAATCTATTAAAAATGGGAATGATATACATCCTAAGCATGAACAGAAATCAAAGCCTACTTCATCAGATACCAAGGGGACACAGTCCCCAGAAATAGAACATCCTAAACCAAATACAGGGTAAGTAAAACAGATCATTACTGTATTTAATTGCTGGATTAAAGGAAGAGCTATATTCCATTATTAAATTATATTTCATACAACATATTATTAAAAATCCATTTAGGGGGAAGAAAATCACAAATCAATGTTGATTGTGACATTTATTAATTGTATTTGTTTCTCAGTACTCCATTACTATAATGGCAAACCTGCCAATCATAGTCATGATGTGACACATCACACTATCCTATATCACTCCAAATCTAGGCAAATTTGCCATTTAGGAGCAAGAAAAACTTAACTACAGGAACTGTAATGATAGTCAAATTTAACACCAATTTAATGGAAAAACATAGATAAGGGTTTCTGTTACTTTCTTCTGTTTTTTGGAGGAAGGGAAATGAAGATTGATATCATCATAAAGGTTCATGCACCTTTATGTTTAGTTATATGGTACTTCAATAAAGCATATTTTCTGGGTAGAATATCTCTGTACTACATCATGTGATGGAACAAGTAGTAGCACATGGAAGTACATTATGTACCAATAGCAGGTTGAACAACACTGTATCAAAAGGCAATTTAAGGCAATTAATGGTGGAATCCTATGCCATATGAACAAATTTGCAAAGTTTTGAAAGAGGACAACTCCATAACTAATTATTCGTCATACGATGTTTTAGGTAGATTCTACTACAGACTATATAATTGATTCTATACTATATTTATATTACATAAATCAATAGTTTGCTTTCTAATTACATATATTTGGTATGTGATTACCGTATATAAGGCAAGGTTCCAAATATTACTTATAGCTTGTCAGTTGCCGCCTGTCATTACTTGCCAGCGGATGCCAATCACTATTCACACCTTATCTGCATGCAAGATGTTATACCTTATACGAGATGCATATACGAGAATAGAAAACTGCACCATCAGTTAAAAATGCCAGATGCCACTTAGAAATACGGTAGTTTGCTGGTTCTGAAACATTTAAAGTATATGAATATGTTTTAATGTTTTTTACAAAAGACCAGGACACCGCAATTTGATTTTGGAACTTTTTATCATATTCTTTAAACCTTTTGCATTTAGCTCTACGCAACAAGTTTCTGTGGATACAGGGAAGTATTCCTGTTGCTATGGTAGCTTGATACCTGTAAAAGAGTTGGTGCCCCCCGCTGCCAGTCATAGCAAGCTTCTCTTTCATCAATACTACCCAGTCTGTATTTCAATTAACAAAGAAATCTAGCGGCCAATTCAATACAGCTACAAATCAATGCATTCTTCTTGGGTCAAGGTTAGATGGATGGCAATGAGCAAACCTTAGTACAAATATCCAATCATTTGAATCTTGCTTTAGTTCTAAGAAAAAATAGTCGCAACATTAAGTTATAGGGTTTTATGGTCCAAAATGTTGCGCAATAATCTGCATCATGTTAATGTTTAATTCATCAGAAAATTTTACTTTTCAGTGCCTATTATTTTGGCATATTCATATGATGTGAATCAAAGTCTCATGAGCCTCTGAGACCTCCACTTATCAAGACAATTGGAAGACTGAAGGGAGAGATAGCCATACATGTCTACTACTCTCCAGTGGCATCTGTTTGAGTGACAGAAATAGCCAAGCCTTGGATGTTCCTATTACTTCTAGAACCGAGAATGGGGCCCACACCAATCAGACATTCTCTCATAGAAAAATGCCTTTTAAAGAGCAGGTGTCAATAGGATCAACCCTGTTAACACAGGCATAATGCCAGGTAGAGTTGATCCTGCTGATTAAAATGGTACCTTTCTTGTGAAAATTAGTTGTTGCATTCCTGAGGGGAAAAAAACATTTCTACTTTATGCAAATGAAGGCTTCAGTGCACCAACACTGCAAACTTAAGGAGCCCCATCCCTCGGGGCACTGGGGCCTTTATTTGCATAAAGAATAAAAGTCTTCTTTCTTTGGAACAGTTTTTCACAAGACGGGTATCACTTTGATCAGCAGGGTCAACCCTACAAGGCATTATCCCTGCTGTTTAAATGGGTTATACCATGATTAATTTAAAAATGAAAATCAGAATCATAGAATACATGACAATCTTTTTCTAACAAAACTAGAACCAGACCTTTACATTATATGGAACCAGAAATCTTCCTATTCATTCTTCCTATTCATTGCTCCAATTGTTCTGCTAGATTTATTTCAGGCTGGCAGTTCATGGGATATGTCCTTTCTGCTGCAGTTCTTTCCATGTAACTGCCACAGCTTCTAACAGAGGATATGGCTGGTGGCAGTTGAAATTTTAAACTGAGCATGTGCAACCACCTCAGTGAGGCGGATGGAGAAATAAGGAAAGACACAACCAGCAGGTGGCGCTATACAGATACACTATAATAAATGACTTTTTATTGCATGTAATTACAAAAGTATTCATATACAGGTGCTGGTTGGAAAAATGTGGAATATTTTTCATGGCAAACCCCTTTATATATTGTTGAACACAATGAGAAATGGATGGAAGCATGTACACCCTTTATTTTTAGAAAAAAAAAAAACACAAGCTAAGATACAAAATACCTTGTATCCAATGAAGGTGGGTTCCCACTGTTGTCAAAAAAGTTCCAATACTGTTCTGGTCGGAGTAAACGAGGCTTAACTTGAACTTTCAGAAATCTCTACTTGACCACTTTCAACCATGTGCCCTTTACCATTTTAAAGTCTACATGCAGCTACTAGGGCTTAAAAAAAAGTCTTCCCCCTAGAAAACGGATGAGTTTTATATCGCTAGTCTGATAGAGCCCTTACACTGTATAGGGAGAAAAAAATGGTAATTAGCTATGTTGGACCATAATTAGAAAAGCCATGACCCAGTTGGACGCCCTCTTTATATCACTGTTTTTTATGTCGTTACATGTATATGTTTGTTTCATTTGATCGGAATTTATTTTATTATTTTGGGTTTGGTATGTTCTCTGCTAAATCTGGAATCTGATCTAACCATGTGGTGTTCATGCCCTTGTCAGAAAAAGTAACGGGAAGTGAGAACAATGCAGGCTTCTCTACATGGTTGCAATATATTGCTTTAGCAGGAAAAGGCTTCAAGATATGATGAAGACTTTCCTGCAGTATACATTTGTTCCTAGTTTAACCTTCCATGACATCAGCTAATTACTTTTTACTATCCGGAAGGTTATGCCACGCTGCTGCCCTTATTTGCAATAAATGTTTGTGCCATCTGCGACAAGAGAAAGAAAATCAGAAGACTGTTATTTTAAGAAAGTGCTTGATAACTAGAACAGCTCATCAGACTTAGGCTACTTTCACATTAGCGTTTTTAATTCCGCTGTTGAAATCCATCATAGGATCTCAATAGTGGAAGAAAACGCTTCAGTTTTGTCCCCATTCATTGTCAATGGGGACAAAACTGAACTGAACTGCACCAAAACGTATTCCGCAGCGTTTTTCTGTCCGCGATGTAGTGCTGAGCAAGACGGATCCATCCTTGCTCACAATGTAATCCGTCCTGGCTCACAATAGAAAACAGATCCGTCCCCCATTGACTTTAAATGGTGTTCATGACGGATCCGTCATGGCTATAGAAGACATAATACAACCGGATCCGTTCATGACGGATGCATGCGGTTATATTATGGTAACAGAAGCATTTTTTGCAGATCCATGATGGAAACACAAAAAACACTAATCTAAAAGTGGCCTATAGTAGCTAATATAACAGTAATGAACGCCCATGACAGCTTCATGCGTGACTTTATTCAGATCTTGCTTATATACGTATAATAATAATGATTTAGTTGTAGAACCTACCATCTACAGTGCTACATGAGTAATACTGCAGATATGGAGACCAGACAGCTACTATTTACTTTTCTACTGTCTCCCTATTCCCCACTATGTGCTGGTAAAGCTCCTCTGAAATACATTGTCCGGACAACTGAGCATGCAGTTGAGGTCCTCTCCGTTATGTGCACACAGCTCAACAGTCATAGGGCAGTATAAAAATAGAAGGTAACAATCCAGACTTCTTATCAGCAGTACTACTCATGTAATACTGCAATTAATAGTCCTTAATCCAGCCGACAAACTCCCTTTAAGGATCCTATATACTTTCGGTAGCTCATCGGCTGAACACTCATCTGCCGAGAGAGGAGAAAGCTGCCAGACTCTCAGAAGAATTAAAGGATCAAGCATTCAGCTTGCCCTATCCCTCTCTCCCACAAGGAAAAATAGATTGCCAGCCGCCCCACCAAAAATGGCTGGTTAGGCTAACAATACTCTGTATTTGGGCCTTTAGATTTGGAAAGGATGCAGTCATCACATGTATATCCCATGATATGCAGTGTTTTCAGATATATTCTCCCACTGTGAACAGGTGCCATATATCACTATGCTATAGAAAGACAATTCCATCCCGGTTAATATTATAATACATAGTAATCTGAGCTCTCCGTTTTCTAATGAAGAAAAGATAGCCCTTGCATAGAAAGTAGCTTGAAAGTAACCCTCTAATTCAAATGTGAAATTTGACACATGTATAATCAACACACCCAGTACTCTACTTTTCTCCCTTGCTGCCTTCTTTTCTCTGGTCTGGCCACTAGCATCTCAGATGTCTCCATTGAGTGTACTGTAGGAGAGTCTAACTCTCTCTCTCTTTTAGAATTTCTCTGCTCACCTTTAGAGCCTAATGCGTATTATTGTGTGTGTATATATTGAACTCAACATTAAAATAGTATGCCGCAAGCTACTAAGCTCCCCCTAGTGGTGGCTACAGGCAGACAGAAGTTCATTTCTCTTTATGTTGGATACAGTTGCAAGAAAAAGTATGTGAACCCTTTGGAATTATATGAATTTCTGTAAAAATTGGTCATAAAATGTGATCTGATCTTCATCTAATGCTATTTTCAAAGTGGCAATGCCACAGACGACCATCGGCGCTACTTAGTAACAATAGTGCAGCAGTGTCCCTTTACTTTTTGAATCTCGCTCGTGCTCACAGTGTGGAGCAGGTGACGTCACCAGAGCTACGGTTCCTCCCCTTCTTGGTGTCTGAGAGGAACCGTAGCTCTGGTGAAGTCACCTGCTCCACACTGTGAGCACGAGCGAGATTTAAAAAGTAAAGGCTGCGCCACCGGCCGGGGCGAGCTTTTGAATAAGACTGTTAAAAGAACTTTGTCTGCCTTCAGTGGAGACCGTTGGAGCCCCTTGAATAAGAGAAATAAGAAAATCCACAAAACCTGAACCGAACCCCCAGCAGACTTGGCAATAATCGCGAGGAGGATCTGCAAAGAAAATAAGGTAAAACAGCCCATTAGGCTTGACCCCTAAACAGTACCCCCATATTATAACACATAGTAGGTAAAGCAGAGGTGCGCGGCATCCCCATATTCTATTTGAAGTTGATCTTCATCTAAGTCACAACAATAGATAATCACAGTCTGCTTAAACTAATAACACACAAAGAATTAAATGTTACCATGTTTTTATTGAACACACCATGTAAACATTCACAGTGCAGGTGGAAAAACTATGTGAACCCCTAGACTAATGACATCTCCAAGAGCTAATTGGAGTGAGGTGTCAGGCAACTGGAGTCCAATCAATGAGATGAGATTGGAGGTGTTGGTTACAGCTGCCCTGCCCTATAAAAAAAACAAACACCAGTTCTGGGTTTGCTTTTCACAAGAAGCATTGCCTGATGTGAATGATGCCTCGCACAAAAGAGCTCTCAGAAGACCTACGATTAATAATTGTTGACTTGCATAAAGCTGGAAAGGGTTATAAAAGTATCTCCAAAAGCCTTGCTGTTCATTAGTCTACGGTAAGACAAATTGTCTATAAATGGAGAAAGTTCAGCACTGCTGCTACTCTCCCTAGGAGTGACCGTCCTGTAAATATGACTGCAAGAGCATAGCACAGACTGCTCAATGAGGTGAAGAAGAATCCTAGAGTGTCAGCTAAAGACTTACAAAAGTTTCTGGCATATGCTAACATCCCTGTTAGCGAATCTACGATACGTAAAACACTAAACAAGTAAGGATTTCATGGGAGGATACCACAGAGGAAGCCACTGCTGTCCAAAAAAAACATTGCTGCACGTTTACAGTTTGCACAAGAGCACCTGGATGTTCCACAGCAGTACTGGCAAAATATTCTGTGGACAGATGAAACCAAAGTTGAGTTGTTTGGAAGAAACACACAACACTATGTGTGGAGAAAAAGAGGCACAGCACTCCGACATCAAAACCTCATCACAACTGTGAAGTATGGTGGTGGAGGCATCATGGTTTGGGGCTGCTTTGCTGCGTCAGGGCTTGGACGGATTGCTATCATCAAAGGAAAAATAAATTTGCAAGTTTATCAAGACATTTTGCAGGAGAACTTAAGCCCATCTGTCCACTAGCAGAAGCTCAACAGAAGATGGGTGTTAAAACAGGATAACGACCCAAAGCATAGAAGTAAATCAACAACAGAATGGCTTAAACAGAAGAAAATATGCCTTCTGGAGTGGCCCAGTCAGAGTCCTGACCTCAACCCGATTGAGATGCTGTGGCATGACCTCAAGTAAGCGATTCACACCAGACATCCCAAGAATATTGCTGAACTGAAACAGTTCTTTAACCTCTTCACGACCGCAATCTGTATATATACGTGATAGCTGCACATACCCCGTGCAGCTATCACATGTATAGACGTCATGGCAGCTCTTTAATCCAAGCGCTGCAAAGCGCTTGGATTAAAGCTTCCGCCCCTGCCCTGCTGCTGTCACGGACAGCATACAGTCTAGTAATGCCGGCAAGGGGCCAATCAGAGTGACCCCTTGCCGGCAATCGATCCGATTGGTTAGTCTGTGCAGACTAACCAATCGGATCGCGGCAGTGTTAAAATGCCGGTTTCAGGCTCTGATCTGCGCTCTGCAGATCAGAGCCTGAAAGCCGATAGTGTTCCTCATGCCCCCCGATCTGTGCCCCTCCAAGCCCTTAGTGTCCCTCTGTGCCCCCCCATCTGTGCCCCGACGATCTGTGCCCCGACGATCTGTGCCCCTCTCCTGCGCTGATGGCATGCGATCCGCCCCCTGCATTAATTTTCTAGCCGCCCCTCCTGCCCCAGCCTTCCTCGATATTGTGGGCAGCCTCCCGAACCCCCCCTTTCCAGCGCTGCCCCCCCCGATCCCCCTGCTGTGTGCGATGGCGGCGGCTCCATTACTGAGCCGCCGCCATCAGCAGAGAGTGTCAGCTCTATGCTGACACTCTCCTGTAACCCCTATAGATGCCGCGGTTGCGGCATCCATGCGGTTAACAGAGGGAGGGAGCTCCCTCTCTCCACCATCGGGGCTGCAGTGCTGTGATTGCAGCACCTGATGGTTGCCATGGCAAAGGCGTCCAGTGCTGCCACCTACAGGCAATCTGGAAGTACTATACTTTGGAATGCAAGAGCATTGCAAAGTATAGTACAACTATCAGCCCCACTGGATCTTCAAGATCTAAGAGGGAACTGATAAAAAAAAGTGAAAATAATAAAAGTAAAAATAAATAAATAAAAATGTAAAATTAGAAAAAAGAAAATTGCCTTTTCCTATAAAAAATGAAAAAATAAAATACACATATTAGGTGTCACCGCGTCCGTAATGACCATCTCTATAAATATATCACATGATAGACCCCGTCCGATAATCACCATAAAAATAAAATAAAAAAACAGTGCCCAAAAAGCTATTTTTGTCACCTTACATCACAAAAAGTGCAACAGCAAGCGATCAAAAAGGCTTATGACCCCCAAAATAGTACCAATCAAACCGTCACCTCGTCCCGCAAAAAATGATACCCTATTAAAGACAATCGCCCAAAAAATAAAAAAGCTATAGCTCTCAGACTATAGAGACACTAAAACATCATTTTTTGGGTTTCAGAAATGCTATTATTGTGTAAAACTTAAATAAATAAAAAAAAGTATACATATTAGGTATTGCCACGTCCGTAACGATCTTCTCTATAAAACTATCACATGACCTAACTCCTCAGATGAACGCTGTAAAAATAAATAAATGAAAACTGTTCCAAAACAGCCAATTTTTGGGTCACCTTGCCCCATAAAGTGTAATAATGAATGATCAAAAAATCCTATGTACCCAAAAATGGTACCAATAAAAACCTCAACACTTTCTGCAAAAAACGAGCCCCTGCACAAGACGATCGGCACAAAAATAAAAAACATATGGCGTTCAGAAAACCAATCCAGCACAATCTACCTTCCAAAAACCGTATGGCATTCCTTTCCTTCTGCGCCCTGCCGTGTGCCTGTACAGCAGTTTACGACCACATGTGGGGTGTTTCTGTAAACCGCGGAATCAGGGTAATAAATATTGAGTTTTGTTTGGCTGTTAACTCTCAATGTGTTAAAGAAAAAAAAATTATAAAATGGAAAATCTGCCAAAAAAGTGAAATTTAGAAATTTCATCTCCATTTTCCTTTAATTCTTGTGGAACGCCTAAAGGGTTAACAAAGTTTGTAAAATCAGTTTTGAGTAACTTGAGGGGTGTAGTTTCTACAATGGGGTCATTTATGGGGGTATCCACTATGTAGGCCCCACAAAGTGACTTCAGACCTGAACTGGTCCTTAAAAAGTGGGTTTTGGAAATTTTCTTAAAAATTGTAAGAATGGCTTCTAAACTTCTAAGACTTCTAACGTCCTAAAAAAATAAAATGACATTTCCAAAATGATGCCAACATAAAGTAGACATATGGGGAATGTTAAGTAATAAATATTTTATTAGGTATGACTTTCTGTTTTAGAAGCAGAGAAATTGAAATTTGGAAAATTGTGAATTTTTCCAAATTTTTGGTAAATTTGGGATTTTTTCATAAATAAAGGTGAAATATATTGACTCAAATATATGACTATCATGAAGTACAATGTGTCACGAGAAAACAATCTCAGAATGGCGTGGATAAGTAAAAGTGTTCCAAAGCTATTACCACATAAAGTGACGCATGTCAGATTTGTAAATTTTGACCTGGACACTGGGGCATCAATGACCCTTGGTCATGAAAGGGTTAAAGAGGAATGGTCAAGAATTACTCCTGACCGTTGTGCACGTCTGATCTGCAACTACAGGAAACGTTTGGTTGAAGTTATTGCTGCCAAAGGAGGTTCAACCAGTTATTAAATCCAAGGATTCACATACTTTTTCCATCTGCACTATGAATGTTTACATGGTGTGTTCAATAAAAACATGGTAAAATGTAATTCTTTGTGTGTTATTAGTTTAAGCAGACTGTGATTGTCTATTGTTGTGACTTAGATGAAGATCAGATCACATTTTATGACCAATTTGTGCAGAAATCCATATCATTCCAAAGGGTTCACATACTTTTTTTTGCAACTGTATTTGGAGCTTTGTTTTAAGAAAATGGAATGCAGTAGAAAGACCCCAAAATGTCAGACGTAGATGGAGTTGAAAAATCTCATTAAGTAGAAAACAAGTTAATGACACAGACCATGGATGTGGTTTCGTATCACAGGTCTTACACGTATCTGGAGGTTTTTTTTCTGACAGAATATAACTTGAATACACAAACTCCCACATCACACTAGGTGGGGTCAGTGAAGACTGTAATATCACAAGCTCACATATATTACAGGCTGATTTTTTAGATGGATTAATTTGCTTTACAGATTTTGTTTCTAAAGTTATGGAAATGGCTGAAGACACTTTATTATGAATCATATTATCATCTTATGACTTGCAAACCATGCATGACTAAACTGTCTAAAAGCAATCTCCATCCCCTAACCTTCTCTCACCGCTGCCATCATCTACAAGTGAATCTTTCCAGATGTCATTTCCAAGCAGAAAATCAAATAAAATTCTTCTATTGTTTGTAAGCCAGAACAACTGTGTCCTCTGTATGTGTGCATCCTCTCAATGGAAAAAAAATACTAATCTGGCAACATAAATGGCTGCTGTTGGGCTGTATTTAATCTGAAATGTATTTAAATTGCTCAGACATTGTAAGAGATAAAATTATCTAAAACAGTCATTACAAGGCTTACATTAACTATAATGTAGGGTACGAGCACTAAACAGGATTTTATATATATATATATATATATATATATATACAGTACAGACCAAAAGTTTGGACACACCTTCTCATTCAAAGAGTTTTCTTTATTTTCATGACTATGAAGGCATCAAAACTATGAATTAACACATGTGGAATTATATACATAACAAACAAGTGTGAAACAACTGAAAATATGTCATATTCTAGGTTCTTCAAAGTAGCCACCTTTTGCTTTGATTACTGCTTTGCACACTCTTGGCATTCTCTTGATGAGCTTCAAGAGGTAGTCCCCTGAAATGGTCTTCCAACAGTCTTGAAGGAGTTCCCAGAGATGCTTAGCACTTGTTGGCCCTTTTGCCTTCACTCTGCGGTCCAGCTCACCCCAAACCATCTCGATTGGGTTCAGGTTCGGTGACTGTGGAGGCCAGATCATCTGGCGCAGCACCCCATCACTCTCCTTCATGGTCAAATAGCCCTTACTTTCAAAGTTTTCCCAATTTTTCGGCTGACTGACTGACCTTCATTTCTTAAAGTAATGATGGCCACTCGTTTTTCTTTACTTCGCTGCTTTTTTCTTGCCATAATACAAATTCTAACAGTCTATTCAGTAGGACTATCAGCTGTGTATCCACCTGACTTCTCCTCAACGCAACTGATGGTCCCAACCCCATTTATAGGGCAAGAAATCCCACTTATTAAACCTGACAGGGCACACCTGTGAAGTGAAAACCATTTCAGGGGACTACCTCTTGTAGCTCATCAAGAGAATGCCAAGAGTGTGCAAAGCAGTAATCAAAGCAAAAGGTGGCTACTTTGAAGAACCTAGAATATGACATATTTTCAGTTGTTTCACACTTGTTTGTTATGTATATAATTCCACATGTGTTAATTCATAGTTTTGATGCCTTCAGTGTGAATCTACAATTTTCATAGTCATGAAATAAAGAAAACTCTTTGAATGAGAAGGTGTGTCCAAACCTTTGGTCTGTACTGTATATATATATATACAGTTGCAAGAAACAGTATGTGAACCCTTTGGAATGATATGGATTTCTGCACAAATTGGTCATAAAATGTGATCTGATTTTCATGTAAGTCACAACAATAGACAATCATAGTCTGCTTAAACTAATAACACAAAGAATTAAATGTTACCATGTTTTTATTGAACACACCATGTAAACATTCACAGTGCAGGTGGAAAAAGTATGTGAACCCTTGGATTTAATAACTGGTTGAACCTCCTTTGGCAGCAATAACTTCCACCAAACGTTTCCTGTAGTTGCAGATCAGATGTGCACAACGGTCAGGAGTAATTCTTAACCATTCCTCTTTACAGAACTGTTTCAGTTCAGCAATATTCTTGGGATGTCTGGTGTGAATCGCTTTCTTGAGGTCATGCCACAGCATCTCAATCGGGTTTAGATCAGGACTCTGACTGGGCCACTCCAGAAGGCATATTTTCTTCTGTTTAATCCATTCTGTTGTTAATTTACTTCTATGCTTTGGGTCGTTGTCCTGTTGCAAAACCCATCTTCTGTTGAGCTTCAGCTGGTGGACAGATGGCCTTAAGTTCTCCTGCAAAATGTCTTGATAAACTTGGGAATTCATTTTTCCTTCGATGATAGCAATCCGTCCAGGCCCTGACGCAGGAAAGCAGCCCCAAACCATGATGCCCCCACCACCATACTTCACAGTTGGGATGAGGTTTTGATGTTGGTGTGCTGTGCCTCTTTTTCTCCACACATAGTGTTGTGTGTTTCCTCCATGTTTTTTTGGACAGCAGTGGCTTCCTCTGTGGTATCCTGCCATGAAATCCATTCTTGTTTAGTGTTTTACGTATCGTAGATTCGCTAACAGGGATGTTAGCATATGCCAGAGACTTTTGTAAGTCTTTAGCTGACACTCTAGGATTCTTCTTCACCTCATTGAGCAGTCTGCGCTGTGCTCTTGCAGTCATCTTTACAGGACGGCCACTCCTAGGGAGAGTAGCAGCAGTGCTGAACTTTCTCCATTTATAGACAATTTGTCTTACCGTGGACTGATGAACAGCAAGGCTTTTGGAGATACTTTTATAACCCTTTCCAGCTTTATGCAAGTCAACAATTCTTAATCGTAGGTCTTCTGAGAGCTCTTTTGTGCGAGGCATAATTCACATCAGGCAATGCTTCTTGTGAAAAGCAAACCCAGAACTGGTGTGTGTTTTTTATAGGGCAGGGCAGCTGTAACCAACACCTCCAATCTCATCTCATTGATTGGACTCCAGTTGGCTGACACCTCACTCCAAATAGCTCTTGGAGATGTCATTAGGCTAGGGGTTCACATACTTTTTCCACCTGCACTGTGAAAGTTTACATGGTGTGTTCAATAAAAACATGGTAACATTTAATTCTTTGTGTGTTATTAGTTTAAGCAGACGGTGATTGTCTATTGTTGTGACTTAGATGAAGATCAGATCACATTTTATGACCAATTTGTGCAGAAATCGATATCATTCCAAAGGGTTCACATACTTTTTCTTGCAACTGTATATATATTCTATTAGGCCTCTGTTTTGCCTGTAGAAAGCAAGTAGACGTACTATGAGCTTCTACTCTACCTCCGGTCCAATGGACTGTCCATTTTTTCTGGGGAAGAATCTCCGTACGCTACTGTAAAAGCTCTGTGCCCTTTTGTCCTTAATCTAAAGTTGCTCCCCACCCCAAATCAATCTAATGTATCTGAATATTCTAAAGGTTCTTCTACACAGGCAGAGGTTTGAGAATGAACATTCACAGAAATGTTTTCTTGGTCAATCTCTGGTCCATCTAAACACCCCAGATCTTTTGTCAGTATCACAGCACCTAGGGAATGCACCACCAACAATAAATGTTTGGACCCCATGTAGTTTTCATTGGCCTGTATAAAGACCCTTTAAACGAGTGTTAATTGACTTGTTATATCGACAGGCATCATCCGTCAGTTTGGCCCCACATAACCATGCTTAAAAGACCCTAACACAACCTGTGGTTGCCATGTTATGATGTCTAAAATGGTGGGGATCTGCCATTCTAACTTGTTGTGTATATGAAAATTCCAGTATATATCTTGTTATTTAGCGGATCAGGAAAAATAGCATTGACTTTAGACATCATGACACTTAAGAAATTGTCTATTTTGGAGCTGACTTGCAGCAGAGATCTGGCTGTTTCTTCTCAAACAAGCAAACACCTAGGGGGAAAATTTACATTATTTTTGTGGTGTAAACAAGTCCTAAATTTGCTAAATTTCTTCTTTTTCACGCCACTTTTCCGATGTGGCAAGAAAAGGGGTCGTGGCACAGACGGGAAAGTCGGTGGGCCAGCAATCTTGGTTCATTTGTCATTTTCCATGGATTATGGTGTGGAAAATGGCCTAAATCTACACCAGCAAGAGGGTTGGCATAGAGTTAAGTCTGTTGCATGGCCTGCAGGACAAAGCACCAAACTTATGTGGAGGCCTATGTCTCTATATAACTTTGGAGCTTTCTCCAGCAGTGCAGAGGGACTTGAGACTGCCATGGAAAATGCCCATCTTAATACATATTCCCCTTAATTTCTAATCCCAGATTGTTAAATGCACCAAAGGTACATGCGCAGGGCAGTGTTGGTTATGTGGATTTTCCATGACGATTTCATTGTGTTTCCTTTATAATGCAAAGGGTGAAATCTGTACTGAAAATCTGAGCAAACTATTGACATCCTGTGGATTTTAATATCTGCACTGCTGGTCTATTTCTACACTGAAAATGTCTGTACCATGTAGATAAGATTTGGAAAATCTCATCAACTTAGATGGTACTATATGCGTAAAAATCAGCATGGTTACTTTGCGTGCATGTGCTAGAGAAGAGCCCTAACTCAGCGCAGTTCCACCACTATTGAGGATAGACTGTTATGTGAAAATATTTCAATGCGTCCATATTAAACCTTTTATACCATACATTCCTAGTGTTTACAACATGTAATATTTCCATTTATAATGTGTCATAAAACCCCTATAATCACACTTTCTACTAAAGAAAATAATTCAATGCAGAAATGTGGTTGTGACGTGCGTTTTTGTATGGGAATTGGCAGAGATCCTAGTTTAAATCAAGTTCTTATGTCACTGAGTCCACGTCTTATGCTGGTGAGCTGCTGGGAACAGTGAAGACATGGATGTAATCATAAACATACAGTGACCTCTGAAAAGTCCCCATTTCCTTACATTGTTCCTTGACCAGGCATTTACAATTCCTGCCTGACTGTGAGTGGGCGTTTGATGAAGTACAAGGATTTATGAAATGAGCCTTCTTATCCAAGGCTTTACGGTTTTTACCTTTTACAAAAAAAAATCTGCACCTTCTATAACCTAGGTTGAAAGATTATGCAATTCAGAGTTAGATCTTGGAACCCAATCAGGGATTGGGCTGAAAGTGCCTGAAGGCCCCCATACACATTAGAGAATTATCTGCCAAACCTGCCATTTTCATCTTAAACGGTTTCCTATTAGAAAATGCAGTTTAAAAAAAACCCTATGTATGGTACATATCATATATAAGGGTGCCCTTCCCTTGGCCCTATGCATGACATATGGTAGCGGGCAACCCTCTTTCTCTTGTAAGGTATATGCTGCTTTGGGCATGTGGCAAAAGGTCGGGTAGGAGTCAAAAATTTGCCTGGTGACCCACTGGACTCTAGTTACGCCCCTGCAATGCCTGTTTTCTGAGTAGGGACAATCTCATTAGAAAATAAGCATGTAAGGAACATGTCAGCAGCTCGTTTGGGGCAGCAGTCATTCGGGATATAGCCGTTCTCTGCCTTCTTCATAAATAGTTCTTATTTGCTGAATAATCAAATAAACTGGCACAGATAAAATGGCAATATCCAAATGCTCATACATGACCAAGGTCGCATGAAGATAACACAAAATATTACACATCCGCTGATGACGTTTGTGTCTTTAGGAAATGGTGTTCTGTTGTTCGCAAACGAATTGTGACCTATGTGGATGTCTGTAAAACTGAGAAGTACGTTATAAGGTCCCAGCAGCCTTGTCCCCATGGAACAGCTGACTGTCAGAAAACCATGTAAGTATGCAGAGTATCATTTTGTCCCTCTGTGTTACTCTATATTGTCCATTTTGTTAATATGAATTTGATGGGGATCATTAGCAGCGCTTTTACTGGGGCTGTTTGATGATGTTCCTTTCCTATGTACTTACATATACAGTTACTGAATTTGGCACTTCCAGATTAAAGGGGTTATCCGATTTCTGAAACAGCTTCCCCATGTGCTGGGCCCCTCAGAGGGAATATACTTACCCAAGCTCCCCGTGCCGCTCCTAGTCCCCGCACCGTCACTGCTGCTTCTCCCTGTACACGGATGAAAACATCCGGTGTTGGGGAGGAGCAGCCAATGGCAGACGGGGACTAGCCTCCCCAATGTCACCCGCGATGCTAGGGAGGCTCGTTCCCGTCCCCGCCTGCTATTTGCTGCTTACCCCCAGTACCGGATGTTTTCATCCGTGTACAGGGAGAAGCAGCAGTGATGGTGTGGGGACCAGGAGCGGGGTATGTATATTCCCTGTGAGGGGCCCAGCACATGGGGAATGTTTCAGAAATCGGATTGCCCCTTTAAGGGTACATCCATGGATTTGCTATTGTGAAATTGTGAGTGGTAAATCAGCAGGAATCTAAAATTAACCTGCAGTCCATTTTAAATATACAGTATGCTGACGATTCTCACATGCCGTTGCACAGGGTGAAATCCGTGGCAAATCCCCAGCAAAATCTGGGGGAATCCACATGTATTTCACTCAGATTGTGCTGTTTCACATTACGTCCTGCTCGGATGTACCATAAATGTGTCCATATGACAGTTTATTAAAGGGATATTCATATCTTTAGCATTTATACCATTTTCAAATGCAGTTTTGATATGAAAGAAATATTGCAGTCCATGAATGTGTTATGTGCCCTTCTTTTCCTTCAGGTACCGGATAGCACAAAAACCAATTTATGAACTTAAAAGGAAATTTGTAACCAGTTTGGAATGGAAATGTTGTACTGGATATACTGGTTCCACTTGTGAATATGCTGGTAAGAGGAGAACAGACTGAAGGAGCTGGTCCTATGAATAAATTATATCCGAGCTGACTTTATTAGTATTATTACTACTTTCTATTTTAAAGCACCATTGATTCCAGGGAGCTGTATGTATGAAAAGGGATATCCATGCATAATATAATACAAAAACAAGTACCATAAGCATAAACTAACTGGTTTAAAACATTTCTCTTTTGTTGATCCAATACTCCGTTCCTGAGGTCTGATACGTTTTATTACGGTATTATGTAAATTAAGCCTTTGGTGCAATGAGGGTGTCATTTTTTCTCTTGTTGCACCAAGGCTCCGCTCCTTTCTGTGGCCAGCTTCTCCCTCTCTGCTTTGTCCCTTCCAGGCCCTGTAAATCAAAGCAACAAGAGAAGGGCTGGTAACAGAAAGGAGCTTGGGTGTAACAAGAGCAATAGTGACACCCTCATTGCACCAAAGGTCTAATTTGCATATTAAGAAAAGGTATGATAACTCAGGAGCGGAGCCTCGGATCAACAAAAGAGAAACAGTGTTTTAATCAGATGAGCCATAACTTTGTGTCTGTGCAAACAGCTGGATAGGGAGGTCACTGGTAAGAGAATCACCTTTAGGCTACATGCACACGGCAGTGTTTTTTTGCGGCCTCCGTTCCGTTTTTTTTTTGCGGATCGGATGGTTTCCCATTCATTTCTATGGACCCGTTAAAAATGCGGTGGACTCATCCATTTCTTGTCTGCGTCTGCTGTCCGTGTTTCCCGTCCGCAAAAAAAGTATTGCATGTCCTATTCTTGTCCGCAATAAACGTTTTGCGTACCCACTGAAGTCAATGGGTCCGCAAAAAAATGCGGATGACCAACGGAAGCCATTCGTATGTCATCCGCATCCGTTTTTTTTTTTTTGAGGATGGTTGCTGGGAAACCTGTATATATTAAATTTCAAGAATTACAGCATTCAGGGTTTTTTTTGCGGACCGCAAAAAAAAACTGAAGACACACGGTAACACAACCTACAAAATTTGCGGACAAACATGACAGATGTGGATGTAAAAAAACAGGAACACGGATCCGCTATTTGCGGGCCGCAAAAGAACAACTGTCGTGTGCATGTAGCCTTAATGACAAACTGGTACAAGGGGGAGAAGACCCTGCTGGAGAGGGCTTACACAAGGAATGGTGGAAGGAGACAGTAAGTGAGTATACAAGCTATTTATATATATATATATATGTATATATATATATATATATATATATATATTGTAGTGGCGGCAAGGTTATTGAATGTTGTAGACTTTCCTGAAGAGGTAACTTTTCAGGTTGTTTTTGAAAGTTTGGATGTTGGGAGAAGGTCTGAATTGCTGGGTCGCAAGTTTTATAGTATGAGGGATGCAAAGAAGACATTTTGGAGTAGATTAGGTGAGAATCACACAAGAGGACCACACAGAAATTTAACTTGTGAGGATTGGGGATCACATGTTGGAATATATCAGGAGATTAGTGCGCATCTGAATAGAGGAGAGAGGTTGTGGATGACCTTGTATGTTGCCATTAATATTTTGAACTGAATTTGCTGGGCAATGAGGAGTCACTGGAGGAGTTGGCAGAGGAAAGATGGGGAGATGGAACCAGAGGCGAGGGGGATATCTGGGCAAAGTTGGAGGGTGCACTGAGGATGGATTGGAGGTGCACAAGTGTGTTGGATGGGAGGCCATAGAGGAGGATGTTTCTGTAGACTACATGATGAGGAAATGCACAAGCCATTTTGTTGACTCAAGCTTGAGGAATGAGCGGATTTGAGAAATGTTTATGAGTGGAAGGCTGCAGGAAGTGGTAAGAGCATAGATGTGCTTGGATGTGGATGTGATATGTTAGAAGGACAGTGCAAAATCCAATGTCATAAAGCAAACAGAAAAGTCTAGCCGTGAGTGGAGATCTCAGTAATACTATATGACTTCTTTATTCAGTTGTTGTTAAAACAACCCCCGATTACATAGCTTTATTTGTACATTTCTGCATATAAATCCATGCTTACTCACTGTCACACGAGTGAGTTAGCATGCCCTTTTTAAAGGACCTGCAACCCATCCTTCTGGAGAATCTATTCGTATGACTCTATGTTATATAATTCATTCCACAATAAAGGTAAAGATGGGTGTTACTAGTTGGGGGTATGTCTGTGCACAGTCTGACATTATACAATCAGTGCTCCTAGTGGCAGGCTGGGCTGGGACACACCCCTAGCTGGTAACACCCATCTGGACCTTCATTGCAAACTGCTAGCAATTTATTCATAGCTTCCAGATGGAATAATAAATGAATGATACCAACATAGAGTCATAATAGATGTTCCAGAACTGTTATTACATGAGGAATGGCATTTCAAGGATTTACATGCAGGAGGTGTCTAGGGATTTTCTTTTATAAGAATTGAGAGACTGTTTAAACTAGTCAGAGGAGGAGATATCAGGAGGATGATATTTAAACGGGTTATCCAGGAAAAGATATTTATGACTTAGGCCTCTTTCACACAACCGTTTTTATTTTTTTCGTTTACGGGCCTTTTTTTGCATTCTGTATACGATCCATATACGTTCTGTATACGATCCATATACGGAGCCATTCATTTCAATTGTTCCGCAAAAAAACGGAATGTACTGCTTATGCATTCCGTTTCCGTTTTTCCATTCTGTTGAAAGATAGAGCATGTCCTATTATTGCCCGCAAATCACGTTCCGTGGCTCCATTCAAGTCAATGGGTCCACAAAAAAAAACGGAACACATACGGAAATGCATCCGTATGTCTTCTGTATCCATTCCGTATTGAAAATTTTATGCCCAGACCAATTTTTTTAATGTAATCATGTATATTGTATATGCCATACGTAAAAACGGAACGTAAAAAACACAGCGGAAACAAAAAACGGAACAACGGATCCATGAAAAACGAACCGCAAAACACAGAAAAAGCCATACGGTCGTGTGAAAGAGGCCCAACGGTATCAGATTAGCGGGGATGCGACACCCACAACCCCCGCCAATCAGCTTTTAGGAGAGGCCTCTTCCTAGGCCAGGGATATCACTGTACATTAGTACCTATCCCTATTCAAGTCAATGGGGCTGAGCTGCAATACCAAGCACTGCCACTATACAATGTGCAGCACTGTCCTTAGAAAGCTGCCGGGACCCTGCTTTGCTTACCAGAGCTCCGGTGAATACAGTGGCTCCCTGAAACAGCTGATCAGCATGGGTGTCAGGACTTGGATCTCCGCTGATGTAATAATGATGACCTATCCTGAAGATAAGGTCCATTATTATCTTTTCCAGGACAACCATTTAACAGGAGGTAGACTTTCTGAATGTTAATGCTAGAGACTAGGCAACCACAGGGTATAAATCTTCATCGGGATAATATTCATTCTTATTAGTAAACATGATTACTTTATAAACAATTGTAGACTTTGTTATTTACCCATTGGATAATATTATGTGGCTACAGTCGATACATTTAGTATGATGATTTGTATGCAACTTACCACATGTTGTGATTTTATTGTGTGTCAGTGCAGCCTGGGGAGGGGGGTTAAATCCATTGGATGGTGTTTGAACAGTTTGCTGGGGGTTACCACCCACATGGCTAAATAAAGAAAAAAGAGATTTTACTGGGATCTCCGCTACTTGTTTTATGTGTGACCCAACCTCCGGGGTGCCGCGCATGAGGTCGCTCTGCATACGATAGTGATGAGCTGGTTACAATTTATTGCAAAATCAAGTGTAATATTGACGGAGTAGGCTTGTGAGACTGGAGGAAACATAAAGCCATTAACTGTGATTGATAGGCATGATGCTGAGCAACATGGGGAGAAGATGATGAAGTTGGTTTTGTACATGTTGAGACTTGGGAGGAGGTAACATCTAAGCCAAAGAGGTACAGTAGATCTGAGTGTTTTCAGACTCAAGTGGTACTGAAATCGGTGGGATTCAATTAAATTTCCCAAACCTCATATTGAATATGATCTGTTGACACTACAGCAGAAATAGTTCCACCTAATGCTCCACAACATTGTGCAGTGTAAATGATCTAAAAGACCGCACAGCTCCTAAATCCTCAGTGGAAATGTCAGTATTCAAAGGCACACAGACAGCATCCTCCGATACAATCGATCACTAGATTGAAATCCGGACTTCAGCTCCAGTCAAAGCTTTTGCCTCCTAGATATTATGCAAGACAACTCGACATAGTGAAGTACCGTAGATGTTCTAATAATCACGCTTTTTTATTATACTCACAATGTTAAAACAGGTAAATTCATATAAAACCAATTAAAATGAATCTGGTTTCTCCGCCTGCCCGACCCGGGTTTCGCTCTTCGCTTCGCTACCTGTTTTAACAATATGAATTTTATAAGAGCGAAATCCAGGTCGGGCAGGCGGAGAAACCAGATTCATTTTAATTGGTTTTATATGAATTTACCTATTTTAACATTGTGAGTATAATAAAAAAGCGTGATTATTAGAACATCTGGGGTACTTCACTATGTCGAGCTGTCTTGCATAATATCTAGGAGGCAAAAACTTCGACTGGAGCTGAAGTCCGGATTTCAATCTAGTGATCGATTGTATCGGAGGATGCTGTCCGTGTGCCTTTGAATACTGACATTTACACTGAGGATTTAGGAGCTGTGCAGTCTTTTATACAACATTTGGGACTAAGTGTGAACCTGAACCTACCTCACCATAAACTTGTTGCGCTCCAGGAGGAATTGCGGTTTGAGACTTTAGTTTTTGTTTTATTTTTATTCCTTTATGTACAAATTTATAAAAGTGTAAATGATAGGTCATCATTGGTCAAAGCCCTGGATAGGTACATCATTTTAATGGAGGATCAGGATATGTGCAAAGCTATCCTCTTCATAAGACAAACAGAATTTCAAATGTGGGATTAACCCAAGAACTGTAGGAAGGTCTGTAGGGAAAATAAGCACCCATTGTTCCTACCCAAAGTGGTAACATTAATCTTTACTATAGGGTCCCTTCTATAAGTATACCCTGGTCTATCAGACTGATGTCTGAATGCCAATATTTTAGAATATACATATACAGTGCCTATACAATATATTACAAGCAACCCAATTTTATATAATTTGATTAATAAAAAAAAAGATACTAGTATTAATTAAGCTTTATAAAAAAAAATGTGCTTCACATTTACAGATCCCAATGCTATTCACATTCCTTTGGATCATATATCCAGTTCTGAGAAAACTGAGGAATCTCTGCTGAGCGCAGGTAAGTGAAATTTTACTTCATATAATAGATACAGGTTTTAAAGTAAATGTACAATTGTAAAATGAGGATAATAAAACATTATATATGAATGTACTAAAATACTGTATTTTGGAAATGTATATTTTGATTTTATTTAAAAGAAAAAATGAGAACACATTGAAAACCACAATGTGTAATTTAGTCTGTAACACAAGTGGTACATTCACACAATGAGATACATGTGAATTTGTCAGAGTTTGCCATAGATTTCACCCTGTGTATTGCAAAAGAAGAAATCAACTGTGGAAATCAGCATCATAAAATTACATGCTATGGATTTAAAATCTGCATAGCTGGTCACTTTAGGTTGGATTTTGTACTCAGTGTGTGGATGATATGACGTAAAGGGGTTATACCAAGCTTAATGTAAAAATGAAAATCAGACATCATATAGATCATAACAATCTCTTTATAACAAAGATAGAACCAGTCCTCATATGGATCTAGAGCTCTCCCAATTCATTGCTCCAATTGAGATTTTCTTCAAACTCAGTGGGGTTGTCTATTCCACTATAGCTCTCTTTTGGTAAGAGCTCAGGGGGCATGTCTTTTCTGCTGCATCTCTCTTCTGGTAAGAGCTCAGGGGGTATGTCTTTTCTGCTGCAGCTCTCTCCCTGTTACAGCTCAGGAGAAATGTCCTTTTTGCTGCAGCTCTATTCTGGTAAAAGCTGAGGGGGCATGTCTTTTCTGCTGCAGCTCTCTCTCTGTAACTGTCCCCGCTTCTAACATGGCTAGTGACAGTTGAAGGATTGAACTGAGCATGTGTGACCACCTCAATGTTACTGAGGTGAATGGAGTAATAAGAAAAAGAACAACATCAGATGGTGCTATACGGATAGATTTTATTGAATAACTCAGTGGCTACACTGCATCTTATTAAATTAAACAACAAAGTTTACTATATCCGAAGCAGGTATACAATACATGCAAAGTCAAAATAGTGTGCATACATATGCATAATACTCAGTAGTAGTATATACAGTCAGGTCCATAAATATTGGGACATCAACACAATTCTAACATTTGTGGCTCTATACACCACCACAATGGATTTGAAATGAAACAAACAAGATGTGCTTTAACTGCAGACTGTCAGCTTTAATTTGAGGGTATTTACATCCAAATCAGGTGAACGGTGCAGGAATTACAACAGTTTGCATATGTGTCTCCCACTTGTTAAGGGACCAAAAGTAATGGGACAAAATAATAATCATAAATCTAACTTTCATTTATTAATACTTGGTTGCAAATCCTTTGCAGTCAATTACAGCCTGAAGTCTGGAACGCATAGACATCACCAGATGCTGGGTTTCATCCCTGGTGATGCTCTGCCAGGCCTCTACTGCAACTGTCTTCAGTTCCTGCTTGTTCTTGGGGCATTTTCCCTTCAGTTTTGTCTTCAGCAAGGGAAATGCATGCTCAATCGGATTCAGGTCAGGTGATTGACTTGGCCATTGCATAACATTCCACTTCTTTCCCTTAAAAAACTCTTTGGTTGCTTTTGCAGTATGCTTTGGGTCATTGTCCATCTGCACTGTGAAGCGCCGTCCAATGAGTTTTGATGCATTTGCCTGAATATGAGCAGATAATATTGCACGAAACACTTCAGAATTCATCCTGCTGCTTTTGTCAGCAGTCACATCATGAATAAATACAAGAGAACCAGTTCTATTGGCAGCCATACATGCCGACGCCATGACACTACCACCTTCATGCTTCACTGATGAGGTGGTATGCTTAGGATCATGAGCAGTTCCTTTTCTTCTCCATACTCTTCTCTTCTCATCATTCTGGTACAAGTTGATCTTGTTGTCATCTGTCCATGGGATGTTGTTCCAGAACTGTGAAGGCTTTTTTAGGTGTTGTTTGGCAAACTCTAATCTGGCCTTCCTGTTTTTGAGGCTCACCAATGGTTTACATCTTGTGCTGAACCCTCTGTATTTACTCTGGTGAAGTCTTCTCTTGATTGTTGACTTTGACACACATACACCGACCTCCTGGAGAGTGTTCTTGATCTGGCCAAATGTTGTAAAGGGTGTTTTCTTCACCAGGGAAAGAATTCTTCGGTCATCCACCACAGTTGTTTTCCGTGGTTTTCCGGGTCTTTTGGTGTTGCTGAGCTCACCGATGCGTTCCTTCTTTTTAAGAATGTTCCAAACAGTTGTTTTGGCCACGCCTAATGTTTTTTCTATCTCTCTGATGGGTTTGATGTTTTTTTTTAGCCTAATGATGGCTTGCTTCACTGATAGTGACAGCTCTTTAGATCTCATCCTGAGAGTTGACAGCAACAGATTCCAAATGCAAATAGCACACTTGAAATGAACTCTGGATCTTTTATCTGCTCATTGTAATTGGGATAATGAGGGAATAACAGACACCTGGCCATGGAACAGCTGAGAAGCCAATTGTCCCATTACTTTTGGTCCCTTAACAAGTGGGAGGCACATATGCAAACTGTTGTATTTCCTACACCGTTCACCTGATTTGGATGTAAATACCCTCAAATTAAAGCTGACAGTCTGCAGTTAAAGCACATCTTGTTTGTTTTATTTCAAATCCATTGTGGTGGTGTATAGAGCCAAAAATGTTAGAATTGTGTCATTGTCCCAATATTTATGGACCTGACTGTAACATAGTAGTACATAAGGCCGAAAAAAAGACATTTGTCCATCCAGTTCGGCCTGTTATCCTGCAAGTTAATCCAGAGGAAGGCAAAAAAAAAACTGTGAGGTAGAAGCCAATTTTCCCCACTTTAGGGGAATAAAAAATTCCTTCCCGACTCCAATCAGGCAATCAGAATAACTCCCTGGATCAACGACCCCTCTCTAGCAGCTATAGCCTATAATATTATTACGCTACAGAAATACATCCAGGCCCATCTTGAATTCCTAAATACAAGATTTTTTATTACATTCAATTATAAAAGTATTCAGATCCAGATGCTGATTAGAAAAATTACAAAGTTTCAAAGGAACAACCCCTTCAAAATGTTACTGATAATGTAAAATGGCATCTCTGCAGTTTACCCTAAAGGTGGCCATATACATTATATCTTAGCAGGTTATATTTGTTGGTTGATGGCTGAAGAAAAGAATGCCTGGTGAATGACTGTTCCAAAGCCACAGCAATACACATAAGCCAGTTGTACACATCAAATGTGAAGTGTTGAGTATATAGCCTAGCACTGTGTGAAAGCCAGGCTTTCATTGTTCATTCAGATAATATGTTGCTCAGAATTTTATTTTGGAAATTTATAACATGCAATTATCCAACTTCTGTTTAAAATACTATTATAATATTTAAAGGGTGGTCTTATTTTAAAAAGTCATTTTGAAATTGGCTATCATGCCATTCTAGGATGATAGAGCAAAGTCCCTCCTTTGGGACCTCTGACAATTACAGTAGCTGGAGTAGAAAACATTTACAAGAGTTTGGAAGGACTCAGCTTGTCGATACATTACACATAGTATCTATTCATTTCAGGGGGTAATACAATGGTTAAAGGCTATGTACACCTTTGGGGGGGGGGCAATTTTTGTTTATTATTGCATTGTACTCATTTTCAGCTAAAAACTTTTTTTTTTTTCAATTAGTCTTTATTAAAATTATGGAGCCCTTTTTTCTGTACATAGATGCTGTAGAAGCAGCCTGTGGATTTTCTCTGTTTTCTGTCAGTTGGGGATCTGAATAGCTCCTTATCTCTGCTCTCTGACATTATAAACACTCACTAGAGCTCAGTTCTCATCTTACTGATAAGAATGTGGCTTAAATAAGTGGTTATGTCCTCTTAGTAGTTTGGAGATAAAGTTTATTAGATTACCGGCACAAAGTGAAAGTGAGAAGTATAAAAAACGGGAGTATAACCACAGAAACAGTGCCAAACCTCTATTAGTGATTTAGAGCAGTTAAAGGTAATGATAGAAATGATGTAGAGTATAACTAATGACTAGCAGTTAATTATTTTAGTCTATCAATATACCTAACAAATGCTGTCAGCATGGTATAAGAGAATATATCATGGGGTCATAAAACATAAAATCATCATAAAATCATCAAAACATCCCTGAGGAGTGGGATATACATAACCATAATTGGATATATATTGAATAAATTGGATATATATTGAATCAATTATAAGACTCAAAATAAAGACTCACTTCACCAGGGAGGTGTTTTGCCGGATGAAGCTCAAGACACACGCAAAAACTAACCTCCCTCGCCTGGATCGCCTGTAGAATCTTAGGAAGAAACAGCAGTTTCACAACGAGTGCTTCTTGTCAATTCCTTTATTGGTATAATCAGCTGATTATACCAATTTAGCAGTTTCTTCCTAAGGCCAATTGAAAATATGATTTTTAGCCCAAAATGAGTAAAATGCAATCATAAGCAAAAATTTCCTCCGAAGGTGTGTATATAGCCTTTAACATCTCCTGTGGTGGACGTCCATTTATTTACTTGTTCCCTTGCAGATTACATCTGATCAATGTGGATTCCAGCTGCAGGACACCATCATTTGGATTCTTTGTGTTCAGGGGCTACTTCTAGATATAAGATATTGTCAAACGTGGACAACCCCTATAATCTATAGTTTATTTATACATTTCAAAACTTTTAAAATTATTTTTTAATTTCTTGTGCTGTTCTGCAGAGGTAACTGAAATAATTAAAGCTGTTGAAAGCCAAGAAAACCTACTGGAAGATATTCAAAATGATATTCATCAGGCTGCAAGTCATCTTCAGGATCTTGAAAACGCACTGGGGAATAATTCAACTATTGCACTTGGCAGCAGTCAGAATCAGTCAGGTATGCTGGTGTGGCACATTTATTTAGATGTTGGGGTAGGGGCTAGAGATGAGCAAAATTATTAAAAACTAACTGAATATGTTACTAAATTACAAAAAAAGTATCTTCCAACAAATATACATTTTTGTCCCACATTAATCGCAAAAAGTGGCAGTTGCAATTTTACAGTTAAAATAAGAAGGCATCTACCACCAAAAAGAGATTATTTTTGGACAGTTTTTTTAGCTTTAAAAAAAAATCTGACAATTCAGTGTGTTATTAAACAGTCTGTTTGATGCCACCATGGTGTTAAGAGCTTGAAAGGGGTTAAATAATGCGCTAGAAGACCTAAGTGTTATATACAACTTCTAAAGACAATTGGAGCACTTTAGATTAGGACCAAATGTATTCAGAACAAATGGAATCTGATGACTGATTCTACCTAATTGGACCTGAAACTCTTTTTAGGAAATTTGCGCTCTATCGGGGGCATAAATGTTTGGGGTAATTCTCCATCAAAAACTACCATCAGAATGAATTAAGAACAGTTTTTATACATTGTATGTTAAGGACAGCTTGATCATTATTGTATATACTATGGGCATCATTTATACATAGTAACATAGTTTTGTAAGTATGTGAAAAAGACATCTGTCCATCTAATTCAGCCTGTTATCTTGCAAGCTGATCCAGAGAAAGGCAAAGAAAAACTGAGGTAGAAGCCAAATTTACTTACTTTAGGGGAAAAAAATTCCCGACTCCAATCAGGCAGTCAGAATAACTCCCTGGATCAACTACCCATCTCTAGTAACTATAACATGTAATATTATTACACTCCAGAAATCCACCCAGGCCCCTCTTGAAATTTGGCGTATTTTAGGCACAAGTTGCGGCACCATGGTTAGTTGTGCCGCAGTCTGCAACTTCTCCCTGCTCATGCCAGGTCTAAATAAGTGGGTGTGGTGTGGGCAGGGAAGAGGATGGGCCAGCAGGTCTAAATGTAAGCCAGCTAGGAAGCTGTTAGAGATGAGCAAATCGAATCCAATTTGCTGCAAACCCAAATTTCCTCGTGCTTCGTGGTAGCAAATCGATTTAACCTGAACTAGTGTAAAAAAAAAAAAAAAATTATACTTAACTCCTCCATTTGCTCATGATGGGCCGTCCGCCACTATCTTGATTGAAGATCTCAGACGAAATCCTGTGTGTGGTGACCACTTCAAGTAAGACAGCAACGGCCGGCCCATTGTGAGCCAATGGAGGCAGTAAGTATGATTTCATTTTTTTTTTCGATATATTTTACACTGAATTATTACTCTCAGATGCCATGATCATGTATGAACTCGGCATATAAGGGGTACAATGATGGGGATCGGTGCTATCACAGCTCTCTGTCATTGCACCCGCTACTTACAAAAAAATACGCTTCGTGACGAAGTAATTCGCCACTAAGCGAATTTTTTTGTAAAATTTGGCGAAGAAGCCGAATCAAATTTTCCAAAACTTCTCTCATCTCTAGAAGCTGTCTTACATTTAGAAAAGGCAGAGGATCGACCGAAGTTATGAGGAGGTCGGCACCTCTTCGGCGATCCACCACCAGCTAAAGAGCTTTTTAATAAATGACCCCCTATGTGTTTGGATTTAAAGTCTTGGTTAACTCTTAGTTGTATTTTTAAAATGTGCATACTTTTGTTGCAGAAATAGATGACCGTGTTGTCCGGGAAATAGTATTACCACATATAGAAAATTTCCTCAAAGCTCATTTTAGTCCCATATGGAACAGTTTTAACAAAAGTCTTCAAAATCTTAATGGTATGGTTAAGAACCTTTCTGAAAGTGTTGAGATTAACAGAAGAACATTGGATATATTCTTGGAGAATTCTGTACCAAAGAAAGACCTTTATGAGCTAGGGACTAAATTTGAGTCCAAAATTCAAGAAAATGTTGATAAACTTGAACAACTGAAACAACAGATAGATAACAACTTCCATATACAACAAACTGTGATCCATCATAATTTGACCATGATAAAAGCTGATGCAGATGTAAAGTTGAAACGGAATCTGAAGTTTCAACAGTCACAGTATTCCTACTTAAACTTTAGCATTGGAGAACTTCGCAGAGGGCAAGAACAACATCAAGATGATCTATTAGATTTGACTCAAAATATCACACTACTTTGTTCTCCAAGACAAGTAGAACTATCTTCTACTGTAAATTACCAAGTAAATGAAACCCTTATAGAACATGAGACCCAGATTAAAGATTTATTGACTGAATCAGAGGCAGCTTTTGAAAATATTAATATTCTGGAGAAATGGTTAAAGGAACTCCGTACCGAATTTAAACAGAATTCAGAAAAAGTCCAGATGCAATTCATGGAGAAAAGCCTCATCGTGGAAGAAATCAAAGATCTAATTCAGAGGCAGATAATGGAACTTAATTATACTGTTAACAGTATACAAAACAGTAGTGATGAGTTATTTGATAATTGTGACTGCCACAAAATGAATTTGGACATAATTGCTCTTGAGGAAATACAACGGAACTTCTCAAATCAATTTAGAGATGTTTTATATGGAATAGAAGATGTTAAACAGAAGGAGGGAAGTTCAAAGACATATCTGCAGCATTCTGTAGAAGATTTAGCACAGGCCCTTCAGTTTAACCGTCAATCTCTTGCTGCCCAACAAGAACAAGGACGAAAGTTAATGCTCATCACTTCCCAGTTGCAAACTCAAATAAAAAACCTTACAGAAGATGTCAGACATATTAGGATGGACAATGGTCAGATCCACAAGCATATTAAACATCTAGACAGTTCTTTCAGCTCTCTTCTTGAAGATGCAACAAGACATGAAAGAGTGTTGGAAGCTCTACTTGGAGAAGAAGCTCTTGAACTTCTGTCTGAAGATAATCCAGAAGCTGTGTATATGACAGTCATAAAAATGAATGAAGTGCTGAACAACACTTTGCATGTGCTGGAAAAGCAGCTGCTCAATACTGATTCATTGAGTGAACGTTTGCAATTCTTGGAGATGCATTATGGAAATCAAAATTCTCCTGATTCCGCTGCCATTTTCAATGTTGAGCAACATAATGAAGGAAGAACACTTGATAGATCCTTACGGAGTGGCAGTTTAGAGCACATAGAGCCAAATCATGAAGCATCTAGAGATCATGATGCTAATGAATTTGAACACAATGATATTATGATCTTGAAAAGGGATCTTCAGTATCTCTATGCCAAAGTTAACGAGCTACAGTCTTCATTATCTAATTCAACTCATTCTAAAAATGATACAATTAGAGATGCTTTAAAACCATATAACACTTCAATTATTTCTATAAAGTTGGACATTGAAAATTTAAGAGAGCTTTATAATGAACATATCCAGTTATTCCATAAGGTATTTGGAAATTATGAAGCACTAATTTCTTCAGATGTACCTCTGGATATCGAAAAGCTCAAGTCATTCATTGATAAAAAAATGAAAAAAAGACAAAAAGGATTAGAAACACAAAATAAAAAACAAACTAAAAAACACAGTGAAGAACACTGGCAATCTGATGAAACAGGATCACCCCATCAAGGTATGTTCCACTTTCCAATACTTGCTTTATACTGTGATAGTGACATTCTTCCAGGCCGTCGTATCAGACTGAAATGGGCAGCAGGTACTGGTGAGTTCAATCCCACCTACTCTTTCCACTAAGACTGCCTATTACAGGTATTAGCACAGTCTTAGGCCCCTTTCACACAGGCGGGAATTCCGCGCGGGTGCAATGCGTGAGATGAACACATTGCACCCGCACTGAATCCAGACCCATTCACTTCAATGGGGCTGTGCAAATGAGCAGTGATTTTCATGCATCACTTGTGCGTTGTGTGAAAATCGCAGCATGTTCTATATTCTGCGTTTTTCACGCAACGCAGGCCCCATGGAAATGAATGGGGCTTTGTGAAAATCACATAGCATCCGCAAGCAAGTGCACATGCAATGCGATTTTCACGCATGGTTGCTAGGAGATGATGTTCGTAAATTGATTAAAGTCAATTTACTGTATTATTTTACCTTATAACATGGTTATAAAGTAAAATAATAGCATTCTTAATACAGAATGTTTACTAAAATGTTGCTTGAGGGGTTAAAAAATTAAAAAGATTAATTCACCTCATCCACTTGATCGCGCAGCCGGCATCGTCTTCTTTCCTCTTCTTTGAGGACCTGCAAAAGGACCTTTGATGACGTAATCGCGCTCACCACGATGTCAGCGCAGGTCCTGCTGAATGAAGATAGAAGATCGCAAGATTACGTCAAAGGTCCTTTTGCAGGTCCTCAAAGAAGAAGAAAGAAGACGATGCCAGCTGCGTGTTAAAGTGGATGAGGTGAGTTATTTTTTTTTATTTTTTAACGCCTCAAACAACATTTTAGTAAGCATTCTGTATTAAGAATGCTAATATTTTCCCTTATAAATAATAACATCAACACAACACCAAACCCAAACCCGAACTTCAGTGAAGAAGTTTGGGTCAAGCTGCCACATTCAGTTTTTTATCACGCACGTGCAAAATGCATTGCGCTCGTGTGGAAAAAACAGAACAACGCAACGCAATCACAGTAAAAACTGACTGAAATTACATGCACACTCGCACGGGTTTCCCGCAATGCACCCGGGACGCATCCGGAGCAAATCCAGGATGCCCGTCTGAAAGAGGCCTTAGATTACCATTTTCTCCAATGTTGGCACTGGAAGAAAGGGGTAGTCTGAAAGTCACAGCAGCTTTAATTTCTATGGCCAGGCTAACCAACCATCTGCAATTTCACGGACAACCCAAAGAGAGTAGGTGTTGTTTTTCTGCTGTTCATAGTGTCCAGCAGAAGTAAACAATGTCTGTAAAAAAAATAAAAATTTAAAGTTAGTACTCTTCATGAAATTATGCACAATGCAAACCATTAGTCAATCCTCGCTCAATTTGTACATATATATCCGCTCAGCTTCTCCTGCTCTACAACATGGTGCTTTCAGATTTCGTTGCATTTTGTGGTAACAGGTTCTCTTTAGGCAATATGTTCTGGACCACCAATTTTATCTGCAGAGTTCTTTACTTTAAAAACAATTGACCATATGTGACAATTTTGTTATGTTTCATTTCCTACAACTTATAGGAAGGTAGTATAGTCTCATTGGCTTATTGACACCCCTGGTATAACAACAGGGCAGTGGCTTATATCCCCTGAGAACAAAAGGATTGACTGTTGAAATTCAACAAACCCAATCCTTTTTTTCCCCGAGCATGATTTGTCAGAGTAGAAATTGGGAGGCCCTCATACACATTAGATTGTTGGCTGGTCTACCCATAATCAGCTGGTTTAGCCAACATTAATGTGTATAGCCATTTAATGAGGTTTTCCAGGATTATTAAATTTTCAGAGAAGGCCGCAGTCATGTTTCGCCTCACCAAAGGTTAATTAATCTTCTCCCTACTGCTCCAGTCCTGCATGCTGGCTCCTGGTCCTCCATCTTCCAGTGCCTGACTTGTTTTTTTTCCGGCAAGGGCATGTGCATGGCAAGGTGTGCTGCTGCAGCTGATGACTGGATACAGCAGTGACATGTCACTTAAAACTTAATATTCCCCAAAAAATAAACTTTAAGGACTTT
The DNA here is from genome assembly GCF_905171765.1 of Bufo bufo. Lineage (NCBI taxonomy): Eukaryota > Metazoa > Chordata > Amphibia > Anura > Bufonidae > Bufo > Bufo bufo. Next base: position 238,992,101 of record NC_053394.1, read on the forward strand.
GTAATCTGATGATCTAGTTGGTTGAATTAGTATAATAAAATGCCCTGCAAATTTAGCCATAAGGAACATTTCCAATAATATGAATACATTTAAATTTAGGCAGGTCTCTTATAAATTCTTTCTCAATTGTGGAGCTTTATTGTCAATCTCTGATTCCTGTAGGAGTGTGTATACTGTATATCAATAACTACTCCTGCAAGGTAAATTATGCATGTCTATCTATTGAATTCAATCAGCACTGGACCTGTTTCAACATCCTGTTCAATTAGTAAGAGCCCATATACAGTAAAAAAGCTTTACTTTTTATTTTGAGAATACACCTAGAAAAGTGCAATGTCTTCTTGAACCCAGTTATTGGGAAAGATTTAAAAAACAGTATGATGACCATAACAGATGCCATTGAGGATATTATCCAGAACTCCATGGTAGCACCAGTGGAGAGCACATACCGGTACAAGTTCTCACATCACATTTAAATGGACACCTGATGAACCTGTAATGGGCCACCTCCTTCCAGGAGCTCTATATTGACCATATGGACTGCCTCTTTACTACTTAGTTGTTCTTTGGTTTGATTTCTCCTTTAACCACTTGATGACATTTACCGTACATGTATGGAGTGAGCGTCATAGCCACTGGGTGCCTGCTGATTCACACAACAGACAGCCAGGGTTAATGTTTCCGATCAGCAATAATGCCAATCACAGAATTTTTATCCTTCAGATGCCGTGGTCAAATGTAACCACAGCATCTGCCAAAAACAAGTGGGAGACCTGTGTGTCCAGGACTGGAATGACTCTCCATAACAGCAATTGGGGGAGATGTTCCTTCCCTGTGGTAGGCTCCTCTGACAGATCTGAAGCCCTCCACAGAGGTTCTGTGAGGGGCTCCAAATGAACATAGTGAATTTGTCATAGACATAGCAAGTTTCTCAAACTGCACTAGAGTCTATGCCTAAAGCCATCTGATGATGCCAAGTTCAAGTTCCCTATGGAACTTTTAAAAAGTGTAAAAAAAAGTTATAAAAAAATGCACCATAAGAAAAATAAACAATAAAAAAATAAACATCATATGCATTGCCTCATACCAAAACACATGTACAATTAAAAAAGTACCGGAAAAAAAACCTCATACGGCTAAGTGAATGTAAAAATAAAAAAGTCTAGTAAAGCCAGGAGTAAAAAACTTAAAATCCCCATGTCCTTAAACAAACCATGTATATTTAACTTCCTAACGTAATATATTGTCCATTTCATTTTCAATGTTGTCTGTAAATTAACTGTCCATGGTTTGTGTTTTCTTTTAGATCCTCTTGTTGCATTCAGTGCAATTTTTACCACTGGTGCTGAAGGAGCAAAAATGATCCGATTTAATGATATTGATCTTAATTATGGAGATGCATTTTCCTCAGATGGCCACTTCACAGCTCCATACACTGGAGTCTATGCCTTTTCAATAAGTGTGGATTTTGGCATTGGTAACGGACTTGGATATTTGGTTTTTAACGGACGACACAGTATTTCCCTTGAAAACAGCAACACTGAGCCAGCAGAAAGCCTTAAGCACCAGTTTGCAGTTGTAGAGCTTAAGAAAAATGAGAAGGTTTGGTTTGAACTATTTCAGGGGTCAATCAAAAAGAACACAAAGAAAACTTCTCTGTCTGGTTATCTGGTATTCAAAACGTGAGCTTATACCAGTAGACATTACAAGAAATCTCTGACGGCCACTTCTATATATAACTGAATTTGAAAACAGAATACAGTTTGCTTTCTTTTAGCGATCATGTTTCCATGACTGGCTATGATTGAACATTCCTTTGTTAGCGCTAACAATTTTCAAGGTTCGACTATCCATGTTAATGGCAGTTCATATGATTTCCAAATCTATCAGCATTCTTCCTCCTTAAAGAGGACCTTTCACCTATTATGACAATGTGAACTAACTATACAGACATGGAGAGCGGCGCCCGGGGATCTCACTGCACTTACTATTATCCCCGGGCGCCGCTCCGTTCTCCCGCTATGCCCTCCGGTATCTCCGCTCACTAAGTTATAGTGGGTGGAGATTCCAGTCACTAAGTTATGTTAGGCGGAGTCTGCCCTTGTTCTGCTCTAGCGCTGGCCAATCGCAGCGCAGAGCTCACAGCCTGGGAGGTTATTTTCTCCCAGGCTGTGAGCTCTGCAATGCGATTGGCCAGCGCTACAGAAGAACAAGGGCAGACTCCGCCTACCATAACTTAGTGAACAGAGATACCGGAGGACATAGCAGGAAACGTAGCGGCGCCCGGGGATAATAGTAAGTGTAGTGAGATCCCCGGGCGCCGCTCTACATGTCTGTATAGTTAGTTCATAGTGTAATAATCGGTGAAAGGTCCTCTTTAAGTAGACCTTTCAGTTCTCCAGACATATATGATATGTTTTTAGAAATTATTTGCATTCTTGATGAAATACCGATGCTGGAGCATCTTTTCTTAGAACTCTGTGTTATGCCATTTCTCTGCTATTCCTACTGGAAAAGTTTTTAAAAAAAGAACATCTAGGTATTACCCTTCCCGTTTTCTATAGGGTGTGCTTCTACACAGTCTGACATATCCAGTACTGATCAAGGAGTTTTAGAGTGCAGGGACACACCTCATTGGTTACTAAAACAGACATATCAGCAAAGGGCATATTTCCTCTTTATCTTTCTTATAGACATATACATATTGGAGCAATATAACATACGGTCAACTCCCGTGCAATAATGCCCACTATTTATGAACGCCAACAATAACAAAGAGCATCGGGATTGCAAATATTTTCAAGCTTTATTCAGCAGTTAAAATAAAGTAACATCCAATAAAATAATAAGCGTTGATACAGGAGCATAAATGGAAGTAACAAACAATTCAGGGAACAACCCTGGTAGGAATCACAAATTCAATGTAAGCAATTGTATTAATTGCACATAATCCCAAGGAAATCACATTAGCAGCTCAATAAGTGCAAGTGCCTTCAATGTCTATAGGAATGCTAGTAAAGCAGCCTGCCATAGTGCTTAAAACAAGTAAAAGGTGCAGACAAAAAACATAAAATAATTTTACCAACCAGGAAGACCCAACGTTTCCCACGTTTCGCCTAAAGCTTGAAAATATTTGCAATCCCGATGCTCTTTCTTATTAATGGTGTTTATTTATAGACAGTAAGGTTACATACACATGACAAAAAAATGACCATGAAAAACAGACACACTGTCAGTTTTTCATGGCCATTTTGCCACCATTTTTGCAGCCACTTTCTGGCTATGAATGCCCCCATTAGTGTTACTCAGTATTCACCCCATCGACCCCCATTCTGCTTGTGTCCAAACCAAAAAAAAAAATCATACACTTGCAGGCGCAAGGAAATTCTCTCTTCACTGGATGCAGCAGAAAAGGAATGTCAGGTCCTGTTGCATCTAGTGAAGAGCAAGTGTCTCTGTATCCAAGTGGATGAGGTATTATTATTATTTATTTTTTTATTTAATCCCTGAAAGACGAAGTGTATCCATTTTGGGTGCACTCCTGTCTAAACGTCCATTAAAAATTGTACCATTTATTTCAATGGGGTCTGCTGAACAGTGAAAGTGGACAATAAATAGAACATGTCCTATTTTTTTAGGCTATTTGCCGGCAATTAAAAACAGCCATGTGAATAGCCCCATTGACTTCAATTTGTTCTAAAAACAGCCATCACTTATTGCCTGTTTGTATTATGTAACTATGGAGACACATAGGTATGCATAGGAGTTGCAGACACAAAATAGAAAGTTGGGGGGTCATTTATCAAACAGAAACGCTCCTAAATTAGGCATATTTCTGGCACAGACTGAGGTGTAAAGGTCATTTGTGTCGCAATCTGAGGCTTCTTCCCGCCCACGCCAGGTCTAAAAAAGTGTCCGGCAGGCCCATCTAATTTACCATTTTCTATGCCTGTTTTCGGAGTAGAAATGGTCTAAATGTAAGACAGCTAGGAAGCTGGCTTACAGTTAGACCAGCAGTGGATCCACCGAAGTTATGAAGAGGCCGGCGCCTCTTTAAAACTGCAGTAGATCCACCACCAGGTATAGGGGTTATTAAGACCGGCATCTAAAACATTGGTCTTAATAAATGTGCCCCTTAATTTTTAATCAAGACAAAATGCAAAGTTGACTATTTATAAAGGCATTTGAGTAATAAAACATGGCTGTAAACATGCACATAGTCTTTAATGTGCCACTAATGCTATTATTGTGAATTGTGCACTTTATATACCTGGGGTACTAAAGTACTTTTTATAAAAGTCCACATCCCTGGGTGTGCCATTGGGTGAGGGTCAAAGTGGCAAAAAAACTGTAAGGGCTCATGCACACGAACAGTCCGCAAAACACGAATGCCGCCCGTGTGCCTTCCGCAGTTTGCCGAATGGACCGGGCGGCCCATTTTAGAAATCCCTAATCTTGTCCACAAAATGAACTAGCATAGGACATGATCTATAATGTTTGCAGGGCCACATAATAGCGTAATGATGTGGACAGCAGACGGAGTGCTGTCCGCATCTTTTGCGGTCCCATTGAAGTGAATGGGTCCACATCCGAGCCGCAAAAACTGGTTGTGGAACCATACCATGTTTGTGTGGTGGAACCATACCATGTTTGTGTGAATGCGCCCTAAGGAGGGACAACACCAGTGGGGTGTAGCCCTCCACAGCAAGTAGTTTTTTTCTAACAATAAGCTATTCCACTAATCCCATCCTATCCGCTTAATGCCCCAACACAATAAGAATGTCGCCTTAGTGCCCCCTAGACTGTAATAATGTGCTCAGACAGTATGATACCCCTTTAATGCCCCCCACAGAGTATAATGCCCCTTAGGGCTTCCCCACACAGTATGATGTCACTTTAGGTCCCCATGGCAATATGATGCCACTAAGCAGCACCCTGACAGCAGGATGTTCCTAAGTGCCCCTCCTCACAGCAGGATTATGATCCCTTAAGTGCCCCAGATTGAGGCCCTTTAAAGGGGTTCTCCGGGAATTGAGAAAATGAAAATATTGAAATATTACTTCATTATAAATATATTCCCAAATACCTTACACAGAAAGACAAGTTACTTCATAGCACTGAGGTAAAGAGCTGCCTCATCCTCCTCTCTGCTCTGCTTGACAGGGATTATGATTCTGAATACAGCTGATAAGATCTTTATCTGAATCTCTGTAGGAATGGAGTTCATGAGGAGACATGAAGTACAGAGAGGAGGAGGGGATGTGGCTGATGATCAGCAGTACTTATATGCAGTCTCCATTACCACAGTTTTTCCTGTCCCTCCTCTCTGTACTTCATGTCTCCTCATGAACTCCATTCCTACCAGTGGCGGATCCAGAGCCTGGTCTTGGGAGGGGCACAGTCTGTCAGACTGTCACTGGCACCGCCACAGTTGTCCGCAACCCGTGAGGTGAGGTCCCGTCCCTGTCCTTACTCCCACGCGGCGCTCCTCTGTTCCGGACTTCCAGTTCCCGGGCCCGGAACTTGGTAGGCGGGCCGAATTAGAACGGCGCCGGCTTGTACTGGCTTGATTCTGGTTGGCTGGCAGTAAGATACACATGGAGGGGGGGTGGAAGGGACAGAGCGGGCCACCAATGTCGCCGGTGCCGCCGTGCCAGTGTATGTGAAGGGGCCCTGAAAAACTTATTAAAGAGGGCCTTTCATGGGTCCAAACATTGTAAGATAACTATCTGTATATGTAGCGCAGCGCCCAGGGATCTCACTGCACTTACTATTAGCCCTGGGCGCCACTCCGTTTGCCTGCTGTTGCCTCGCTACCTTCTCCCGCACTGTATGGTAATTGCTAGTATCGGAACACTAGGCTCTGAGCTCTGCGCTGCGATTGGACAGCGCTACAGCCAGGGAGAAGGAACACCCAGGGAGAAACAGGGCAGACTCCTCCCTGGTGTTCTGACAGTAGCAATTACCATACAGCGCAGGAGAAGGTAACGGGGCCAGAGCGGGTGAACGGAGCAGCGCCCACTCTCTCACAATATTCTCGAGGGGGGGCAATTGACCCGTTGTCCCCCCTGGATCCGCCAGTGATACCCACAGAGATTCAGCTGAATATCTACTCATCTGTATACAAGATCATAATCCCTGACAAGTAGGAGAGTAGGATGAGAGGCAGCTCTTTACCTCAGTGCTGTGAAGTAACTTGTCTTCCTGTGTGATTAGGACAGGCTTTGTGTGCACTAATAGGAAAGCGGCCATTTTGTTTCTCCTAATCATTGCTCACTAGACAAAATGAGCCATTATTACTAATGAAAGGTATTTAGGAATATATTTACAATAAAGTAATATTTACATATTTTAATTTTCTTAATTCCCGGAGAACCCCTTTAAGTGCCTCCCACACAAAGTGATGTCCTCTAAGTGTTCCCCGCACAGTAGAATGTTCCTATAAGTGACCCCACACACTGATGCCCCCTTGTGTGCCCCTCACAGTGATACCCTCTTCAGTGCTCCCTTTGTGATTTATTGCCTGTGGCTTGGCACGGTTGGCGCAATGACGTCACTGCATGGTGCCTGCCAGCAATGAACCTCCAATGATGGGGGGATGCTGAAGCAGAGAGCTGACAGCTCCCAACTTCACAGTTGTAATCAACTGTAACTGTGTCCTGCAGGGGTCCGGACAGCTGGAAACTGCAAGTTGAGTACCTCTGTTATATACTATTAATTACAAAATGTTTAATCTTATATTTAATACTGTACACACATATTAGTGCATTGACTATCAAAGGATAAGTAAGACAATATACAAATGCTAACAGATATCTACAGATATCTTGTAGAAAATAATGTTAGTAATATGTGTCATCTTTATTTTGGTGCCAGTCTGATCTCAAGCATATCTACACACAGAATATGAATGACATAAAATATCCAACTTTGTTTATTAAACAAAATGACAATCTATTCAGTTGCATTGATATATATATTAACACCTACACAGCTCAAAGAGCAACCGCACAGAGAACAATTCTCATTAAATATATCCTTTATTGGATATCCAAAAACACGTATACAAAAACAGCACATAATGGGAACACTACGGTGTTACAAATAATTGTATAAAAACAGAGTAAGCTCCAAACCAATAAGGGACTAGTATCCCCCCATACACAAATAAAGCAGTATCAGCTTGGTGGGGCACATATAGCAGTAGTAGCACCCAGGGCATGCATACAAACACACTCCAAACATTTAAGGGAGTGTAAGCCTGGGTGCAGCCCACACCAAGCAGGGACTGCCAAAGGAGAGGGGGGGGGGGGGGGGGAACACAATTTTAAAGTGCAAGTGCAATTAGTACCTACTGACCCTGGTCTGAAGCAGCCGCCCTTCAGACCAAGGTCAGTAGGTACTAATTGCACTTGCACTTTAAAATTGTGTTTCCCCCCCCCCCCCCCCCTCTCCTTTGGCAGTCCCTGCTTGGTGTGGGCTGCACCCAGGCTTACACTCCCTTATGATGTGCTGTTTTTGTATATGTTTTTATTGATATACCATTTAATGTTTTTGGATATCCAATAAAGGAAATATTTAATGAGAATTGTTCTCTGTGTGGTTGCTCTTTGAGCTGTGTAGGTGTTAATACGAATAACTCCATGCGAGATATTTATGATATAGTTGTTTTTGGTGTTTTATTGATATATATATATATATATATATATATATATATATATAAATAAACGTAGAAAAAGGGCAGCACTCCAATAGATAAAATATCAAAAAACTTTATTTACCCATAAGGCTGTAGCTACAGCCTTATGGGTAAATAAAGTTTTTTGATATTTTATCTATTGGAGTGCTGCCCTTTTTCTACGTTTGCATCATTGGATTGGCTTGTATCCACATTGGGCTTTTTTGCACCCTTCATTCCCTTTTTTTCTGTGACGGTGCTGCCATCCTTTTTCTTTTTTTATATATATATATATATATTCCAGAAAATGAACGGCACTCCTTTAGATAGTAGATAAAATAACTCCTTTATTCACCCGTGCGGTGCAACATTTCAGCTCAGCACTAGAGCCTATTTCAAGCTTGAAAAAGGCTCTAGTGCTGAGCTTAAACGTTGCACCGCACGGGTGAATAAAGGAGTTATTTTTTTCTACTACCAAAGGAGTGCCGTTCATTTTCAGGACTATTATTGGGGTAAGAAGTCTATTCCCTTAAGAACGTGCACCCATATTTTCCTTATCTGCTGGTGACGCCATTTTTCTCAAGTATATATATATATATATATACACACAGTATATATATATATATATATATATATATATATATATATATATCACAGATATATACCGGTATATATATCTCAAACAATCCTAGTTGTTACAAACAACATTTTCCCTGTTACCATGCATATTAGGTGATGTTTGTACATGTCTCTATCCTGTACCTTTTATGTCAATATTTTTTTAAATGTCAGTTTCTTAGTCTGTATTGTCTAGTTTTCCCTTCCTCCCCACTTATTTATTGCATGTAGATAGCAGTTGAACAGAGTACAGTTTAATTATTTCATATTTTTCTCTCTATTATTGTTATGTGACCTTAAAATCTGTACTTGTAGATAGATGTATACAATGTATGTTCTGCTTTGGAAATAGCGTTTGTATTTGGAATCTGGAGCTGTGCATCATTTAGAAATAAAATATACATATATAGGTGCTCTGGAAGCACTCAACCTGTTCATCTCATCTGGCCTCTGTTTTTTGGCATGTAAAGCATAGACCCTCTCTGGTCATTAAGACCAGAAAAGTTTGTTCATTGTGTGATCAGTTGCACCTCTATATTGTTGGGAACGAGAGTTCACAGTAACGTTTGTTACCAATAATCTGCCCAACTATTGGCACATGTAAAACCACCATGCGGAACGCTTGTTCATCTGGTGAAACAGACGTTCTGGCAGATAAGTAAATTATCATTTCTGGGCAAAGAAACAATGCAGCTGCATGGAGGTGGAGGTGATCGCTGCATGTAAATGCAGCACTTCAGCCCCAATGAACAAGCAGCTAGTTGTTGGAAAGGAACGCTTCTTTCACGATAATTGGCTGCTTCTTGCCCCGTCTAATCCCACCATAATACAGTAATTTATTCTAAAGCACAGTTATAGCGGGTTTACACTGCCGAGGAGCAGCCGAATACTTCCTTCCCGACAACTGACTGCTCGTCCAGTGGAGCAAAGGGCATGCAGCGATCACCTCAAGAGTATGAGAACAAGGGGTCGCTACTGAGATCGCTCATCCTCCTACAGCTGCATTGTTTCTTGGCAGCAGATCCCTGTTTAGGCAACACGATCTGCTGCCCAGAAACAATAATTTACTTGCCTGCATGAATGACAGTGATCGGCTGCACCTAGGGTGGCCACTGGCTTGACCCAAGAAAGCCGGACTTCACTGGCCACGCCCTGAAACACCCCACCTCCGTGAAGCTACGTCCCCACGGCTCCGTGAAGCCACGCCCCCAGGTGGAAAAATGGGGGAGGAGAGGGAATACATTTCTGAGGGGAAGGTGAGCTGAGGGCAGCCGGGGTGCTTCTCTCCCTCTCAGTCAGCCACAGGAAGCCATGTCTTCAGCTCTAGTGACTGAGGGTGAGAGAAGCCTCAGTCAGTCGCTGCAGCTCACGCTCAGACAGCGCAGTGCTGCTGTCCGAGCATGAGCTACTAAAAGGGTGGAAATCCCTGTGTCCGTCCAGGCCCTGCACCGGACGGAGGACAAGGAGCCTGAAAACCGGGCTGTCTGGCCTAAAACCGGACGTCTAGCCACCCTAGCTGCACCTTTAGACGAGCAGATTGTTAGGAACCAGAGTTCGTTTGAACATTCATCCCCAATAATTTGCCCGACATTTGGCCCATGCAAACCTGCCATAAGAATCCTGATGATTATATTATGTTGAATATAATGCCCCTTATGAATAAGTTAAGACAGAAGACAAAGACCTGGATAGGGCCGGTTCTAGGTGAAATGGAGCCCTGGGGCGAAAAACAATAAGGGGCCCCCCCATGACACTTGCTGACTTTAACGTCTCCCCATCACTACAGAAATACAGCGCTCAATACCTCTTACATCCAGTGACGTCTCCTTTGATGTAGATGTTCTCTGTCCTCGTCTTCTCCTTTCAGACCTTCAGACCAGACCACCATTTTGTAGCCATTTTTCGTCTCTGCAGTTTGACAACAACAAAAAAATCTTAGTTTACTACTTTTCCATCATCCTCCCATCCTCTGGACAAATCATCCTACTACCCCCAATACTGTGCCACTGTGCTCCCCAATACTATACTGCAGAAACAGATAATACTGGTACCACACAGAGCCCCCCAAATAAAATTCCCCTTCTTTGTGGCCTCAGTAGAAGCCCAATAGTGTCCCATAATAATGTGCCAGTATCAAGTGCTTCTCTTCCACCCCCATGTGCCAGTAACAAGTGCCTCTCTTCCACCCCCCATGTGCCATTAACAAGTGCCAGTAACAAGTGCCTCTCCATGTCCCCCCATGTTCGAGTAACAAGTGCCAAACCCCCCATATACCAGTAACAAGTGCCAAACCCCCCCCTCATGTGCCAGTATCAAGTGCCAACCACGCCATGTGCCAGTATCAAGTGCCAAACCCCCCCCCATGTGCCAGTAACAAATACCAAACCCCCCATGTACCAGTAACAAGTGCCAAACCCCCCCCTCATGTGCCAGTATCAAGTGCCAACCACGCCATGTGCCAGTATCAAGTGCCAAACCCCCCCATGTGCCAGTATCAAGTGCCAACCCCCCCAGTGCCAGTATCAAGTGCCAAACCCGCCATGTGCCAGTATCAAGTGCCAACCCCCCCCCCCATGTGCCAGTATCAAGTGCCAAAACCCCCCATGTGCCAGTATCAAGTGCCAAACCCCACCCCCACCCCATGTGTCAGTGTTAAGTTCCTCCCAAACCTCCCATGTGGCAGTAACAGATAGTCTGGTATTAAACAACTAAAAAAAACACTTATACTTACCTCCATCACACAGCGATGCGATGCAGGCCTCTTCCGGCCTGTGTCCCGCGCTGTATGGCTCAGGATGCGCAATGACATCGCGCCTGGACCGGCCTCTGATAGGCTGCGGGCCTTTTGCCGGCAGCTTATCAGAGGAACAGGGAAGGGAGACGCCAGCAGTGGTGGCCGTGCTTGCACACTATAGGTAACGGTGTTGGCCTATGCGCACTTCCAGCCTTTCCCTATAGTGTATAAGCACGGCCACCTCTGCTGGATTTCAGGGTGGTCGTAACCATGGATATGTGCTGTGTATAATGTGATAGAAAGGAGGCAATATGGATAATAACAATATATTAGTAAGTGCCTTGTATTAACTTTCTCTACATGATAACTGTAAGTTTTTATCTTGACTGGTGGTGGCCTAGGTGTGTTTATCAGCAGGTCTGCTCCAGTCACTGTTATGGGGGATCTGTGGATCGCACTGTTATGGGGGATCTGTGGGTGACACTGTTATGGGGGCATCTGTGGATGACACTGTTATGGGGGCATCTGTGGATGACGCTTATGGGGGGATCTGTGGATGACACTGTTATGGAGGGGGATCTGTGGGTGACACTGTTATGGAGGATCTATGGGTGACACTATAATGGGGGATCTGTGGATGGTACTGTTATGGAGGATCTGTGGATGACACTATTATGGGGGATCTGTGGATGGCACTGTTATGGGGGATCTCTGGGTGACACTGGACGTCTGGCCACCCTAGCTGCACCTTTAGACGAGCAGATTGTTAGGAACCAGAGTTTGTTTGAACATTCATCCCCAATAATTTGCCCGACATTTGGCCCATGCAAACCTGCCATAAGAATCCTGATGATTATATTATGTTGAATATAATGCCCCTTTTGAATAAGTTAAGACAGAAGACAAAGACCTGGATAGGGCCGGTTCTAGGTGAAATGGGGCCCTGAGGCGAAAAACAATAAGCCCCCGCCCCACATGACACTTGCTGACTTTAACGTCTCCCCCATCACTACAGAAATACAGCGCCCCATACCTCTTACATCCAGTGACGTCTCCTTTGATGTAGATGTTCTCTGTCCTCGTCTTCTCCTTTCAGACCTTTAGACCAGAAAAAACATTTTGTAGCCATTTTCCGTCTCTGCATGTGCCAGTATCAAGTGCCAAACCCCCATATGCCAGTATCAAGTGCCAACCCCCCATGTGACATTATCAAGTGCCAACCCCCCATGTGCCAGTATCAAGTGCCAAACCCCCCCAGTGCCAGTATCAAGTGCCAAACCCCCATGTGCCAGTACAAAGTGCCAACCCCCCCCCCCCCATGTGCCAGTATCAAGTGCCAACCCAGCCATGTGCCAGTATCAAGTGCCAAAACCCCCCATATGCCAGTATCAAGTGCCAACCCCCCCCCCCCGACCCCATGTGCCAGTATCAAGTGCCTCCCGATCCCCCCCATGTGGCATCATAGGAACAGGGAAGGGAGACGCCAGAAGTGGTGGCAGTGCTTGCACACTATAGGTAACGGTGTTGGCCTATGCGCACTTCCAGCCTTTCCCTATAGTGTATAAGCACGGCCACCTCTGCTGGATTGCAGGGTGGTCGTAACCACGGATATGTGCTGTGTATAATGTGATGGAAAGGAGGCAATATGGATAATAACAATATATTAGAAAGTGCCTTGTATTAACTTTCTCTACATGATAACTGTACGTTTTTACCTTGACTGGTGGTGGCCTACGTGTGTTTATCAGCAGATCTGCTCCAGTCACTGTTATGGGGGAACTGTGGATGGCACTGTTATGGGGGCATCTGTGGATGACGCTTATGGGGGGATCTGTGGATGACACTGTTATGGAGGGGGATCTGTGGATGGCACTGTTATGGAGGATCTGTGGATGGCACTGTTATGGGGGATCTGTGGATGTGTGGATGTGTTGTAGAAACAGATATATAGAACCCCTTAAAGGGAACCTGTCACCTCCAAAAAACATCCCAAGCCAGCAGCAGTACCTGAGAGTAGCGAGCAGCGTGTTTGTAACGATAATTTTCCTCTTGCAGGCAGTTGAAGAAAAAGCTGTGAAAACGTTCTTTAATCCCCTGCCGGCGCGCTTCTCTAGTCATGCTTGAAGTCACGGAGGCCGCAGCCTCCTTGCTTCAAGTCACGGTAACCACGCCCCCTTCCCTGCCTCTTCGCTTTGATTGACATCGCTTATGCACGACAGTTCGGCTGGCTTTGCCGAACTGCCGGCTGTCAGTCACAGCGAGGGGCAGATTCGGCTGGGCTTTGTTAAAGGTTGTGACCTGCAAAGGGGGTTGGACTTATGCCCGAAAAATTCTGCACAGTGCGTGATATTCTCCAGTATTGACACGTATGGTGTAAAGGGGGAATATTAATCACTAATATTTATGCAAATATCAATAATTAATATTCATAAATGGGAGGAGCTGCTTATTGATGACTCCGCCCATTTATTCCTTTATATAATAATAATACAATACTTTTACTATACTTTGCCTTACGCTAATCACTAAGCTAGCTGCATGCGCCTTACTAAACTAACTATCGCTAATAAACACACATTACACAGATAGTTATAAAAAAAACTGTATTTATTAATACCTAATACACTTAAGCACGCAATACACTAACAATACAGCACTAAATATACAGTACTAAACTACACTACACAATCCCAAGTTCCACCCACAAACTATCTATACAATACACTCACACATGTATTAGCAGCCCACCCCACCTGACTAATTCTATCCCTGAGAACGACAAAGGGTTAAACGGTGGCACTGCAGGGGTGTATGCAGTCCACAGACACTATCAGGGCTACACAGCAATGCAAGGGTTAACACCCTGCAAGTGTTAATCAGGGGATCAGGGACACGACAATGATATCCAGGGGAGTAGGGGTTTGGATATGTTCGTTGGTGGGATAGGGGTTTGGGCAAGTAGGGGTTAATAGGGATATGGGAGGAGGTATAGGGATCGTTGGTGGGATAGGGGATGTGGGCAAATAGGTAAGAGGGGGATATATGGGAGGAGGTCGTTGGTGGGATAGGGGATGTGGGCAAGTAGGGGTTAATAAGTAAATCGTTGGTGGGGTAGCGGTATAAGAAGAAGGGGATACTCAGTCTTAGATGCTCGTTCGTCTAGGGTGATCCTCGCCAGCCAGGGGGGGGTCGCTCCGTCTTTCTCCCTGAGCGCCGATTGCGCTCTCCTATAATGGTGGGGTCCGGTCGGCCCTCCCTATGTGCAGGGCTGCCAAGCTTTATACCCTGCAGCCCACACTCCCGGGCCGCCGTGCCTGCGCTGTGCGCGCGCGCCTAGTCAGGACACGTGGGCCGGCGCGGCGATATGACATCACCGCGCCAGCCCGCGCGTCCCTGCACGCGCACAGCGGGGCCGCGATTCTAGCAGACAGGCGGGAGAAGCCTTTGATCTCCTGCCTGCAGCACCTGGCATTCCGGACAGCGTGATAGTAATCGCACTTTCGGAATGTGCATAATGGAAGGAGGTGAGGTTTCTCCTCCTCTTCCAACATGCATAATCATCTCCAGCGGCGCTGGAGATAATTAGAGCAAAGGCCTCAGATTTTGTTGAATCGGAGCTCTTTGTATCCATCAGGATGACCGGACCCTAGTCCGATCATTCTGATGCAATTAGCCAGATTGCATCGGTGTGAATGCTTGGGGCCCATTCACACCGATGCACCTGGTTACAGCCTATGGAGATGGGGGGGATATATTATATATATATAATATACATGTGCATGGATGCTTGGGGCACATCCATACACATGTATACATTGATCATATATATTATGAAGGGGGATGTAAGGGACATAGTTACATCCTATAAGGGGGCACAGCCCCTATACTATAAGAGGGCAGAGCCTCTACACTATAAGGGAGCACAGCCCCTATCTTATAAGGGGGCACAGATCTCCCACAGGGGCCACCATGAGCCCCTGTGGGCCACCAAGGGCAGATGTGCGCAGATGCTTGGCACATCTGCGCACATCACCCTATAGAGTGACCATTAATGCATGCATATATATCATATATTCATGCACGTGTTTGCATGCATATATGTATATACAGTATATGCATGTGTCTCAACCCTTCCTCAACAATCCCCCTGTTGTCGAAATTTTACGACAATATCACAGTGCAATTAAATGTCATAAATTCCCAGCACCAATGCCTTTGACCCATGGGTAGAGAAAGGTATTGGGCTGCCCTTTATCTCACAGGACCCCTCGTTATCCCAACACTGGTGTCTGAACACCCTACCTTCAGAGGATCATGTCCTCTGTTACACATCCCTCTGCGCCAACAGATAAGGATGGTCATCCTACTAGGTTAGGATAACTGAAGTGCTGTGGACAAAGCACCATCTTGTTATTGATGGCACCGTATCCCCGTCCACTCATGTGTACCCAGGCCGATTTCCCCCTGTGATCCTGTCTTGTGGAGGCCCACAGAACCAATGGTCATGCCCTGGCTCCCCAGGACCCCACAACACAAGAACACAGTCCACACTCTGCTGCCAATCATTCTGTGCCCAATCCCTATTAGAGCTGTGCTACCTGCTCGGACTAGAATTAGGTGCGCAGCACAACATTACACCAATGTTGTCTGTCCGCCCCAGTCCCCAGTGTAACACAGCCCTACCGAAAACCTTGAGCAAAACAGTGTCATCTGTATCGATCAGAGACCTTGGTTGCCCAGAATAAAATCACATCATCCTTTGTGCAGGATTTCCCGTGTAAAATTATCTGCTCGCGAACCTATACGTTCTCGATCCACAGTATAACACTGTTCCACTCCAAGGGGACACAGAATGAAACACAAACAGCAGAAGGGACTTACAACAAACTACATAAATCAGCATGGTGGAACACATTCGTAGACAAGGACTACCACCATCAACATCAAGAAAACTTACAAACAGATAACAAAAACACACAACATGGACCTACACAGGGAACAAACTGTGTAACAAATAGTACAGGGGTGTCAAATGTTGCCTAGCCTAGCTTGGCCACTCTGACCCCTCAGCAGCTGGTGATGCTGTCGAGAGGTAACCCCTTTATGGCCAGGCTGACTAGACCCCACTGCACGATTTGTTACCTGAATCCCATCACTGGACACATTGCAATTACTTGAACAAGGGCAATTCCTTGCAATGTGTCCTTTGTTCCCACACCTGTAGCACCTGATTGGGCTTTCTGTTTTGTGTGTTTTGCAGTGTTTTGCCATATGACCCAAGCCACCACACGCAAAACATTTTATGCTTGCCCGGCATGGCTTAGGTCCGTTCACACTGCATCCGCGCTCCCTGAATTGTTCCATCTTCAGGGAGGCGCTTTTCACAATCTTACTTTTCCCTAAAGTCAGGGAAAAATCTCTCTTAGTCTGGACAGGCTTGGTCTGGTGATTTGGCCCGTCACAGACTACTCTCCCCCCTTTTTGCCCTGCATAGGGCAAAGTATTGGGAGATTCCGACCCTGACTTTACGGGAAAAGAAAGGGCCGGCACCAACTTGGTGATGACCTGTTGCATGCCAGTCATTATCTGGGAGCTTACAGCAACCTGAGCCTTCAATTTGGCCACCGTCACATTAGTAGAGGCAGTCTGCTCCTTGAAGGCCTTGACCTCAGTATAAGACTGAGTCAACTTAGCCTCAATTTCCTCCTTCTGCCTCTGCAGCTCTACTAACTGTGATTCTAACCTAGCTACCTGCGCATCTCGGTCAACAGTAAACTGCACATTCTCCGCCAGCTGTGTCCGCAATGCCGAAACATGGTCCGAATTACCGGCACAGCACTGGCAGTGAATGGTCGGAGGAATTGTCTCCGTTGACTGAGACACCAGCGCCACTTCCTTTGGCTTACAGATGCTAGCCTCAAACGTATGAACGAGTTTGGCTAGCATCCGAAGCCATTTGGTGGCCTTATTCAACACCGTCCGTTTGTTAACACATAGCTTGTCGTAACTACAAGCCAGTGCTAACAAATCGGACCACAGCATTTCTGCTGACTTGTAAGTGGTGGGGAGGATGGGGTTAAATGTGCTGTGTCTGCTCAAGTGTTGCAGTGTGGGGAAGTCCATACTCACCGTTTGCTGAGCGTCCATCTTCTCATTGGGGCCGTACCTCTTCGTCCTGCTGCTTGGAAGAAGTCCTTTTCCGGATCGCTTCTTCCCGACCAGTCGGACTTGTACGCTGCTCCAACGAAGATGGATCTCTTTCAGTGACGTGTCCTCTTCTCCCTCGCAATCACTTGAGCGATGCAGTGACCGTGTAAAGCAAATAGCAAAATATTAGTTCACAGATAGACAATAGATTCTCTGCTAAAGATTTTTGATCCGTGTTTGGTGCTGTGAGGTAGAGCCGCGTTACCTGTCCGAATTATCAGGTCCTAGACGCTCAGACCACTGACCGCGTCTCTCTTGCCTTATAATTCACAGTATAACCGACCTCTAGCCTCAAACCCAAACACAGATTTCAAAATCTAAGCAGTGGGCCTGGCTCGCCAATGTAAAGGGGGAATATTAATCACTAATATTTATGCAAATATAAATAATTAATATTCATAAATGGGAGGAGCCATCTATTGATGACTCCGCCCATTTATTCCTTTATATAATAATACAATACTTTTACTATACTTTGCCTTACGCTAATCACTAAGCTAGCTGCATGCGCCTTACTAAACTAACCATCGCTAATAAACACACATTACACAGATAGTTATAAATAAAACAGTATTTATTAATACCTAATACACTTAAGCACGCAATACACTAACAATACAGCGCTAAATATACAGTACTAAACTACACTACACAATCCCAAGTTCCACCCACAAACTATCTATACAATACACTCACACATGTATTAGCAGCCCACCCCACCTGACTAATTCTATCCCTGAGAACGACAAAGGGTTAAACGGTGGCACTGCAGGGGTGTATGCAGTCCACAGACACTATCAGGGCTACACAGAAATGCAAGGGTTAACACCCTGCAAGTGTTAATCAGGGGATCAGGGACACGACAATGATATCCAGGGGAGTAGGGGTTTGGATATGTTCGTTGGTGGGATAGGGGTTTGGGCAAGTAGGGGTTAATAGGGATATGGGAGGAGGTATAGGGATCGTTGGTGGGATAGGGGATGTGGGCAAATAGGTAAGAGGGGGATATATGGGAGGAGGTCGTTGGTGGGATAGGGGATGTGGGCAAGTAGGGGTTAATAGGTAAATCGTTGGTGGGGTAGCGGTATAAGAAGGGGATACTCAGTCTTAGTTGCTCGTTCGTCTAGGGTGATCCTCGCCAGCCAGGGGGGGGGGGTCGCTCCGTCTTTCTCCCTGAGCGCCGATTGCGCTCTCCTATAATGGTGGGGTCCGGTCGGCCCTCCCTATGTGCAGGGCTGCCGGGCTTTATACCCTGCAGCCCGCACTCCCGGGCCGCCGTGCCTGCGCTGTGCGCGCGCGCCTAGTCAGGACACGTGGGCCGGCGCGGCGATATGACATCACCGCGCCAGCCCGCGCGTCCCTGCACGCGCACAGCGGGGCCGCGATTCTAGCAGACAGGCGGGAGAAGCCTTTGATCTCCTGCCTGCAGCACCTGGCATTCCGGACAGCGTGATAGTAATCGCACTTTCGGAATGTGCATAATGGAAGGAGGGGAGGTTTCTCCTCCTCTTCCAACATGCATAATCATCTCCAGCGGCGCTGGAGATAATTAGAACAAAGGCCTCAGATTCTGTTGAATCTGAGCTCTTTGTATCCATCAGGATGACCGGACCCTAGTCCGATCATTCTGATGCAATTAGCCAGATTGCATCGGTGTGAATGCTTGGGGCCCATTCACACCGATGCACCTGGTTACAGCCTATGGAGATGGGGGGGATATATTATATATATATAATATACATGTGCATGGATGCTTGGGGCACATCCATACACATGTATACATTGATCATATATATTATGAAGGGGGATGTAAGGGACATAGTTACATCCTATAAGGGGGCACAGCCCCTATACTATAAGAGGGCAGAGCCTCTACACTATAAGGGAGCATAGCCCCTATCTTATAAGGGGGCACAGATCTCCCACAGGGGCCACCATGAGCCCCTGTGGGCCACCAAGGGCAGATGTGCGCAGATGCTTGGCACATCTGCACACATCACCTTATAGAGTGACCATTAATGCATGCATATATCATATATTCATGCATGTGTTTGCATGCATATATGTATATACAGTATATGCATGTGTCTCAACCCTTCCTCAACATATGGTTTACATGGCGGTAGTGATGATATTCCGTATTTACAGGCATCACTGCTGCCATGTAAAGAGATACTGGTGGTGGAGGATTTAAAGGGGTTGTGCAGGTTTTTATGTTATCCTCTCCACACCAATGGGCATAACTATAATATTAGTGGGGTCCGATTCTGCGACCCCACTAATCCCAGGAACGGTCCAGTTCCCCCTTTTTGATGGTGTGGCAGGCCACACATACGCCCTTCTGCTCCATTTATTCTCTTTGGGACTACTTGAAATAGCCAGCGCTGTAATCTGCCATCTCCAGCGACCCCATGAGAATGGATGGAGAGGCAGTGCATATGCTCGACCTGCCACTTAATCAAGAAGGTGGATCAGTGGGGGCTCCAGCGGTCAGACCCCCACGGATCACTTAGTTATCCCCGATCCTGTGGATAGAGGATAACTAGAAAAGTGGACACAGGTCCTTTAACTGGCGAGAATCTCTATTTCAGTTTGACACATATTTTGGGCCAGATTTTTTATTTATTTTTTTTAAATTGGACACCCAAAGAAAACCTTTAAGGATAGGGAATGTGAAAAGGTGAAACAGCTATGACACGACAGGCGATAACTGTCTGATTGGTGGGGGTCTGACTGTTGGGACCCCCATGATCAAGGGAACGTGATCTTAAAGGTCTTGTCTCACTTCATTAAGTCAGATTTATCATGTAATACAAGCCACTTACTAATATATTGTTATTATCCATATTGCTTCCTTTGCTGGCTGGATTCATTTTTCCATCATATTATACACTGCTCGTTTCCATGGTTACAGACCACCCTGCAATCAGTGGTGGTCGTGCTTGCAGACTATAGGATAAAGCCCTAGCCTATGTGTGCTCCCATGGTCCCGGCCACCAGAGAGGCTGACACTTTTGCCTATAGCGTGTTAGCATGACCACTACTGCTTGATTGCATGGTGGTTTGTAACCGTGGAAACAAGCAGTGTATAATGTGGTGGAAAAATTAACCCAGACAGCAAAGGAAGCAATATGGATAATAACAGTATATTAGTAAGTTGCTCGTTTTAACTTTATATGATAAATGTCACTGACTGAAGGGAGACAACCCTTTTAAGACCCTTGTGTACATAGATTTGCAGTAATGTAATTGAATGTCTCTTTTTCATGATCAGTGGGTGTTCCAGCAGTCAGATCCCAGCAATCTGATATTTATCACCTATCCTGTAGATAGGCAATAGGTCATTATGGTAGGACAACCCTTTTAATTATAATGCAGATTATGTATAAAATGAGGAGGTTAAGATTTGATAAATTTCATACCAGACATTTATGCTTAAAGGGCTTCTGTCACCCCCCTACAGTCATTTTTCATTTTTTGGCTACTTAAAATCCTTATGCTGCGATTTATCAATATATAGTGCTCTTACTCTTTTTCGTTCAGTAGTTTCTTCAAAAAACTGACTTTTATAATATGTAAATTACCCCTCTACCAGCAAGTAGGGCGGCTACTTGCTGGTAGCAGCCACATCCTCCTTTCATAAAGACGCCCCCTCCTCATGTTGATTGACAGGGCCAGCGAGCGCTCTCGTCCTCTGGCTGTCCCTGTCTGCATTCTAAATCTCGCGCCTGCGCCGTACCGGTCTTCAGTCGGCGCAGGCACACTGAGAGGAGGACGCTCGCTCGGCCGTTCCTTCCTCAATGCACCTGCGCCGATGACGTCACATCTACACCCGGCGCTGGCGCACTAAGAAAGGAGCGGCCGAGCGAGCGTCCTCCTATCAGTGCACCTGCGCCGACTGAAGACCGGTACGGCGAAGGCGCGAGATTTAAAACGCAGACAGGGCAAGCCAGAGGACGAGAGCGCTCGCTGGCCCTCTCAATCAACATGAGGAGGGGGCGTCTTTATGAAAGATGGATACGGCTGCTACCAGCAAGTAGCCGCCCTACTTGCTGGTAGAGGGGTAATTTACATATTATAAAAGTCCGTTTTTTGAAGAAACTACTGAACGAAAAAGAGTAAGAGCACTATATATTGATAAATCGCAAAATCAAAAAATTACTGTAGAGGGGTGACAGAAGCCCTTTAAAGGGTTAAAGTGGTTGTCTCACTTCAGTAAATGGCATTTGTCAATAATGTAATGTAGTGTAGGTAGTCATGTAATGTTTTGAGGCCATAATGGCACAGATGACCACCAAGAATATCTAAAATTAGCTGGTCAAGTAAAATGTTGCATGCAACAATCATTAAATAGGTGGCCGACAAAAAAGGGGTGGGTCAAAGGGCGTGGTCAATGGGCTGAGTCAAGGGGGGCAGCAAAATTAGTGTTCGCTTAGGGTGATAAAAATCCTTGCACCAGTCCTGTTCGCGCACCGCCGCCTGCCAGCCAATTCTGGTTTGCAGGCACGGTGGCAGAAAATGGAAGCTTCAGCCAGGACTAGGAGGAACCAGACCGAGACGAGACCAAAGAACAGAGTTCACAGACTGGAGCGCAGACTGGGGTCTGTACTTGGGGGTGGAGGGGCGGCTGGGAGGCGTAGTCAGGATGGATTCTAAAGGGGCGGAGTAGGAGCGGGCCAAGGATGTGTAAGGGGCCCCAAAATTTCTGATGGCAGCCCTGCCCACAAGAGAGGAAGAGGAGGGGAGTTCAGAGGGAGAGACAGAGCAGCAGATATGGGGTAGAAGGAGGAGAAGCAGGCAGAACTCGCAGTGCACAGGAGGCAAAAAGCAGACTGCAAATGTATCTGGAAAGAGCCATCCACCATGCACTGTCACATCTGGTGCTCCCGGGACGTCGGCACATGGCTCCGCAGTGTGGGCTTTTTTTAACGTGTCAGCTGCTGACAGTAGTGTTGCCGTCTGCAGCCTGTGCTGTCAACGCATAAGTCGCGGTAAGATCAACACTCATCTAGGGATGATCACCTTAAGAAGGCACCTGACCTCCCATCACCAAGCCCAGTGGGAGTAACACCATCAGAACCCACAAAGCCACACTCCCGGCGCTTAACATCCTGCCTCTTCTCCTTCTCCTCTCTGCTCCTATTTGTCCTCCACTCCACCTTCCACCATGCCGTTGTCTCGTTCATCTGGCAAAAGGCAGGCTTCCATGGCCCAAATGTTCAAACGTAAAAAGTTGATGATGCCGGATAACCCTCTTGCCCAACGGCTGACCGCTAGCTTGTCTGAACTGCTAGTTCGCCAACTACTGCCATATAAACTGGTGGACACGGAGGCCTTTAGAAAATTTGTGGCCATTGGCACACCGCAATGGAAGGTCCTCGGAAGGAAATATTTCTCCCAGAAGGGCATCCCAGAGCTATATGGCGACGTTCAGCGGCAAGTGAATGTATCTCTGGCACACAGTGTCGGTGCCAAGATACATCTGACCACAGACACGTGGTACATAACTTTTACTGCCTTCTGGGTGAACCTTCTGATGGCGGTCAAGCATGCAACCCGTGGCACCTATGTGAAATTGGTATTACCGCCACAGATTGCATGCAGGCCTGCCTCTTCTTCTCCTCCTCCTGCTCCATCCTCCATCTCCTCCTCGGCTGACTCCTCCTTTTCCACTGCTACCGTCTCTTCCACTGCATCCCCCAAGCTCCCCAGAACCTATTCGACCTGCCAGGTGAGACGTTGCCATGCTGTGCTGCAGCTGTTGTGCCTGGAAGCCAAGAGTCACACCAGTCCTGCACTGCTTTCAGCTCTGCGGTCACAGGCCGATCAGTGGCTAACCCCGCTCAATTTGACAGTTGGTAAAGTGGTGTGCGACAACAGTGCCAATCTGCTGAGCGTGCTGAAACAGGGCAAAATGACACACGGGCCGTGCATGGCACACGTCCTGAACTTAGTCGTGCAGCGATTCGTTGACAAATACCCTGGGGCAGGGCCGGCCTTTGGGGTGTGCGAGCTGTGCGGCCGCACAGGGCGCCATGGCAACAGGGGCGCCCGGCCGTCAACACAGCTTGCAGTCGGTCTCTTACAGCAGACCGGCCCGAGATTGTGTGAGGCGAGCCTAGCGAGCTGAGCCGCTGCAGCTGCCAGGTCAGGTTCCGGAGCGTGAAGGAGGAGCTTAGGGGCGCAGCTCCAAGTGCTTCGCCTTCACAGAGAGCCGCGAAAGGATCCGCTCAATGTGTGAGGGCGGCGGCCGGTGCTCTGCAGACAGGAAGGGAGCAGAAGACTTCAAATAGTGAGTACCTGTTCTTATTGTTTTTTTTATTTTTTATTTACCAAATATCTTTCATTAAATGGGGGAAAGGTCTAATTAAGAGGGCAGGGGACAGGATAAGGGTGACAGACACTGGGTATGATTAAGGGGCAGGGGACTGGATAAGGATGACAGACACTGGGTATGATTAAGGGGGCAGGGGACTGGATAAGGGTGACAGACACTGGGTATGATTAAGGGGGCAGGGGACTGGATAAGGGTGACAGACACTGGGTATGATTAAGGGGGCAGGGGACTGGATAAGGGTGACAGACACTGGGTATGATTAAGGGGGGCAGGGGACTGGGTAAAGGTGACAGGGTATGATTAAGGGGGGCAGTGGACTGGCTATGGGTGACACCGGGTATGATTTAGGGGGGCAGGGTCTAATTGAGGGGGCAGGGGACTGGGTAAGGGGGACACTGGGTATGATTAAGAAGGGCAGGGGACTGGGTAAAGGTGACAGGGTATGATTAAGGGGTGCTGGGGACTGGCTCTGGGTGGCACTGGGTATGATTAAGGGGGCAGGGGACTGGGCAAAGGTGACAGGGTATGATTAAGGGGGGCAGGAGACTGGCTATGGGTGACACTGGGTATGATTGTACTTGTTTGCTCTTGCGCTTAAATTATCTGTAATAAAAAAAAAAAACAGTTTGTTACAAAGATTGTTTTCCTCTTTGTGTATGTTTACGTGAACCGGGAAAGGGGGGGGGGGGGGACAAGATTAGCTCGCACAGGGCGCCTGAACACTTAAGGCCAGCCCTGCCCTGGGGTCCAGGATGTCTTGCGGCAGGCCAGGAAAATCTTTGGCCATTTTAGAATATATTACACGGCCATGGCTCGCCTTGCTGACATTCAGCGGTGACAACACCTGCCCGTCAGACGTCTGATTTGTGACAGCCCGACGTGCTGGAACTCCACCTTGTATATGCTTGATAGGCTGCTCCAGCAGCCACGTGCCATTAACGACTACCTGTACGAACTCTGCAGCAGGACAGGTTCTGAGAAGCTTGGTTTCATTTCACAGGCCAGTGGCTGCTCAAGCGCGAGGCATGCAGACATCTGCGGCCATTTGATGAGATCACCAAATTGGTCAGTCGCAGCCAGGGCGCCATCAGCGAAATCGTACCTTACGCCTTTTTTCTGGAGCGTGCATTGCATCGTGTCATTGAGCAAGCCATCGAGGAGCCAGAGCTGGAAGATGAGGAAGTCGCAATGCTGAATGAATTCCCAGGGGGTGCTACTTCATCTGAGACAAGACACCAGGAGTCTGAAGAGGAGTCAGAGGAGGATGGTGCCTGGGGGGAGGAGGAGGAGCAAGACGAGCAGGCTTTAAACTTTTCGGGGATCCCTGGTGTTGTCCGTGGATGGGGGGAGGAGACCGAGGATGACATTCTCCTGGGCGATGAGCAGGAGCCAGGGCGCTCCACCGCTTCCAATTTAGTGCAAATGGGGGCCTTTATGCTCCAGTGTTTGAGGAGCGACCCCAGTATAAAAAGCATAAAGGGCAAGGACCAGAACTGCGTGGCAACTGTCCTGATTAAGGGGGTTATTCACCCCTGAAACGCGGAGACAATGAAGTCAGTGGATTTATACGTTCGACTTTTCTCAACCTACGTCTGACTTCAGCTCCAGCACCTGTATTTTTGGGCACAGGCAGGAACCCAGGCTGCAGCCAAGCCCCCGTTTGTTGGTCGGGATATATACCAGCAGGAGCCTGTATAGCTGTTGTGACTACCTCATAACAGTCTCTGGTAAGCGAATTAATTATGTATATACAATAATATTTGCAGCAACACCACACATGAGGCGCTGTCCTCTCTCTCTTTTTTCTCTCTTCTTGCATTGGGTGGCAATGTACATAGACCCCCGGTAAAAAAACGAAATGGCGGACATGTTACCGGGCTGTTAGATTCCAGCATTTCCAGGCCTTGCTGCGAGAGATGCTGCATTCTGCTGTTGCGGGCGCTGGCCAACAGTAAAATTGTTATATGGTGACCGCCTAATGTACCTCCAGCCACATAATCACTTGTTCTTTTCTGTACGGTGAATGCCTAATGTTTGGGCACGTACTCCACTGGCCTGAAGTAAAATTGTCATCCAATGACCGTCTAATATACCTCCAGCCACATAATCACTTGATCTTTTCTGTCCGGTGAATGTCTAATGTTTGGGGCCTATACTCCACTGGCATGTAGCAAAATTGTTATCAAATGACCGCCTAATACACCTCCAGCCACATAATCACTTGATCTTTTTTGTCCGGTAAATGCAAAATATTTAGGGCCTGTACTCCACTGCCCTGCAGTAAAATTTATATCCATTGACCGTCTAATATACCTCCAGCCACATAATCACTTAATCTTTACTGTACGGTGAATGCATAAATTTTGGGGCCTGTACTCTAACTGACCAACAGTAAAATTGTTATACGGTGACTACCTAATGTACCTCCAGCCACATAATCACTTGTTCTTTTCTGTACGGTGAATGCCTAATGTTTGGGGCCTGTACTCCACGGGCCTGCAGTAAAATTGATATCCATTGACCGTCTAACATACCTCCAGCCACATAATTACTTGATCTTTTCTATCCGGTGAATGCCTAATGTTTGAGACCTGTACTTCACTGGCTTGCAGTAAAATTTTATCCAATGATCGGCTAATATACCTCCAGCCACATAATGACTTGTTCTTTTCTGTACAGTGAATGCCTAATGTTTGGGGCCTGTACTCCACTGGCCTGCAGTAAAATTGATATCCAATTACCGTCTAATATACTTCCAGACACATATTCACTTGCTCTTTTCTGTACGGTGAATGCCTAAGGCCCCTTTCACACGGGCGAGTATTCCGCGCGGGTGCAATGCGTGAGGTGAACGCATTGCACCCGCACTGAATCCTGACCCATTCATTTCTATGGGGCTGTGCACATGAGCAGTGATTTTCACGCATCACTTATGCGTTGCGTGAAAATCGCAGCATGCTCTATATTGTGCATTTATCACGCAACGCAGGCCGCATAGAAGTGAATGGGGCTGCGTGAAAATCGCAAGCATCCGCAAGCAAGTGCGGATGCAGTGCGATTTTCACGCACGGTTGCTAGGAGACGATCGGGATGGAGACCCGATCATTATTATTTTCCCTTATAACATGGTTATAAGGGAAAATAATAGCATTCTTAATACAGAATGCATAGTACAATAGGGCTGGAGGGTTTAAAAAAAAATTAAAAAAAATATAACTCACCTTAATACACTTGCTCGCGCAGCCCAGCTTCTCTTCTGTCTTCTTTTTTGCTGTGTGCAGGAAAAGGACCTGTGGTGACGTCACTCCGGTCATCACATGGTCCGTCACATGATCTTTTACCATGGTGATTGATCATGTGATGGACCATGTGATGACCGGAGTGACGTCATCACAGGTCCTTTTCCTGCACACAGCAAAAAAGAAGACAGAAGAGAAGCCGGGCTGCGCGAACAAGTGGATTAAGGTGAGTTAAATTTTTTTTTATTTTTTTTTAACCCCTCCAGCGCTATTGTACTATGCATTCTGTATTAAGAATGCTATTATTTTCCCTTATAACCATGTTATAAGGGAAAATAATACAATCTACCCAGCACCTAACCCAAACCCGAACTTCTGTGAAGAAGTTCGGGTTTGGGTACCAAACATGCTGATTTTTCTCACGCGAGTGCAAAACGCATTACAATGTTTTGCACTCGCGCGGAAAAATCGCGCATGTTCCCGCAACGCACCCGCACCTTTTCCCGCAACGCCGTGTGAAAGAGGCCTAATTGTTGAGGCCTCTGAGGAATTCAATACCTATGACGACCACGTGTTATTGAATTTCACCTATTATCATTTGGGGTTTATTCAATAGGGGGATTTTGTTAGCCATGTTTTTAATCCTATTTTATATTATTAGTTCGTTTAAACATATGTATTTGACATGTATTTGTACTGGCCTGCAGTAAAATTGATATTCAATGACCATCTAATATACCTCCAGTCACATAATTACTTACATTTTTCTGTCCCATGAATGCCTAATGTTTGGTGCCTGTACTCCACTGGCCTGAAGTAAAATTGATATCCAATGACCGTCTAATATACTTTCAACCACATAATCACTTGATGTTTTCTGTCTGGTGAATGCCTAATGTTTGGGGCCTGTACTCCACGGGCCTGCAGTAAAATTGATATCCAATGACCGTCTAATATACCTCCAGCCGCATAATAACTTGATCTTTTCTGTACGATGAATGCTTAATGTTTGGGGCCTGTACTCCAGTGGGCTATAGTAAAATTGTTATTCAGTGACCGCATAATGTACCTTGAGCCACATAGTCACAATTTCTTTTATGTCAGGCCTAATTTTTAGGGCCCATACTCCCGTGGCCTAAAATAAAAGACACATAAAAATGGCCCATGATTAAAATACATATTTTTTGTGGGAATTTTTGTCATTGATTCCCCTCTAGTATGTCACTGTCCATGTTGTGGGACTATTTGTTCACTTCTAGTAAGTATTTAGTGGCTGCAAATATGACCTGAAGGTTTTTCAGGTTCGCCTGCCATTAAAGTGAATGGGGCCCACCGCGAACTTGCAGTTCGCGAACATTTGATCATGTTCGCGAATCGCCCCGGCCGATGTTAGTCCATCACTACCCCCCAATGACACTCTGAACTCTGCATAGAGCAGCACACATTCATAGATCTGTGTCTGCTATAAACAAATCCCCTATTTCCCACTTACAGTCTCCTACAGCTCATTACTGCCACACACCTGAGAAATCAGTCCAGTGCAGAGGAGTCCTTCTCTCCAGCAACCACAGTTTTCTGACAGCAGGGAAGGCAGGCGGAGGCAGACACCTTCTCTCCTCCTTCACAGCCAGCAGCCGAAGTAGTCTAGAAGATACTGTGGGGCCTCCTTTACAATGTACACCAGTAGGAGGCTGCATCACTGCGCAATACTGCCACCTAGTGGCTACAATAATTATCTCTCCTAAGAAACAAGAGAAATACTTACTCCTTTATCTTATCTCGGGCATAGGAGACTGGGGGCCCACCAAGGAATCCCTGCCTCTCCGGTGGGCCAGTCTGAGCCTAACAACATATGTCATATCTAATAGTCTAGTTTGAATTGAGAAATAATACAGTGTATTTTAGATTCCATTTATTCAAGAGGGGAGAGAAAACTTTCTATGAATGGCACTATGAGGGGCACACTATGGATGGCACTGTGGGGCACAGTGGATAGCAGTGTGGGACACTCTGGATGGCACTATGGATGTCATTGTTATGGAAGAGCAGGATGATATTCACACAATAGATTTTACGGCATGCATCCTTTCTGCCTTCCATTCACTTCAATGAGAAGCAGCGTTGAGGATAGCAGAGCGGCGGCTTTTAACGACGACCTTGCTAAGAGGGGATCCTTGAATGGGAGACAGAAAGAACGTGGCAGCTAGTGGGTTTTCTGTCAAATTTTGGTGCAGTTGTCCACACCCAAGGTTCAGCGATAAAACCTGCCCTGCGAACGGCCTCTAATAGGGCTCATGCACATGACCGTATTCATTTTGCGGTCTGCAAATCGTGGATCGGTGACATTCATGTGCTTCCAACATCCATATGTCTTTTTCGCAAGAGATAGAACAGGTCCTATCCTGGTGCTCAAAATGCGAACCACAAAATCATTAATGCTGATGATGGTATCCTTATTTTGCAGATCCACAATTTGCACACCACGAAACAGATACAATCATGTGACTTTTGGCATATAGCCTTTGTGTGGTTGTCTATTGTATGTCATAGATAATTGGAGTCCAAGACGCATCCAGCCATCCTCTTAATGCTGTTTCTAAACCATTTTGATGGGGTTTTCATCAATTTCTAACCTTTTTTTGAGAACCAGACACCCTCTCTTCTTCAGAGCAGGGGGTGCCTGGTTTGCTGCTTGGGTCTCCCATTGAATTTCATTGTATTAAATTATACTCGAGCACCTGCTTCGGCCAAGCATGCTCGCTCAACACTAGTAGTGATGTTCTTTGGTCACTGTAATGCCCCAGCTGTGTTCCAGAGTACCTGGGTCAATTTCTTGTTGTATGAAATGGATGATATTTTGTTATTTTCCACGAATTGGTCGTCTCATTTTATACATGTGAGGAAAGTCCTTCAAAAAATGAGGGACCATAATTTGTTTGTGAAATTTAGTAAATGTGAGTTCGGTGACAGAGAAGTCTCCTTCCTGGGTTATATCATGTCACCCCCAAATTTCTACATGTATCCTGCTAAAGTGTGAGCCGTAGTTGATTCGGTCAGGCCTACCTCTCTCAAAGCCCTTCAACGATTCTTTGGGTTTACAAATTATTATATGAAATTCATTTTAAAAAAAATGCAGTTATTGCCAAACCTTTGACTGGCATAACCAGGAAGGGGGCAGATCTTCTCCATTGGTCTCCACATTGGTCTCCTGAGGCTCTGTCCTCCTTTGATACACTTAAAGAAAGTTTCATACAGGCACCTGTACTCATTCAGCTGGATGTTACAAAACCTTTCATTGTTGAGGTGGATGCTTCTGAGGTAGGAGTCAGTGCTGTATTACCTCAGGGGTCGTCCTCCTTAACTAAATTGTATCCATGTGCATTTTTGTCCAGAAAACTCTGCTGAGAGGAGTTATGATATTGGCAATCGGGAACTGTTGGACATTAAATGGGCCTTTGAGGAGTGACGACACTTCTTAGAGGGGGCTTCAGCAGCAAATTATGATGCTTACGGAAATCAAGAACTTGATTTATCCGGATACTGCTAAACGTCTGAATCCTAGGCAAGCACATGGGGCCTTGTTCTTTACCTGGTTTAACTTTATTGTTACTTTTCATCCTAGGTCCTGTAATGGGAAGGCAGATGCCATATCACATAGTTTTGGGACTTGTGAGTCTATTGTATACTGAATCTGGTAACACTCTTCCCCCTGGTGTTGTCATTGCTAACGTTATTCCTGATCTTGCCGCCAAAATATGATGTTGTCAGAATCTGGCTCCTAGAAACCCTCTCTCTGGTAAATTGTTTGTTCTTACAAATCTTCACCTTTTGAAGGTTTTGGAGGAATCTCATTGCTCTGTACTGGCACGTCATCCGGGTATTGCTGACTAAATATCTGGTCTCTAAAGCCTACTAGTGGACTACTTGGTCACCAAATGTTGTTGCCTTTGTCTCGGCATGTGATGTGTATGCTAGGGCAAAGGTACCCAGGAGACATCCTGCGGGTTTACTTTGCCCCTCGCCCATTCCACAGAGATTTCATTATGAACTTTCCACACACCTGGCAAAAGATGGTTGTCCGGGAGGTCATTGATAGGTTCTCTAAGATGTGTCATCTGATTCTATTAATAATACTTCCTGAAGCCAAAGAATTGGCTGCTTGTCGACAATATTATTAAATTACATGGGATACCTGAGTACATTGTCTCCGACAGAGGTGTCCAGTTTGTCTTGAGATTCTGGAGAGAATTAATGAACAGGTTAGGGATCAAACTCTCCTTCTCATCTGCGTTCCATCCTGAGACAAATGGACAAACTGAAAGGGTCAACCAGATTTTGCAGTGGTTCTTAAGATGCTTTGTTTCTGACTGTCAGAACGAGTGGAAGAGGTTTTTGTCCCTAGTGGAGTTTGCTACTAACAATCACGTCAGATCCACTAATTACATTTCACCTTTTTATTGTAATTATGGCTTTAATCCATGCTTTTCTTCAATCACTGGGTCAAATTCTATGAATCCTGCTTTAGATGCTATCATAAATGATCTGTGCACAGTTTGGCCCCAGGCCCGCAAGAGCCCTGAAAAAGCTCAAAGCACCCAATCCAACAAGCTAACAATAAGCATTCTTTAGGTCCAAATTTTGTGTTGAGAGAACTCATCTGGCTTTCTGCAAAAAGTTTGCATCTCAAAGTACCAACTGGTAAATAGTGTTGAGCGCGAATATTCGAATATCGAATTTTTTTCGCGAATATCGGCACTTCGCTAATTCGCGAATATTTCGAATATAGTGATATAAATTCGATATTTCGAATATTCGTATTTTTTTTTTTTTTTTTATTGTTATATTTTTTTCTTCCCCACTTCCCTAAAGTTGTTCTTACCTGTCCTTTGGATTCCTGGCTTCCTGGCTGCTCCAGTCAGTGCCCGTTGCCGCTTCTGCCGACTTCCGTGCTCATGGAGCGTCCCCATCACCATGGGAACGTCTCCATATACTAGAATGTACTGTCGGATTTGAGAATTACGTGAAAAATCGCAATTCGATTATTTCAAGATATAATAATCAAATTTCGATTTTAACTTAGCACTGCTATATTTAATTCTAGCCTAATATGGAATAAAGCAGTGCTAAGTTAAAATCGAAATTCGATTATTATAACTTAATTTTTTTTTTTTTTTTTTATTGTTATATTTTTTTCTTTCCCACTTCCCTAAAGTTGTTCTTACCTGTCCTTTGGATTCCTGGCTTCCTGGCTGCTCCAGTCAGTGCCCGTTGCCGCTTCTGCCGACTTCGGTGCTCATGGAGCGTCCCCATCACCATAGGAACGTCTCCATATACTAGAATGTACTGTCGGATTTGAGAATTACGTGAAAAATCGCAATTTGATTATTTCAAGTTATAATAATCGAATTTCGATTTTAACTTAGCACTGCTATATTTAATTCTAGCCTAATATGGAATATAGCAGTGCTAAGTTAAAATCGAAATTCGATTATTATAACTTAAATATTTTTTTTTTTCTTTATTGTTATATTTTTTTCTTTCCCACTTCCCTAAAGTTGTTCTTACCTGTCCTTTGGATTCCTGGCTTCCTGGCTGCTCCAGTCAGTGCGAAATTCGATTATTATAACTTGAATTAATCGAATTGCGATTTCAACTTGGACCTGGTTTACTATGGTTGGCTTGGTAGAATTAGCGAATATGACGAATGTATTCGTCATATTCCACAAAACGAATATAACGAATGTATTCGTCATATTCCACAAAACGAAGATAACGAAGTATCCTGCATCTTCGTTTTAGCTACCTATTCATCAACTTCGCTAATTCTAGCAATCATATAGGAAAGTTTACTATAGAGACAGCTAAGTTTAATTCGCTATGCGATTATATGACTGCTTTTTAAAAAAAAAAAATAGAATAATTATAATACCTGATAATTATTATAATTATTCTATTTATAAAAAAAAGCAAAGTAATATAATCGCATAGCGAATTAAACTTAGCTGTCTCTATAGTAAACTTTCCTATATGATTGCTAGAATTAGCGAAGTTGATGAATAGGTAGCTAAAACGAAGATGCAGAATACTTCGTTATCTTCGCTTTGTGGAATATGACGAATACATTCGTTATATTCGTTTTGTGGAATATGACGAATGCATTCGTCATATTCGCTAATTCTACCAAGCCAACCATAGTAAACCAGGTCCAAGTGGAAATCGCAATTCGATTAATTCAAGTTATAATAATCGAATTTCGATTTTAACTTAGCACTGCTATATTCCATATTAGGCTAGAATTAAATATAGCAGTGCTAAGTTAAAATCGAAATTCGATTATTATAACTTGAAATAATCGAATTGCGATTTTTCATGTAATTCTCAAATCCGACAGTACATTCTAGTATATGGAGACGTTCCCATGGTGATGGGGACGCTCCATGAGCACGGAAGTCGGCAGAAGCGGCAACGGGCACTGACTGGAGCAGCCAGGAAGCCAGGAATCCAAAGGACAGGTAAGGACAACTTTAGGGAAGTGGGAAAGAAAAAAATATAACAATAAAAAAATAAAAAATAAAAATAAAAATTCAAGTTATAATAATCGAATTTCGATTTTAACTTAGCACTGCTTTATTCCATATTAAGCTAGAATTAACGAAGATGGAATATAGCAGTGCTAAGTTAAAATCGAAATTCGATTATTATAACTTGAATTAATCGCATTGCTATTTCAATAGGAGAGTAGCCTTTAAGTTAAAATCGCAATACGCGATTATTTAAATCGCATATTAATCGCGATAACAAGAATAATGACGAATATTCGATTTCGACGAATATAAAACGAATATTCTATCGAATATTCGCGAATTTCGTCAAAATCAAATATGGCACCTGCCGCTCATCACTAATGGTAAACTTTCTCCTAAGTTTATTGGACCATATAAAATAACATCTATTATAAACATAATATCTTTTCGCCTTCAATTGCCATCCTCATTCAGGATACATGATGTTTTTCATAAATCATTGCTTGACTCTTGGCCGGTTCGTTGAATTTTTCAGAAAAATTTGCTTTGATCCAAATTTATTTGTGGCAAGTCATCATTAAAAAATGGCCATTTCCTGGCCGCTGAGAGCCTGTATAGTGCTGTAGAACACTGTGCCTTGTAGTAACACGCATAGGTAGTCTGCTTTGGTAGTGAAATAACACTGTGAGTCTGTATGACATGCAGATAACAGGCGTCACTCTTAGAATCACTACACACTTCACTTATTAGGGCAGTCATGGGGCCAAAACTGACCAAATAACCAAGTATGAACTCGGCCTTACAGGTTGATGTTAGTGCCAAGAAGAAGCCCACTCCTTTTACACCATCGCCAGATGATTCCACATAGATGTTATCAAAACCTGTTCTATTAAATGCGTATACAAGTAGAGCCCCCCAGACAGAGTTGCTGATTAATTTGCCCTTCCTCTGATCTGTCAGAACATTAACCCACAAAAAACGGTTCCTGTCTGTGGAGCATATGCCTTCACTCTTTCAGCATTTGCTCAATAATCCATCAGCATTGCTAATGCCCAAAAAAATACGAGTGGATGTAAAACAAAGATGACATGTTAATGGAAAATTTGCAAGTCTTCTGTGTATTTCACCCACTCCTGCTTTTGGCTACCAAATCACAAGCCAATTCAGATGGGACCATACAGGCCTTAGAGCTGCACAGACCGGTGTGTCTCAATTTTCCTTCCTTCTGACAGATCAGAAGAAAGGTCAAATAAATGATGATGTCAGCCAGGCCGAAAGGCAAAATAGTGGACCAGTCATGAAGTAGGGAGGGAACAGCATGAGAAGTCCACAGAGTGGACCTATGACATGGTCTGGAGTTGGCAGAAGTATGAGGAGGCCACCAAATGGCACAATGACAAAGTCTGGAGTTGGCAGCAGTATGAGGAGGCCACCGAGTGGCACAATGACAGAGTCTGGAGGTGGCGGCAGTATGAGGAGGCCACCGAGTGGCACAATGACAGAGTCTGGAGGTGGAGGATGCAGCACCAGCATCAGGAGAAGGCCACTGAGTGGCACAATGAGAGTTTGTAGATGGCAGCAGTATGATGAGACCACCGAGTAGCACAATGACAGTGTCTGGAGGTGGCGGCAGTATGAGGCCTCCAAGTGGCACAATGACTGAGTCTTCAGGTGGTGGCAGCATTAGGAGGTTGTCATTGTTTTCATGTACTTTTGTATATTTTTTGTCTCATAATATATATTTTCCTCACACTTTCTGACGTCAAACGACCTCACACGACGTCATTCGGTCCATACAGTCACCCATCATTTTTACTGAAAAAAAAAAACACTTTGAAAGAGTGGCACAATGACAGAGTCTGTAGATGGCAGCAGTATGATGATGCCACCGAGTGGCAAGGGGACATATTTTGGAGGTGGCGGCAGCATCCGGAGACCACAGAGTGGCAAGGTGACATAGTGTGGAGATTATTAAGGTTCAAATAGCCTGGCGGCTAATAGGTTCCCGTTTAAGGTCTGTTTTAAAATGTAACATTTATTTGGTATTCTTTAAAAAATTACGGGAAAATAGAAAAGAAAAAGAATATAAAAATTCCAGTGCTCTGGTGCTTGGTGACAGTAATGATTCTATTTGATTTATTATTACTGCTTATATTTGCAGTCTCTATCCCTTATATATCTACAGCTCTGTCCTGAGGAATTGATCAAGTTGTATTGCCCTGCTTCAGTTTGACAGGAATATCTACAACCCAAGCCTGAGGTATAGATCTCTGTCAATCCTGCATCAGAGTGGATCGAGTCTATGTCGCTCTTATCCCTTAATTCCTCTTAAGAGATTGAGCGTAACTATTTGTCTCGGCAAACCCAGTGTCTGCAGCGCACCGGGGGCCGGACTCCAAGCACACCGCACTGTCTCTAAAACCTAAACTTGCAACTCCCCCGACATGTTTCACCACCGATGTGGCATCTTCAGGGGCTAAGGAGCTACTAACAACAAGATCGCCATGTAGTTTGACCTTTATATATCATATGGGTGGGTCGTTGTCTAACCATATCCCCTATGATTCGCCGGCGATCTGTTGATAGTCATTAAGGTTGGCCAATAGAAATCCATTTGGTACACAGTCAGTCGCGGACTAACCTGTGTTAGTAGCCAGTGTGCGCTTGCGTGTGAACTTGTGACTTTACCTTATCCTCTCCGTTCCGGGACCTGTCTCACTGAGGTAGATTCTCCGCACGAGCACTAAGTATAGGCGCGTGCGCACAGCTCACCAATTTTTATATTCTTTTTCTTTTCTATTTTCCCGTAATTTTTTAAAGAATACCAAATAAATGTTACATTTTAAAACAGACCCTAAACGGGAACCTATTAGCCGCCAGGCTATTTGAACCTTAATAATTTAAATCCCGGGTCCAAAGGGTCCTTGAAAGGAAATTTTGAAAGGAGGTTAACCCTCCGACGACTTTGACCCCTATACAGTGAGGAAACTCACTGATAGGTTTTCCTAAAACTGGATGAATGCTGACGGATGGAACATAATAATCATATCCGAGGGTAGTGAGCAGAGAGCTACCTTTAAAAGGGTTAATATATGACCTGATGGTATAATAGGAATTACTAGGGTATGGCAGGCTTTCTAAAACAGAAATTAAGCCTGGAAAACCTCACCATTGAGGCAAATCAGGTATTCTCGAATGCTCATATACCTCTGGGCCAAACAGACATAAGTGGTGCGTTCAGAAATCTAAATAATACGTACAGCAAACATATAAGATCGTGGTGGGAAATAGCCAGTCTGGAAACATACATCCAGCAGGGGATGATATATAGAGGACTACGTATTCCTCTAAGACCTAATGTGCATCTGGAGGATACACAGTTCACTAAGGGTTGGGAGAGCCTGTTAACTGAGTGCTCACTAAGATTGTTTAAATATTTGGCGGATTATGAGAAAGGCTTCTTTCAAAAAATAGATCAGCAGTTAGAGAAAGAAATTCAAGAAATACAAGACTTTAATCAACACCCTGAGTTCCCTGATCTTGAACAGAAAATAAAGAAAAATATAGATCTACTACAACACGAAATTAAAGAAAGAAAGCATAGGAAATATATCAGGGACCGTACCGATTTTGAGACGGACAGAGTATATATCTGGAGAAATAGAGGGACAAATAGGGCCCCACAACGCAGATATTTTGAGAACTCTGAAACAGAGACCTCAGGTACAGAGGGTTCAAATTATAGCTCAAGTACACAGGGAAATAGAGCTAAAGGTATCAAACGTAAAACTAAAAAAAGACAATATCCGCCAAAAAAACAATCGTTGGAGAGACGAGAATCGTTTCAATCATGCTCCGAAGGAGCAATAAGGAAACAGGCTACTGCAAATCCGAGTACCTCAACGGTCAACATAAATACAAATCCCATGTTAACCTATCCATCACTATCTTCACAACCATTCTCCTTTGGTTCGTCTCAGGGGGGGAACATGGGACAAAACCAAACGGCCTATCAGCCCCTTGGTATACCATGTCAGATCACTACCTCTCTGTCTCAGACCAACATGAGTGCAAAGGAGAGAGCCCCCCCTATTGCCCCCCTTTTTTTAGGACAACCAGGGGTACAGTTGAGGGACAGGGAAAAATGGGGTTACAGCAAGTAACTGAAATAATGTCAGAAACGGGTTCACAACAGACACTTTTAAGTAAGGGTCTTACCTTTGCGCCAGTCCCTCAGTGCGACAAGTTCCTTTGGATCAAGGATATAAATCTTTTCGCCCGGAAATTAGCCCTACACAAAGTACACAAACAAGAACAAAATGATGTACGCAAGACATTTGAAAATGAAAAAAGATGTGTAGAGACTCTAGAAGATCTATTGAAAGAGAGTGAAGGGCATCAGATTATCCCGGATCCACCCTTCTCGACTTTAAAACCTAAATCGAGGATTACTCCAAATTTTACACAATTTCAAGAGATAGAAACTTTTGTACATCTTGTGACCCAAGATATAAAATCCCTAAAAATGAGGAAGGGTCACATAAATTCCAATTTGAGTAATCAGGAACATGAAGCCCTAGAGACCCTAAAGAAAAGTGGAAATATAATAATAAAACCGAGTGATAAGGGGGGTAACATAGTCATACAAGACAAAAATGACTTTGTAGAGATGGTCTTGAGACTTCTTAGAGATAGGAAAACTTATAAAGTTTTTTCTCATGACCCTACAAAGGAATATATGAGTGAACTAAAAAATTTCCTCACAGATGCACTCCAGGCAAATATCATCTCCAAGGATGAATACCAGTATCTGTTTAATAAAAATCCTACCGTCTCCACATTCGATGCCTTACCAAAGGTACATAAGAATAAGAAACCCATCCCTGGGAGACCGATAGTTTCAGGGAATGAAAACCTGACGAAAGCTCTGAGCGAATACGTTGATCAAATAATGAGACCCTTTGTGACCGCCTTGCCCTCATATATTAGGGACACTAAAGATTTACTTTTAAAAATTAATGATATCACTGTCACCCCTAATACTATTCTAGCAAGTCTAGATGTCGAGTCACTTTATAGTAATATTCAGCACTCCTTAGGAATACACGCGGTGGAATCTTATCTGAATACAAAAAGTAAAAATTTCCAAAAACATAATGAATTTGTTTTATTAGCACTTAGATTTATTTTGGAGCACAATTATTTTATGTTTCAGGAACACTTTTATCACCAAATAAATGGGACTGCGATGGGGACGTCATGTGCCCCGACGTATGCAAATTTATTTTTAGGGTGGTGGAAAAATAATTCTGTATTCACAGATGAGATGTCGTCATATGTCTGTCACATTTTATTTTGGGGCAGATATATTGACGACATACTCATATTATGGGATGGCGGTCACATCTTGTTTCAGGAATTCGCTCAGAGACTTAATAATAACAATATAGGGATGAGATACACCTTTGAGGTTCAGAATGAGGAGATAGTATTTCTTGATCTCAAAATAAAAAAATCAGAAGATGGTCATCTTGTTACTGAGGTCCACAGGAAAGCTACGGCAACGAATAGTTATTTACACTGGAATAGTTGGCATCCACTCCCCCTGAAAAGAGGAATACCAACAGGCCAATACCTGAGGGCACGCAGGAACTGCTCGGATGAAATGGCCTTCAGGAGAGAGAGTGAAAAACTATTCCAGAGGTTTAAAAGGCGAGGTTACCCGACTAGACCCCTGAAGAAAGCTTATAACAGAGCCAAGAGCCTGAATAGGGAAGATCTATTGAAAACAACAATCCATAAAAAAAGTGAAGTCATCAGGTGCATTGGAACTTTTGATGGATATAATGATGAGATATGCCGTATAATTAAAAAATACTGGCATATAATACGATCTGATAGAGATCTAGGGATGGTTCTCACCCCATATCCATCTATAACATACAGAAGAGGTCCGAATTTAAAGGGTTTCTATCACTTGGTATGACATAATTAGCTGTCAGACACTAGCGATCCGCTAGTGTCTGCTCTGGCCAACCATCCTACTATAATCACTTGTGGGGCAGCGGTTTTGCTAAAAAACTAACTTTTATAAATATGCTAATGAGCCTCTAGGTGCTATGTGGGCGTCATTAGCACCTAGAGGCTCCGTCTACCTTCATACACAGCCGCCGCCCAGCGCGTCCCTCCAGCCCGCCCATGTCCTCCTCCGTGTGACGCAGCGGCCGAATTCTCGCGCATGCGCCGTGCGCGGCTGTATTCGGCGCATTTGAGATGTGAGCTCGGAGCGGTCAGACATTCAATGCGCATGCGCCGAATACATCCGCGCATGCGCATTGAATGTCTGACCGCTCCGAGCTCAGACATCTCAAATGCGCCGAATACAGCCGCGCACGGCGCATGCGCGAGAATTCGGCCGCTGCGTCACACGGAGGAGGACATGGGCGGGCTGGAGGGACGCGCTGGGCGGCGGCTGTGTATGAAGGTAGACGGAGCCTCTAGGTGCTAATGACGCCCACATAGCACCTAGAGGCTCATTAGTATATTTATAAAAGTTAGTTTTTTAGCAAAACCGCTGCCCCACAAGTGATTATAGTAGGATGGTTGGCCAGAGCAGACACTAGCGGATTGCTAGTGTCTGACAACTAATTATGTCATACCAAGTGATAGAAACCCTTTAAAGGACCAGCTGGTCCATAGTCACCTGATGGAAGAAAAAACTCAACTTACCAGTAAAAAGGAGAAGTATAAGGGGTCATCACCATGTGGGAACTTCTCCTTTTGCAAATACATACCTCGCATCAAGAGATTTACAAACCCTGAAATGAAACATGCCCGAAATTGTATGTGGGTAAAACCATACAAGAGCTGAGACGTCGAATCTCTGGACATTTAAGCACCATTGAAACAGATAAAGACACTCCTCTGGCCAGACATGTTAAATACATACATGGGAACCAGAGTTCGATACTAAGATTCTGGGGAATAGAAAAGGTATCCATGGGACCAAGAGGTGGTAATCTAGACAAAAAACTGTTACAATGTGAAGCCTGTTGGATTGACAGATTAAATACGATGAGTCCCTATGGACTGAATGAAGGGTTTTCATTCACAGCATTCATCTAGTATTAAATTATATTTGTATATAAAAAGGAAACCTAGTAGACTCAATTATTAGTATATATAAGTTAATGAATAAAAAATAAGGAATAAAAGGAAGATTTTTAGAGAAAACTGCTCTGGCCAATTACCATCTCGATCAGTGTTACTTATAGGATTTCCAGAGTGCAGTGTGCATGCCATAATCTATATCATGCAGAAGAAGAAAGAAGATGAACCTTTGGATGGCGCTGTCAGCAGGAGTCGGAAGCAGGTAGGTATTGGTAACAATACTTTTTTATTTTCAGTCAACGTGTTTCAGGGGCGGAGAGCCCCCTTCATCAGGACAGTATACAATATAAATTTGTATACTGTCCTGATGAAGGGGGCTCTCCGCCCCTGAAACGCGTTGACTGAAAATAAAAAAGTATTGTTACCAATACCTACCTGCTTCCGACTCCTGCTGACAGCGCCATCCAAAGGTTCATCTTCTTTCTTCTTCTGCAACTTACTTCTCCCCGACGAATGCCTCCAAGGCACGGGGCTGGAACCTAGGCAGCAGCGCAGGCACCCCGCACGCTGATCGGGAAAATCAGCACAAGCTTCATATAGGTGTTGTGACTTTTCACAACATCTTCTGGTAAGAGTTTTTTATCTACCTCTTGCACCTATTATTAGACAATACCACACATGAGGCGCTGCCTCCTATCTCTCTTTTATCTCCATAATCTATATCATATAAGAGCAAAGTGTATATTAATAGGTCAGAGTGGGGATCGGGATTATATGGGGGTACATTATATTCAGTACCATAGCAATAAGCTTTGGGAATTGATTTGATTGGTATATACTGAAGGACACAAAAATTGAATATCTGAGATAATAGTAACAATATCTCCCGTAAATAGGATGACTGTGATATCCTTTATGAGTATACTGTATCCCCAGGCTCTCCCTCCTTACTCTTTTTCTTCCCTTTCCCTTCTCCTCTCTGGGAAAACAGCATGAGTTTACACCTACATGCTGCAGTTCTCCCAATCCCTAAGTGAATAAAATGGATAATAAGTGCAACAATCCAGGAATACTGCATGAATTTACACCTACATGCTGGAAGTCGCCTATATCCCTATGTGAACGAAATGGATAATAAGTGCAATAAATCCCCTTAATACACATGAGGTGAAAACACACCCTGTAAAATCTCCAACAATAGGGACACCAAATGCACCCAAAAACATAGGTCTGGGAGAGTCCTGTAGAATCCTGTAAATTGACAGACTAACAGGCTGCACATGCGTAGGAGGAATCCCTCAGAGATATAATTAGAGTATGGACGCATGCGCCTCGATTTCAACCTGGTGAAATAAGTGGAGAGGATAAACGGATCTTAAGAATGGCTGAGTGTGGACGCATGCGCATAGACATCCGTATCGTGGGTTTTAGCAATTCACGAACTAAGTATGTAGGCATGCGCAGTAGGGATAACCTGTGGGCAAGCGAAGTGGTGAGCTGTGCGCACGCGCCTATACTTAGTGCTCGTGCGGAGAATCTACCTCAGTGAGACAGGTCCCGGAACGGAGAGGATAAGGTAAAGTCACAAGTTCACACGCAAGCGCACACTGGCTACTAACACAGGTTAGTCCGCGACTGACTGTGTACCAAATGGATTTCTATTGGCCAACCTTAATGACTATCAACAGATCGCCGGCGAATCATAGGGGATATGGTTAGACAACGACCCACCCATATGATATATAAAGGTCAAACTACATGGCGATCTTGTTGTTAGTAGCTCCTTAGCCCCTGAAGACGCCACATCGGTGGGGAAACATGTCGGGGGAGCTGCAAGTTTAGGTTTTAGAGACAGTGCGGTGTGCTTGGAGTCCGGCCCCCGGTGCGCTGCAGACACTGGGTTTGCCGAGACAAATAGTTACGCTCAATCTCTTAAGAGGAATTAAGGGATAAGAGCGACATAGACTCGATCCACTCTGATGCAGGATTGACAGAGATCTATACCTCAGGCTTGGGTTGTAGATATTCCTGTCAAACTGAAGCAGGGCAATACAACTTGATCAATTCCTCAGGACAGAGCTGTAGATATATAAAGGATAGAGACTGCAAATATAAGCAGTAATAATAAATCTAATAGAATCATTACTGTCACCAAGCACCAGAGCACTGGAATTTTTATATTCTTTTTCTTTTCTATTTTCCCGTAATTTTTTAAAGAATACCAAATAAATGTTACATTTTAAAACAGACCTTAAACGGGAACCTATTAGCCGCCAGGCTATTTGAACCTTAATAATTTAAATCCCGGGTCCAAAGGGTCCTTGAAAGGAAATAGTGTGGAGATGGCAGCAGCATGAGGAGATCACAGAGTGGCAAGGCGACATAGTGTGGAGATGGCAGTAGCAGCAGAATCAGGAGACCACATAGTGGCAAGGTGACATAGTGTGGATATGGAAGCATCAGGAGGCCACAGAGTGGCAAGGTGACATAGTGTGGATATAGCAGTAGCAGCAGGATACCACAGAGTGGCAAGGTGACATAATCTGGAGATGGCAGCAGCAGCATGAGGAGACCACAGAGTGGCAAGGTGACATAGTTTAGAGGTGGCGGTAGCATCAGGAGACCACTGAGTGGCAAGTTGACAGTGTGGATATGGCAGCAGCAGCAGGATACCACAGAGTGGCAAGGTGACAGGGCGTCGCTAGGTTAAAACATTCGGGGCACGGGCCCCTGATGTTTTTTCCCAGGCCCAGAATGTACTGTCTGCCAGATAGATCCAACTGTATTGCCATCCTCAGAATTGCAATACAATTGAATCTAATGCCTTGCAAGAGCTGAAAGACCTGTGATGACATCACAATCCATGTGATCAGTTCTAAATGCAGTAGCTGAAAAGGACCTGCGATGATGTCACCATTATGTGACCAGTGCAGGAGAGTACTGCTCAGCAGTGAAGAGAAGTCCTGGGAAGAAGCTGTGGTGAGGTCTGCTACATGAGGAGAGGTAAGTGAAGGGGTAGATTACTCAGTGTGAGAGGCAGAGCAATGTTGGGAGTTGTAGTTATTTAGCTGGGACTGTATGTTAGTGCTGAAGTTATTTACGTGGGACAGTGGGGTGGAGTGATGTTATTTACATGGGACTGTATATTGATGGTGGCTGGGGAGGGGGTGATGTTATTTACATGGGACTGTATTTTGGAGAGGGCTGTAGATAGAGAGGGATGTTATTTATATGGGACTGCATATTGGAGGGGACTGTATATTGGAGGGGTCTGGAGAGAGGGTGTGATGGTATTTACATGGGACTCTATGACGGAGGAGGGAAATAATATTATTTACATGGGACTGTATGGTGGAGGGGCTGAGGAATAATAATTTCTGAGGACAGTAAACGGAGGAATATAACTACAGGGGGCACTGCAGGTAGCATTTTGCATACTGGGGGTGCTTCAAGGCAAGCATTATAACAGTAGGGGCAATATAAATACTGGGGGCACTGTGTGGGCATTATAACAGTAGGGG
Organism: Bufo bufo; assembly: GCF_905171765.1. Lineage (NCBI taxonomy): Eukaryota > Metazoa > Chordata > Amphibia > Anura > Bufonidae > Bufo > Bufo bufo. The sequence goes on from NC_053394.1 coordinate 239,036,069, forward strand.
GCGATATAAATACTGGGGCACTTCAGGGTGAGCATTATAACAGTAGGGGGTATTATAAATACTGGGGGCACTATGAGGACATTTTAAATCCAGGGAACATTAAGCGTTCTTATAACTACTGGGGGCTAGATAGGAGGGACTTATAGATCCACATTATTTCTATTACGAGCATTATGGGGGGCCTAATTACTATTGAGGGGTCTATAGAGAGCTTTATTACCACTGGGATAGCAATAGGGGTGCCTTATTTCTACTAGGGGCTCTGTAAGGACATTATTAATACCGGAGGGCTCTTCTACTAATGGAGCCACTCTTGGGGAGCACTATCACTGTTGGGGGCACTGTAGGGGGCAGTATTACTAATGAGAGCATTCTAGAAGGGGATTACTATTGGTGGGACTATGAGAAGTACTATTACTATGGGGGAAACTCATTTTTCTTCAGGATAGTATTTGGGGGGTAGAGAAAAGTAAGGAAGCTAAGATGTCTGTGTTTCACACTCTGCAGAGACGAGGCGCGGCTGAGAGAAGTTGTCCGACCGAATGGAGAAGATGATGACAGAGAAGATCTACATCAGAGGAGACGTCACCTGGGAGGCACTGGATGTGAAAGGTATGTGCTGCTGTATAACTGTATAGCAAGTACAGTAAAATATCTTCAGTGCTAGTGTTTGAAGGTGGAGTGGTTGGGGGGGGGGTCGATTGGTTGACTTTGGGAATTGGGCAATATTAATTGGGGCTTGGGCCCCGGATCTTTTGAGACCCTAGCAACCCCCTAGTGTGGAGATGGGAGCAACATGAGGAGACCACAGAGTGGCAAGGTGACATAATGTGGAGATGGCAGCATCAGCATCAGGAGACCACAGAGTGGCAAGGTGACATAGTGTGGATATGGCAGCAGCATGAGGAGGCCACAAAGTGGCAAGTTGACAGTGTGGTGATGGCAGCAGCAGCTGCATCAGGAGACCACAAAGTGACACGGTAACATAGTGGGGCGGTGGGTGGCAATAGCAGTACCCGCTGACAAAGGTGGGTGCAAGAAGGAACACTTGGCATCAGATGTGTGGATTCAGGCGGGTTGCAGCATCAGAATAGTAGCTGAGGCAGGTAGCTAGAAGAAACCAGTCTCTTGTCGAATTGTTGGTGTAGCACCATGGATGATCTAGTCTGATGCATCAGGCATTGGTCTGTGGAAATTCTGGCTAATCCACGCCTGATTCATCTTGATGCAGTGTCCCACTATGTGCAATATGTGGCCACTTTAAACTGTTGCTAAATGTCATATCAAATGTATTGTGGTATCATGCTCCAATTCCGTTTAACAGGCTGGCAGTGTCATTTACCTTTATTCGCCCCTAGGTGGTGCTGGCACCAATTACATATATAGCTGGGGAAGTGTCAAGTCAGTGTGTGTGCTGAGGATGAGAATGAAGAGAGGAGGAAGTTAATGGAGGAGGTGGAAATTAGTTTTTCCACCAAAATAATTCACAAAAGATTTTACCACATATAACTACAGCGCTTAACGCTGAATACAATTTTTTTTTCCACCGAAATAATTCACAAAAGATTTTAACGCATATAAGTGCAGCGCTTCACGCTGAATACAATTTTTATTTCTACCGAAATAAGTCACAAAAGATTTTACTGCATATAAGTACAGCGCTTAACGCTGAATGCAATTTTTTTCCCACCAAAATAAGTTGCAACACCCCAGAGTTGTGTTACTAAACTCTTCTACACCGCTACAATCTGTTAAAAGCCTCTATGTCATCTGATGTAATGTCACACTTTGTCATCTGATGTAATTTTACATTATATCTTCACAGATGTGCATAAAACCTTGTTAAAGGGAATCTGTCACCTGCTTTTAGCATTTTAAGCTGTCACCATCGCTATGTTCACTAAAGTACCTTATTTCCAGCAGTCTTCTTTTTACTTGATTTCGTTTTGTCCTTTTGATATAAAAGCGCTTTTTATGATATGCTAATGAGGGTCCAAGGTGCCCAGAGGGGCGTTTTTTTTCCCTCTCCGGTGCCCAGTGACCACCCCTGCAGTGCCCAAGAACACCTCCTGATCCTGAAATAACCTCCCACAGCCCGGCAAACGGTTCCGCCCCCTCCCCACGTCATAGTCTACCTTCTATAAATGCCCCGTCCTTCTTCCTGTCGGCAGCCAGAAAACTCGCGCAGGCGCAGTACCGCCTGCGGCCTGCGCGATCATCAACCTCCTGAGGGCAACAGCCTCAAAAGTCTCACTGGGCATGCGCCAAGCCCAGTGATGTAACCTGAGCGCTGTTGCCCTGAGGAGGTTGATGATCGCGCAGGCGCAGGCCGCAGGCGGTACTGCGCCTGCGCGAGTTTTCTGGCCGCCGACAGGAAGAAGGACGGGACCCACATTAGCATATCATAAAAAGCGCTTTTATATCAAAAGGACAAAACGAAATCAAGTAAAAAGAAGACTGCTGGAAATAAGGTACTTTAGTGAACATAGCGATGGTGACAGCTTAAAATGCTAAAAGTAGGTGACAGATTCCCTTTACCTCTAATTATTGCTGTCATTTTCCATGTTCACCAGCAGGTGGCAGCAATGGTCTGGTAAGGACTTAGGTTCAGTTTAGTATTTCTAAGGGCTCTTTCACACTTGCGTTGTTCTTTTCCGGCATAGAGTTCCGTCGTCGGGGCTCTATGCCGGAAAATCCTGATCAGGATTATCCCAATGCATTCTGAATGGAGAGAAATCCGTTCAGGATGCATCAGGATGTCTTCAGTTCAGGACCGGAACGTTTTTTGGCCGGAGAAAATACTGCAGCATGCTGCGCTTTTTGCTCCGGCCAAAAATCCTGAACACTTACGGCAAGGCCGGATCCGGAATTAATGCCCATTGAAAGGCATTAATCCGGATCCGGCCTTAAGCTAAACGTCGTTTCGCCGCATTACCGGATCCGACGTTTAGCTTTTTCTGAATGGTTACCATGGCTGCCAGGACGCTAAAGTCCTGTTTGCCATGGTAAAGTGTAGTGGGGAGCGGGGGAGCAGTATACTTACCGTCCGTGCGGCTCCCGGGGCGCTTCAGAGTGACGTCAGGGCGCCCCACGCGCATGGATGACGTGATCGCATGGATCACGTCATCCATGCGCATGGGGCGCTCTGACGTCATTCTGGAGCGCCCCGGGAGCCACACGGACGGTAAGTATACTGCTCCCCCGCTCCCCACTACTACTATGGCAACCAGGACTTTAATAGCGTCCTGGCTGCCATAGTAACACTGAATGCATTTTGAAGATGGATCAGTCTTCAAATGCTTTCAGTTCACTTGCGGTGTTACGGATCCGGCAGGCACTTCCGGCAAATGGAGTACACAACGGATCCGGACAACGCAAGTGTGAAAGAGCCCTAAGCTGGAATAGTTCATTCCAGCTTAGCTCCCCCTCTGTGAGCAGAGTGGACTGTGTCCACATCCTGCAGCATGGGGAGAGAAGGAAGTTAGAGGTGAGTGCAGCCCACCCCCTTCTAGGGGTAGGGTGTGCGTTAAGGAGCTCCCAGATATAGGGAACCAAACCAGGATCTTGTCTCGACTGAGACATTGATCCCCATCCCCAGCCTGAGCCCTTCAGCCTCAGCTGGATGAAGCAAGCAGACAAACTCCAGTTCCAGGAAGAAAGCATACCCTGAGAAGATAACTGTGAGTATAGTCCAGAGACCCAGGAGAAGTCATATTCCTCCTCAGCTAGTCAGTCCCCATACAGCAGAAGATAGAAAGTGCAGAAGCCAAATTCCTGCCACAGTATAGAGCTACAAAGCAGACATCCTTTCCTGCAAGCTCCAGGATGATAGAGCAGAAGATAAATTCCTGCCAACCATTGCCAATACCTGCTGGGACCCAAGACAAAAGCGTTACATTGCCTGGATGAAAGTTTGCAATCAGTAAAGACAAGTTTGAACTTCACCTAAAAGTCTGGATCTCAATTTCTGCTGCAAATTCCTCTATTACTCCTACTATCACTACACTCAATTTATTGCAAGTGAGCCAGGATCCAGGAGTCCAGCCGTACCAAGGTAAGAGACACTGTTGACACAATTACCACTACCATACAGAGACATTACACCACTCTGGCATTCCTAACCTGGGGCGTGAGTTATAACACCTTAGAGGGCCCTGTGACAGTACCCTGTGCACGCTGCAATTGGCGTCACAAACAAAACTATAGACTATTAGACCCATATCCTGACCCACTGCATAATTTGGCGTCAGTGCAACTATACCCCGCATCCTGCTCATTGCAAAGTCACAAAAGATTTTAACACATACTGTATAACTGCAGCGCTGAACGCTGAATGACATTTGTTTTTCCACCGAAATACTTTAATAAAGATTTTACCACATATAACGGAACACGGAGCTGGAAAGGGTCTTTGGATTCCCCCCGCATTATACAAACGTCTCATAAATGAACCGCTGCTCCAACAGCAGCTCCTGGGAAGGTCATGGAGCGTCCTGGTCATCCGGCATCTATTCGCTCCGCTGAAGGATTATTTTGAAAGTGTGTAGAAGCCACACGGGACCCCCACGCTTCAGACTTATCATGGAGACATCATGGAGATTTAACCGCATATAACTTCAGCGCTGAACGCTAAATAAATAAAAATTTTCGACCGATGGTCATCCGGCTTCTATTTGCTCCGCTGAAGGATTATTTTGAAAGTGTGTAGAAGCCACACGGGACCCCCACGCTTCAGACTTATCATGGAGACATCATGGAGATTAAACCGCATATAACTTCAGCGCTGACCGCTAAATAAATAACATTTTTCGACCAAAACAATAAATAATACAATAAAGATTTTACCACATGTAACCGCCGTACTGACTGATTGCTACCGCCGCTACTTCCGTGAACCCCTGCTACTTCCCGGGTAGGTAGGAGGCTGCTGCGAAGCAGGCGCGCTACCCCGGGCACGATTGGCTCCTGACCTCCCACTGCTGCCACCCTGATGACTCCCAGCCATGCTTTTAACACATATATAACCGCCGACGTGAACTGAGAATATATTCTTTTGTACTGAAATAGGCAAGTTAACACTTTCAGCAGAAATAAATGCACCAGTGAAGTGGCTGGGGACTGATGAAAGGCTAGGGACTGATAAGAGGCTAGGGACTGATAAGAGGCTAGGGGCTGATGAAAGGCTGGGAAGTGATGAAAGGCTGGGGTTCTAAAGATAAGAGGCATGGGGGTCTCATTTATTTTGGGGCTCTTATCTGAGGTCTGATTGGGGGTCATTCACTTTGGGGTCTGAGCTGAGATCTGATTGGGGGGTCTGATCGGAGGTCTTATTGGGGTCTTATTAACATTGAGGGGTATGATTAGGGCTGTCAGCTGAGGTCTGATTAATATTGGGGGTCTGATTGCTGGTCTGACCTTAGGTCTAATGAAAAATATTTTATTTCTTATTGTCCTCCTCTAAAACTTAGGTGCGTCTTATACGGTATATATTTTTTTACTGTAATACGCCCCTATATGCTTTTATCAGAAATAACTGCAACAGTGCAGTGCTTATATATTTTTCTTGCTGTACTATAATACGCCTCTATACGCTTTCTACAGAAAAAACTGCAGAAGTGAAATGCGTATATATTTTTCTTGTAGTACTGAATAAGATACTAAGACATAAGCCTCTAAAGGCTTTCCAACATAACAATTGCAGCCCAATAATAAAAAGCTGGAATGACAGAACTGTCTAATGACTATTTGGATCCCCAAATAATCGTTCCCTAAACTTGTAAATCACTTTCCTATCAATGTCCCTAGCTCCTTATGACATCTCTCCCTGCACTAAGATGCTGTGAAATGATTCCTCCCTATCCTTTCCCTGCACTTATAAATCGTTTTTACTGTCTTTTTTTTCCCACAATCGTTTTTCCAAATAGCTGTCCCTAGTGCCTTCACACGTCTGTCCCTGCACTCTGAATGCTGGAAAATGGCAGAATCTAATATGGCTGCCGTATTTATAGGGCTGTGGCATCACAGGGCTGACTGGCTGCTGATTGGCTGCATGTAGGCATGTCAATCTGGGTGATCCCGCTTTCCCAGAGCTCTTTGCCCCATGTCCTCAGTCCTCACATGTGTAGCCACCATTTTAGGAAAAATGTGCTTCGTTGCCACGAAGCGAGAGGAAATTAGCATTCGTTGCGAATAAAATTTTTCCTGAAATTCTAAACGAATTCCACTTCGTCAGCTTCAATTCCCTCATCTCTGTCGGAGAGTTCAGGGCTCTCTGCAGTACCTAATTCATTGGAAGGTATATAGTGCTGAGGAGAGAACATGGGTGCTCAGGATGTTTATGGCCCTCATTTAATAAGAAAGTTTCAACTCAAATTTCCCTCAAAGCCTGCTCCCCAGGTTGAGGGTCAGATGACCCCTCTTAAGAGGGGGGGTAATGTCACACACTCGCCTGACTTAGCTCCAGCGGCGCAATCTCCGGTTTGGCGTGGCCGCTCCGGTAGAGACACACTGCAAACCCACGCCCCTGGTGACACAACATCATCCATAGCAACAGGATGCAATGCTCTGTTTCTTCCCACAGCGGGTAAGTGCCTGAAGAGATTATCAGTGGGCTGATTGCTCAGCTGCTCTATTCCTATGTGCTAGTGCAGGTATGACCAACCTGCGGCTCTCCAGCCTACAGCAGGGCATGGTGGGAACTGTAGTTTCACAACATCTGTAGAGCCACAGGTTGGCCATCCCTGTGCTAGTGTTTATGACTAATGGAGCGTCGATAATGGGCGCCATACACCAGTGCCAATGATAGTCTATGACTCACTAGCTGTATTCCTGAGCTTATTGGATTGCTCACTCCTCTGTCTCTCCTTTGGTACTGCGTTGTCCGTCTGGTTCTGATCTCAGCTTGTCTTCTGACTAGTCTCTGTCTCTCATTTAGTACTGCATAGCCTGTCTGCTACTGACCCATTTACGTACAACCCTGCTTTTGTGTTGTTTTGTCTCTTGGTATTTGTCTGTCTCTGCATGTAAGTAGCGCAGGAGCTGTTGACCAGTTGCAGTCTTTCTACCTAGGGCTTCAACTTCAATGGGCATTCGGATCCGGAAACAAATGGATTTCCGGATCCGGTAGGCAGTTCTGGCAACGGAACTGCCTGCCCAAGACAGTATAGTAAAAGAAGACATTAGATACACAGCTCTGCAGGCAGTATCACACACAACAGGCAATGTTACAGCCACAGCAGGCTGTACCATATATAGTATATAGGATTATATACAGATTTAGTTTGATGTGCTTGCTGTTTATTGCACTTTGGAGATGGTGAAGGAAGAGCCTGTGGACTGTCAGTGATGTGATGCAGCAAGAGACAAGACACTAGCAGGATTCATGTGTGGGTGTAGTAACATGGCACAGGAGGTGTAGTGGGCATGGCTATTGCAGACTGAACAATATGGCAGACGGGGCCAGCCTGCAACTCATCACTCTGCAGAGCAGCTAAGCTTGTTTATGAATAAAGCTAGATAGTGAAGAAAACAGGAAGCTCTGAATGTAAACAGACCTGCCAAGATACTCAGATGCCCAGACAGGGGGAGGAAAGTACAGAGATGAAAAAAAGGAATTAGGGGCATATATGTCCATTGTGAGCACATAAAAATAGTTTTGATTTTGCGACTGGACAACCTCTTTAAATCTTTTGATTTATTATCCCTGGAATATGATCTTCCAAAGAGTATGAATTAGTATCAAATAAGATCTTGGTTAAAAGAAAATGGTTGGGATAAATATATTTATTTCAAGCTTTTGTGAAATTGGGTTTTCTTTTAAATAAAGTATATACTAAATCTGCTGCCTCAAAAATATATCAAATGTTGATGAGATCTGACAGCCTTGTTTCCTCTGACTGCTCTTTCTGTATTTTCAGGGCTTCTTGTCCAAGCCCATCTTCTTGCTCTCTCTTCAGCAGGAGACGACTCGTCATCACTGAAGTCACACGCTCTTGCCAGCCTTCCTTGTTCCTGTTGCGCATTCGATGGGACCGCCGTTCGTCTCTGACAGCCATCCGTCTGCTGATGTCAGTGTATAGGCTTCTGTGTCAAGCCTTTATTTTACTAACTCATGCACAGTACTATGTAAGTACTGCGCATGAGTCAGAACATAGCGATCAGCTTCTGTGCTGTCCCTATGCTGTGAATGTCACTGTGGGCCAGTTTGGATGCCACTGGGGCACAACAGATGTCACTGTGGGGCATCATACCTGTCACTATAGGGCACTGTGGATGTCACTGTGGGGCATTATAAATGCCACTGTGGGCCAGTATGATTGTCACTGTGTGGAACTGTGGATGTCACTGGGGCCCTGTGGGTGTCACTATGCGACAGTATGAATGTCACTCTGGGGCAGCATGAATGTCTCTGTTGGGGACTATGGATGTCAATATGAGACAGTTTGAAAATCCCTGTGAGGCTGTATGAATGTCACTGTGGGGCACTGTGGATGTCACTGGGGCACTGTGGATGTCAATATGGTACAGTATGAGTGTCACTGTGAGGCAGTAAGAATGTCACTGTGGGGCACTGTAAATGTCACTGTGGGGCAGTATGAATATTACTGTGGAGCACTTTCGTCACTGTGGGGCACTTTGGATTTCACTGGGGGTTTTGATATTGCATATTCAAGCTGTTTATTGCACTCTGGAGATGTGAGGGGGAGGCTTGTGGACTGTCAGTGATGTGATGCAGCAAGAGAAAAGACACTAGCAGGATTCATGTGTGGTTGTAGTAACATGGCACAGGAGGTGTAGTGGGCATGGCTATTGCAGACGGAACAATATGGCAGACGGGGCCAGCCTGCAACTCATCACTCTGCAGAGCAGCTAAGCTTGTTTATGAATAAAGCTAGATAGTGAAGAAAACAGGAAGCTCTGAATGTAAACAGACCTGCCAAGATACTCAGATGCCCAGACAGGGGGAGGAAAGTACAGAGATGAAAAAAAGGAATTAGGGGCATATATGTGCATTGTGAGCACATAAAAATAGTTTTGATTTTGCGACTGGACAACCTCTTTAAATCTTTTGATTTATTATCCCTGGAATATGATCTTCCAAAGAGTATGAATTAGTATCAAATAAGATCTTGGTTAAAAGAAAATGGTTGGGATAAATATATTTATTTCAAGCTTTTGTGAAATTGGGTTTTCTTTTAAATAAAGTATATACTAAATCTGCTGCCTCAAAAATATATCAAATGTTGATGAGATCTGACAGCCTTGTTTCCTCTCTATATGATAAAGAAAATTGGGGATTCTCAGAATAAAGGCTCATGCCTACGAATGTAAGGGCTCCGTGCCCATGCTGTGGACTGAAAATTGTGGTCCGCAATGCACGGGCACAGACCGTGGAGCAACCGCATGTGGATCGCGGACCCATTCACTTGAATGGGGTCCACGGTCCGCACTGCATGCACTACTCTTTTGCGGTGCAGAGGCATGCCAAGAAACACCAAGGAAGCACTCCGTAGTGCTTATGTGGGGTTCCGATCCGTTCCTCCGTTCAGCATCTCTGTGATTGCGGACCCATTCAAGTGAATGGTTCCGCGATCCGTGATGAGGAATGGACACGGCCGTTGCCCGTGTACTGGGGACCCGCTGTATGCGGGCCGCAATAGGGCCACGGAGGGCACACGGTCGTGTGCATGAGCCCTAACTGGAATAGGATATTGAATAATATCCTCGCTATGTATTTGTTTTTGTCGCAGAGCATTTTCTAGAAGTATATGGTGTATAGGGTTCACTTGTATTCCTCTAAGTAAAAAAAAAAATCATTTTCATTTTTCGCTTCCTGCCTACCCAGAGACATAACATTTTTATTTTTCTGTTCATATAGCCGTATGAGCGCTTGTTTTTTTGTGGGAAAAGTTGTTCTTTCTAATGACTTTATTATTGCATACGATGTAGTAGGAAGTGGGAAAAAAATTCAAAATGGCGTCGAATTTGAAAAAAAATTAAATTTGGCTACAGTTTTATGGGTTTTGTTTTTGCAGCATTCACTATGTGGTAAAGCTGACATTTTCCAGGTCAATACTGTTACAGCAATACCACATATGTATAGTTTTTCTTTTAGCTTTAATAATGAAAAAAAAAAAAAAACATTTGAAAAATTTATTTTTTCTGGACAATGCCGTAGTCTGACCCCCATAATTTTTTTTTATAGTTATGTCTATGAAGATGGGTGAGGGCTCATTTTTTTGTGGGACAATCTGTAGTTTTTGATAATACCATTTTGAGGTGTGCATAACTTTTTGATTACCTTTTATTAAATTTTTTGGGAAGTAAAGTAATGAAAAAACAGCAAATCGACCATTTTTTCCGTTACACCATTCACCGTATGGGCTAAGATTTTTAATATTTTAATAGTGCGGATATTTTCACAAAAGTTTATGCCCATGATATTTTTTTGTTTATTTTTGATTTTGATTTTGGGGAAAGGTTGTTGATTTGAATTTCGATATATATTTTTTATATTTTTTTATATTTTACAAAACTTTTTTTACTTTTTGTTAGGTCCCAAACTGGACCCTAACTTACATTCATCAGATTACAATTTGTATAGGATAATGGAATTTGCAACATTAAACTATAGAGAATCACCAAATTACAGTTCAGTGCTGCCACCTGCTGGACTGAACTGTAATATACAAGTAATGAGCCTGGAAGCCTAGTACAGGCTCATTACTATGTATGAATGCATTCCCCAATCTCCATCCGGTTAAGGCATTTATTACCTAGAAGCGCACTCTTCCAGGTTTTAACCCTATCAGACGCCGAGGTCACATTTCACCACAGCATCTGAGATGTTAAGTGTCTGCTGTCGACATTACCGCCGCTTACAGGTTTTAACTGCATGTGTTTGCTGTATGAAACAGGAGGCACACAACGGCTATGGCACTATCTCTGCTCCGGAGCAGGCACCATCTTTAAAGACTCAACATCCTCCATACATGTACATTGGATGTCGAGAAGAGGTTAAAGGAGTTGTCCCGTCCCAAAATCAAAATTATTTTTATGTGCTCCTAACCCCCCTCATGATGCATATATACCTAATACCTGTTTTTCATGTCTAGGCTTTCCCTTCCCCTACCTATGCCTTTGGGCATCTATATTCAGGAGAGCAGACCCTGCACATATAGTTTGCTGCTCCTAGTTACCTCTGTGTGCAACAGCAACCAATAAGAGGAGGAGCCCTCACAGCTATATGTACCACCTAATCAAAGTTGCATGTGGGATAGGTGGGGTGCACAAGAATGCTACTCCCCAGATAATAGGAGCGCATTCACATTTGAAGGTGCCACTCCTTCAAGCACATCAATTTATCAAAAATCACAGCAAAAGATACAAAACATCCTGCACGATATGATAACTAAATATGCTGCATGTACATGGCAACATTTATAAGGGAAAAATCACGGAAAATAATGCACTAAGTCAATGGATGCAAACATAATACAGTGAGGAACAGAGGTATTTGAACACCCTGCGATTTTGCAAGTTCTCCCACTTAAAAATCATGGAGGGGTCTGAAATTCACATTGTAGGTGCATTCCCACTCTGAGAGACAGAATAAAAAAATTAAAAAATCAGGAAATCACACTGAATGATTTTTAAAGAATTTATTTGTTTTGCACTGCTGAACATAAGTATTTGAACTCCTGGGAAACAGCAAGAATTCTGGCTCTCAAAGACCTGTTACTGTGCCTTTATAAAGTCCACCTCTACTCCACTCATTAATCTAACTTAGTAGCATCTGTCTGTGCTCTTTAAAGACACCTGTCACCCCACAGTCAGTCAGACGCCAACTACTACCATGGGCAGAGCCAAAGAGCTGTCAAAAGACACCAGAGACAAAATTGTGGACCTCCACAAGGGTGGAAAGGGCTACGGGGCAATTGCCAAGCAGCTTGGTGAAAATAGATAAACTGTTGGAGCAATTGTTAGAAAACGGAAGAGGCTAAAGATGACTCTCCGTCTCCCTCGGACCGGGGCTCCATGCAAGATCTCACCTCGTGGGGTATCACTGATAATAAGAAAGATGAGGAATCAGCCCAGAACTACAAGGTAGGAGCTGGTCAATGATATGAAGAGATCTGGGACCACAGTTTCAAAGGTCACTGTCAGTAGAACACTACGCCGTTATGGTTTCAAATCATGCATTGCAGGAAGGTTCCCCTGCTCAAGTCATCACATGTCCAGGCCCGGCTGAAGTTTGCCAATGACCATCTGGATGATCCATAGGGGGCATGGGAGAAAGTCATGTGGTCAGACGAGACCAAAGTAGAACTTTTTGGTCTAAACTTCACTCGTCGTGTTTGTGGAGGAAAAAGAAGGATGAGTTGCATCCCAAGAACACCATCCCTACTGTGAAGCATGGGGGGGGGGGGGGGGTAACATCATGCTTTGGGGGTGCTTTTCTGTGAAGGGGACAGGATGACTGCACTGTATTAAGGAGAGGATGAATGGGGCCATTTATTGTGAAATTATGAGCAACAACCTCATTCCCTCAGTCAAAGCATTGAAGATGGGTCATGGCTGGGTCTTCCAACATGACAATGACCCAAAGCACACAGCCAGGATAACCAAGGAGTGGTTCCGTAAGAAGCATATCAAGGTTCTGGAGTGGCCTAGCCAGTCTCCAGACCTAAATCCAATAGAACATCTTTGGAGGGAGCTGAAACTCTGTGTTGCTAAGCGACAGCCCCGAAACCTGACAGATCTAGAGGAGATCTGTGTGAAGGAGTGGGCCAAAATCCCTGTTGCAGTGTGTGCAAACCTGGTCAAGAACTACAGGAAACGTCTGACCTCTGTAATTGCAAACAAAGGATTCTGTACCAAACATTAACACTGATTTTCTCAGCTGTTCAAATACTTATATTCAGCAGTGCAAGACAAATACATTCTTTAAAAATCATACAATGTGATTTCCTTATTTTTTTTATTTTTTTATTCTCTCTCTCAGTGTAGGAATGCACCTACAATGTGAATTTCAGACCCCTCTATGATTTCTAAGTGGGAGAACTTGCAAAATCGCAGGGTGTTCAATTAGTTCTGTTCCTCACTGTATATGGACTAAGCCCTCATTCTGGTATGATAAAATCTGAGACTCTTAGCCAATATATTTTGATCAAAACACATCTGTGCCCACCTACCCCTGCTAAGGTGATCTCAGTCAGACAGGTCCTACTCTAAACCTACCTATGCCGTTGGGCATCTATATTCAGGAGAGCTGACCCTGCACACATAGTGTGCTGCTCCTAGTTCCCCTGTGGGGCATCAGACATTCCTGGCAGATCTGTTTACATCCAAAGATTCCTGTTTTCTTCACTACCTACCTAGCTGATGAGTTGCAGGCTGGCCTCGTCTGCCATATTGTTCCGTCTGCAATAACCATGCCCACTACACCTCCTGTGGCCATGTTACTACAACCACACATGAATCCTGCTAGTGTCTTTTCTCTTGCTGCATCACATCACTGACAGTCCACAAGCCTCCCCCTCACATCTCCAGAGTGCAATAAACAGCTTGAATATGCAATATCAAAACCCCCAGTGAAATCCAAAGTGCCCCACAGTGACGAAAGTGCTCCACAGTAATATTCATACTGCCCCACAGTGACATTTACAGTGCCCCACAGTGACATTCTTACTGCCTCACAGTGACACTCATACTGTACCATATTGACATCCACAGTGCCCCAGTGACATCCACAGTGCCCCACAGTGACATTCATACAGCCTCACAGGGATTTTCAAACTGTCTCATATTGACATCCATAGTCCCCAACAGAGACATTCATGCTGCCCCAGAGTGACATTCATACTGTCGCATAGTGACACCCACAGGGCCCCAGTGACATCCACAGTTCCACACAGTGACAATCATACTGGCCCACAGTGGCATTTATAATGCCCCACAGTGACATCCACAGTGCCCTATAGTGACAGGTATGATGCCCCACAGTGACATCTGTTGTGCCCCAGTGGCATCCAAACTGGCCCACAGTGACATTCACAGCATAGGGACAGCACAGAAGCTGATCGCTATGTTCTGACTCATGCGCAGTACTTACATAGTACTGTGCATGAGTTAGTAAAATAAAGGCTTGACACAGAAGCCTATACACTGACATCAGCAGACGGATGGCTGTCAGAGACGAACGGCGGTCCCATCGAATGCGCAACAGGAACAAGGAAGGCTGGCAGGAGCGTGTGACTTCAGTGATGACGAGTCGTCTCCTGCTGAAGAGAGAGCAAGAAGATGGGCTTGGACAAGAAGCCCTGAAAATACAGAAAGAGCAGTCACGAGACTGTGGAGAGGATCCTGGAAATGCCGCTGCTGCTAGTGATAAGTATGGCTCTCCCAATCTTCTCTTCACAGCTTGGACTGAGTCCACATTTTTCATCTTAGGGCCAGAGAACCCCTTTAAGGCTGCAGGTTTTAATAAATGGAAATTTAGATGGAATCAAGTATTGGTTAAATAAATTTGTGTCTCTCTCTTTCTCTTTCTCCCTCTTCTTAAAAGGGTGGGATCAGTTTGTGGATTTTTGTGGCTAAATATAACTATATTTGTATATTAATTATTGATTTATTGAGTTATTTTGATATTATGAAATAAAGAAAAGTTGAAAAGAAAAAAAAAAAGATTATCCACAAGAAACTGCTAACCTTCCTAGTTTTCAACACACTAGACAAATAGAACTGTTTTACTGCATCTTTCCCCTTGATATCACACTTTGTTGCCAGCAGAAAAAAATCTAGCCTTTCTATTAGGGACAGATCTCCCACTGCGAACACAAAGAACTTGTTTATAGATGTCTGGCAGAAATGGTCAAAGAAGAGAGAAAGCAGATAACTTTCAGACCTCATCACCACCCCTGACATGTCTGTTTTAGTAAAAAAAATAAAAAAAAATTTAAAATATATATATAGTAGGGATTTCCCAAATGGTAGCCTTCGGATAAATACACAGCAGCCTTTATTCGGTGAAAATTAAAGTAATAAATGTCTTTTATTGTTGGCACACAAGTCAACAGGCGGTAGTGATCGGCTTACTCCAACCGACACTTAAAGAAAAAAACAATTCAGTCCCGTATCTGGTAACATCACACAGGTATTATTAACCACCTCAGCCCCCAGTGCTTAAACACCCTGAAAGACCAGGCCACTTTTTACACTTCTGACCTACACTACTTTCACCGTTTATTGCTCGGTCATGCAACTTACCACCCAAATGAATTTTACCTCCTTTTCTTCTCACTAATAGAGCTTTCATTTGGTGGTATTTCATTGCTGCTGACATTTTTACTTTTTTTGTTATTAATCAAAATTTAACGATTTCTTTGCAAAAAAATGACATTTTTCACTTTCAGTTGTAAAATTTTGCAAAAAAAACGACATCCATATATAAATTTTGCTCTAAATTTATTGTTCTACATGTCTTTGATAAAAAAAAATGTTTGGGTAAAAAAAAAATGGTTTGGGTAAAAGTTATAGCGTTTACAAACTATGGTACAAAAATGTGAATTTCCGCTTTTTGAAGCAGCTCTGACTTTCTGAGCACCTGTCATGTTTCCTGAGGTTCTACAATGCCCAGACAGTACAAACACCCCACAAATGACCCCATTTCGGAAAGTACACACCCTAAGGTATTCGCTGATGGGCATAGTGAGTTCATAGAACTTTTTATTTTTTGTCACAAGTTAGTGGAAAATGATGATTTTTTTTTTTTTTTTCCTTTTCTTACAAAGTTTCATATTCCACTAACTTGTGACAAAAAATAAAAACTTCTATGAACTCACTATGCCCATCACGAAATACCTTGGGGTCTCTTCTTTCCAAAATGGGGTCACTTGTGGGGTGGTTATACTGCCCTGGCATTCTAGGGGCCCAAATGTGTGGTAAGGAGTTTGAAATCAAATTCTGTAAAAAATGACCTGTGAAATCCGAAAGATGCTCTTTGGAATATGGGCCCCTTTGCCCACCTAGGCTGCAAAAAAGTGTCACACATCTGGTATCTCCGTACTCAGGAGAAGGTGGGGAATGTGTTTTGGGGTGTCATTTTATATATACCCATGCTGGGTGAGAGAAATATCTTGGTCAAATGCCAACTTTGTATAAAAAAATTGGAAAAGTTGTCTTTTGCCAAGATATTTCTCTCACCCAGCATGGGTATATGTAAAATGACACCCCAAAACACATTCCCCAACTTCTCCTGAGTACGGAGATACCAGATGTGTGACACTTTTTTGCAGCCTAGGTGGGCAAAGGGGCCCATATTCCAAAGAGCACCTTTCGGATTTCACAGGTCATTTTTTACAGAATTTGATTTCAAACTCCTTACCACACATTTGGGCCCCTAGAATGCCAGGGCAGTATAACTACCCCACAAGTGACCCCATTTTGGAAAGAAGACACCCCAAGGTATTCCGTGAGGGGCATGGAAAGTTCCTAGAATTTTTTATTTTTTGTCACAAGTTAGTGGAAAATGATGATTTTTTTTTTATTTATTTTTTTCATACAAAGTCTCATATTCCACTAACTTGTGACAAAAAATAAAAACTTCCATGAACTCACTATGCCCATCAGTGCATACCTTGGGGTCTCTTCTTTCCAAAATGGGGTCACTTGTGGGGTAGTTATACTGCCCTGGCATTCTAGGGGCCCAAATGTGTGGTAAGGAGTTTGAAATCAAATTCTCTAAAAAATGACCTGTGAAATCCGAAAGGTGCTCTTTGGAATATGGGCCCCTTTGCCCACCTAGGCTGCAAAAAAGTGTCACACATCTGGTATCTCCGTACTCAGGAGAAGTTGAGGAATGTGTTTTGGGGTGTCTTTTTACATATACCCATGCTGGGTGAGATAAATATCTTGGTCAAATGCCAACTTTGTATAAAAAAATGGGAAAAGTTGTCTTTTGCCAAGATATTTCTCTCACCCATCATGGGTATATGTAAAATGACACCCCAAAACACATTCCCCAACTTCTCCTGAGTACGGAGATACCAGAGGTGTGACACTTTTTTGCAGCCTAGGTGGGCAAAGGGGCCCATATTCCAAAGAGCACCTTTCGGATTTCACAGGTCATTTTTTACAGAATTTGATTTCAAACTCCTTACCACACATTTGGGCCCCTAGAATGCCAGGGCAGTATAACTACCCCACAAGTGACCCCATTTTGGAAAGAAGAGACCCCAAGGTATTCGCTGATGGGCATAGTGAGTTTATGGAAGTTTTTATTTTTTGTCACAAGTTAGTGGAATATGAGACTTTGTATGAAAAAAAAAAAATAAAAAAAATCAGCATTTTCCACTAACTTGTGACAAAAAATAAAAAATTCTAGGAACTCGCCATGCCCCTCACGGAATACCTTGGGGTGTCTTCTTTCCAAAATGGGGTCACTTGTGGGGTAGTTATACTGCCCTGGCATTTTCCAGGGGCCCTAATATGTGGTAAGTAGGTAAATGACCTGTGAAATCCTAAAGGTGCTCTTTGGAATATGGGCCCCTTTGCCCACCTAGGCTGCAAAAAAGTGTCACACATGTGGTATCGCCGTATTCAGGAGAAGTTGGGGAATGTGTTTTGGGGTGTCATTTTACATATACCCTTGCTGGGTGAGAGAAATATCTTGACAAAAGACAACTTTTCCCATTTTTTTATACAAAGTTGGCATTTGACCAAGATATTTCTCTCACCCAGCATGGGTATATGTAAAATGACACCCCAAAACACATTCCCCAACTTCTCCTGAGTACGGCGATACCAGATGTGTGACACTTTTTTGCAGCCTAGATGCGCAATGGTGCCCAAATTCCTTTTAGGAGGGCATTTTTAGACATTTGGATACCAGACTTCTTCTCACGCTTTGGGGCCCATAGAATGCCAGGGCAGTATAAATACCCCACATGTGACCCCAATTTGGAAAGAAGACACCCCAAGGTATTCAATGAGGGGCATGGCGAGTTCATAGAAATTTTTTTTTTTTGGCACAAGTTAGCGGAAATTGATATTTTTAATTTTTTTCTCACAAAGTCTCCCGTTCCGCTAACTTGGGACAAAAATTTCAATCTTTCATGGACTCAATATGCCCCTCACGGAATACCTGGGGGTGTCTTCTTTCCGAAATGGGGTCACATGTGGGGTATTTATACTGCCCTGGCATTCTAGGGGCCCTAAAGCGTGAGAAGAAGTCTGGAATATAAATGTCTAAAAAATTTTACGCATTTGGATTCCGTGAGGGGCATGGTGAGTTCATGTGAGATTTTATTTTTTGACACAAGTTAGTGGAATATGAGACTTTGTAAGAAAAAAAAAAAATAATTCCGCTAACTTGGGCCAAAAAAATGTCTGAATGGAGCCTTACAGAGGGGTGATAAATGACAGGGGGGGTGATCAATGACAGGGGGGTGATCAATGACAGGGGGGTGATCAGGGAGTCTATATGGGGTGATAACCACAGTCATTGATCACGCCCGTGTAAGGCTTCATTCAGACGTCCGGATGCGTTTTGCGGATCCGATCCATCTATCAGTGGATCCGTAAAAATCATGCGGACATCTGAATGGAGCTCTACAGGGGGGTAATCAATGACAGGGGGTGATCAGGGAGTCTATATGGGGTGATCACCACAGTCATTGATCATGCCCCTGTAAGGCTTCATTCAGACGTCCGGATGCATTTTGCGGATCCGATCCATCTATCAGTGGATCCGTAAAAATCATGCGGACGTCTGAATGGAGCTTTACAGGGGGGTAATCAATGACAGGGGGGTGATCAGGGAGTCTATATGGGGTGATCACCACAGTCATTGATCACGCCCCTGTAAGGCTTCATTCAGACGTCCGGATGCGTTTTGCGGATCCGATCCATCTATCAGTGCATCCGTAAAAATCATGCGGACATCTGAATGGAGCTTTACAGGGGGTTGATCAATGACAGGGGTGTAATCAATGACAGGGGGGTGATCAGGGAGTCTATATGGGGTGATAACCACAGTCATTGATCATGCCCCTGTAAGGCTTCATTCAGACGTCCGTATGCGTTTTGCGGATCCGATCCATCTATCAGTGCATCCGTAAAAATAATGCGGACATCTGAATGGAGCTTTACAGGGGGGTGATCAATGACAGGGGTGTAATCAATGACAGGGGGGTGATCAGGGAGTCTATATGGGGTGATAACCACAGTCATTGATCATGCCCCTGTAAGGCTTCATTCAGACGTCCGTATGCGTTTTGCGGATCCGATCCATCTATCAGTGCATCCGTAAAAATCATGCGGACATCTGAATGGAGCTTTACAGGGGGGTGATCAATGACAGGGGTGTAATCAATGACAGGGGGGTGATCAGGGAGTCTATATGGGGTGATCACCACAGTCATTGATCATGCCCCTGTAAGGCTTCATTCAGACGTCCGGATGCGTTTTGCGGATCCGATCCATCTATCAGTGCATCCGTAAAAATCATGCGGACATCTGAATGGAGCTTTACAGGGGGGTGATCAATGACAGGGGTGTAATCAATGACAGGGGGGTGATCAGGGAGTCTATATGGGGTGATCACCACAGTCATTGATCATGCCCCTGTAAGGCTTCATTCAGACGTCCGGATGCGTTTTGCGGATCCGATCCATCTATCAGTGCATCCGTAAAAATCATGCGGACATCTGAATGGAGCTTTACAGGGGGGTGATCAATGACAGGGGTGTAATCAATGACAGGGGGGTGATCAGGGAGTCTATATGGGGTGATCACCACAGTCATTGATCATGCCCCTGTAAGGCTTCATTCAGACGTCCGGATGCGTTTTGCGGATCCGATCCATCTATCAGTGCATCCGTAAAAATCATGCGGACATCTGAATGGAGCTTTACAGGGGGGTGATCAGGGAGTCTATATGGGGTGATCACCACAGTCATTGATCATGCCCCTGTAAGGCTTCATTCAGACGTCCGGATGCGTTTTGCGGATCCGATCCATCTATCAGTGGATCCGTAAAAATCATGCGGACGTCTGAATGGAGCTTTACAGGGGGGTGATCAATGACAGGGGGGTAATCAATGACAGGGGGGTGATCAGGGAGTCTATATGGGGTGATCACCACAGTCATTGATCACGCCCCTGTAAGGCTTCATTCAGACGTCCGGATGCGTTTTGCGGATCCGATCCATCTATCAGTGGATCCGTAAAAATCATGCGGACGTCTGAATGGAGCTTTACAGGGGGGTGATCAATGACAGGGGGGTAATCAATGACAGGGGGGTGATCAGGGAGTCTATATGGGGTGATCAGGGGTGATCAGGGGCTAATAAGGGGTTAATAAGTGACGGGGGGGGGTGTAGTGTAGTGTAGTGGTGCTTGGTGCTACTTTACTGAGCTACCTGTGTCCTCTGGTGGTCGATCCAAACAAAGGGGACCACCAGAGGACCAGGTAGCAGGTATATTAGACGCTGTTATCAAAACAGCGTCTAATATACCTGTTAGGGGTTAAAAAAAACACATCTCCAGCCTGCCAGCGAACGATCGCCGCTGGCAGGCTGGAGATCAACTCTCTTACCTTCCGTTCCTGTGAGCGCGCGCGCCTGTGTGCGCGCGTTCACAGGAAATCTCGCGTCTCGCGAGAGGACGCGCCGGCGCGTCCAGGAGGAATAAATCAACCACCTCCAGGACGCGTCTGTGCGTACAGCGGTCCGGAGGTGGTTAAGGCACAGTACCATAATCCCCACGGAGTGGAGGGGGATCTTGCTTTGTCATCCATCTCTCGGCAGAGACCCTTCGGCTTTCACTCAGCTCAAAAAACACGCAACTATCCAGAGCTCCAACGTCAGCCAGGTAATCACACACACACACCACCTGACCCTGCTGGCTGACTTTTTGTAAGCCAGTCAAAACCTATCCTCGACC
Source organism: Bufo bufo (assembly GCF_905171765.1). Classification (NCBI taxonomy): domain Eukaryota; kingdom Metazoa; phylum Chordata; class Amphibia; order Anura; family Bufonidae; genus Bufo; species Bufo bufo. The sequence goes on from NC_053394.1 coordinate 239,057,012, forward strand.
GTGGGGAGTAGCCACCCGTTCAGCACTATGGCTACTCCCAGTAAGAGCAGTCCCAGATTAGCTTTTCACAGCTATGCTAACTACCAAAGTGTCCATCAGCAATTGCTGCGGACATATGCACTACTGGCTCCTACTTCACCAGGGCCAGGAACCTCGGTGACACATATCTTCCATCTACGACGGTCCCTTGCTCCTTTCTACATACCCCCCCCCCCTTTGCCCAAAGCCGGGGGTCTGGGCAACTCCAGCAAACATGCAGTGTACTCTGGATAGGGCATCCGCATTTCCTTGTAGTCTGCCCGGCCTATGCTCTACCGAAAACCTAAAGTCCTGTAGGGCTAGAAACCAACGGGTGACACGGGCATTCTTACCCTTTTTCTCGCTTAACCATTGCAGAGGGGCATGATCCGAGACCAGTGTAAATCTCCCAGGAGGTAGTATCGGAGATAATCAAGGGTCCACTTAATGGCCAAGCATTCCCTTACAATTATAGAGTAATTCCACTCTGCCGGGGACAGTTTTCTGCTGAGGTAACACACGGGATGTTCCTCCTCATTTATGACTTGAGACATTACTGCCCCTAGGCCTACTTCTGATGCATCTGTCTGAACAATAAATTCCCGGAAGAAGTCAGGGGCTACCAAGATGGGCTGTCTACAGAGGGCGGACTTAAGTTTTTGGAAGGCCTCTTCAGCCTCTGGGGACCACTTGATCACAGCAGACTTCCCCCCTTTTGTAAGGTCTGTCAGGGGTACTGCTATTTCTGCAAACTTAGGAACAAATCTCCTGTAGTATCCCACAATACCGAGAAAGGCTTTGACCTGTTTCTTGGTAAGTGGGTGGGGTTATTTTTGGATAGCTTCCACTTTAGTTACTTGGAGTTTTATTATTCCTCTTCCTATGATATATCCCAAGTATCAAGCCTCTTCCAACCCCATGGCACATTTACTTGAATTTATAGTGAATCCGGCCTTTCATAGTTCATCTAGGATGCTTTGAACTTTACTGAGGTGACTCTCCCAATCTTGACGGAAGATCACTATATCATCCAAGTAAGCGGCCGTATATTCCCGGTGTGGGCATAAGATTTGGTCCATAGCTCTCTGGAAGGTGGCAGGGCCCCTTGCAACCCAAACGGCATCCTAACGTACTGGAAGGACCCTTACGGTGTAGAAAACGCTGTTTTTCCCCTAGATTCTCTCGACAACTGAATTTTCCAGTATCCCTTTTTAAGATCCAGGGTCGTTATGTATCGAGCTGGCCCTAGTCTCTCAATAAGCTCATCCACCCGGGGCATGGGATAAGCATCGACTTTTGACACCTGGTTTAATTTGCGGTAGTCATTTCAAAACTGCCATTCTTCATTGGACTTCGGGACTAGACCACCCACTTTTCGAATCCTCAATTACCCCCAGTTTTAAAATTCTCTGTACCTCTTTGGAAACTATCTCCCTTCGGGCCTCGGGTATCCTGTACGGGTTTTAAATTTACTCGCGCCTGAGGTTCCGTTAGAATGTCATGTTCCATGACCTTGGTTAAGCCAGGGGTTTCTGTAAACAAGTCCCTATTCTGCTGTAACAGGAGCTGGCATTGGTATTTTTGGTAAGGGGGCAGGGTTTTGGCAATTTTTACATTGTCAATGGTGGCGTCTGGTTGGCTCTCAGGAGGGTCCCTATCCTTCCATGGTTTTAGCAAGTTGATGTGGTAGATTTGATAGGGCTTTCTCCTACCTGGCTGATGTACCCAGTAGTTAACTTCGCCCACCCTTTCAGTTACCTCATAGGGCCCTTGCCACTTGGCCAGGAACTTTCTCTCTACTGTAGGGACTAAGACTAGAACCCGGTCCCCTGGACTGAACTGTTTAAGACGGGCTGTCCTGTTGTATATGTTCGCTTGCGCCTCCTGTGCCTGGAGCATATGCTCTTTCACAATAGGTGTTATTTGAGCTATTCGCTCCTGCAATGTAGTAACATGTTCAAATACACTTTTGTAAGGCGTGACCTCACTCTCACAGGTCTCCTTAGCGATATCTAATAGGCCTCGTGGATGCCTTCCATACAACAATTCAAAAGGCACTTGGGGTACCTCTCGGATTGGGAAAAGTAGATAAGGCAACAGGTAATCCCAATCTCGGCCATCTTTCTCGACAACTTTTTTAAACATGGCCTTCAAAGTTTTATTGAAGCATTTCACCAGGCCATCTGTCTGTGGGTGGTACACTGAGGTACGCAAATGGGTAATTTGTAATACCTTGCAGAGATCCTGCAAAAATCTGGAACAGTTCTCTGGCAATAACTTTAGAGGTAGCTTTCCTCAAGGGCCCCACCTCAGGGTATCGGGTAGCATAATCTATTACCACTAATATATATTAGTGCCCCCTAGCAGATTTTACCAAAGGCCTGACTAAATCCATCGCAATTCTCTCGAATGATGTCTCGAGAGAGGTTACTTGGCACATAGGGCAGGATTGGCAGTAATCCTTAATTTCTCTGTAACACCCGGGCGAATAAAACCTCTGCAAAACCCTTTCAAGGGTTTTATCAGCCCCTGAGTGTCCCCCTAATACATGGCTATGTGCTAGGTCCATTACCATGCATTAGTATTGTGGGGTTTTGCTCTGGTAAACAGGCTATCGGACACAGTATAGAGGCAATCACAAAGTCTTTAACTTAAACAGTTCGATGTTTATGCACACATAAGGAAAAACACAAATGACCGTTCACAGTCTTAGTGTTTGTTTACACCATGCAATGTCCATAGAACAAAATCTTCACCTAGGTAGCATTTTTCCACCCACAGTCCACAGCAGGCTTTAGGGGCCTGTTTCCCGGCATGCGGCTCTCAGCCCTTTAGCATGGCACAACTTTACAGGTCCCAAAACACAGAGACTCCCCAGCTGCTCTATCAGATGGAGGATAAACCACACCCAGCTGAGATTGCTGGCTGGGTTTTTTATATAAGCCAAAAAGACCCGGCCTGGAGCGTGGGGAGAGGCCACCCACCCAGCACTTTGACTACTCCCAGTAAGAGCCGGCCCGGATCAGCTTTACAGCCATACTAACAAAAAAAAAACTGTGTCAGTCAGCACTAGCTGCCGATGACACTTAATACTACTGGCTATTACCTCACCGATGCCAGGAATCTCGGTGACACATACCTTCCATCAATGACGGCCCCTTGCACCTTCCTACATACCTCCCCCTTTGTTCAACCTTGAGGGGGTGATCACCCGCCAGACAGTGTACCCAGCACAGGGCATCTGTGTTTCCCTGTAACCTGCCTGCCTTATGTTCCACGGAAAACTTTAAGTTTTGTAAAGATAAGAACCATCTGGTGACCCGAGCAGTCCTCTCTTTGGCTTGGATCATCCACTTGAGAGGGGAGTGGTTGGTCACTAGATGGAACTTTCTCCCCAACAGATAATAGCGGAGAGACTCGAGTGTCCACTTGATGGCCAGGCACTCTCTCTCCACTATACTGTACCTAGTCTCGGCTGGGGTAAGCTTCCGGTTTAGGAAAACAACAGGATGTTCCTCCCCATTGATGTCCTGAGAGAGTACAGCTCAGAGGCCTACTTCAGAGGCATCGGTCTGTACCACAAACTCCCTCTTGAAGTCAAGCGTCACCAATACCGGGGACTCACACAGGGCAGACTTCAAAGCTGAGAAAGCCTTTTCCGCCTTCTGATTCCGCTGAACCGTAACTGACTTGCGTCCTTTCAAAAGACCTGTCAATGGTGCGGCGACTGTAGAAAAAATGGGGACAAACCTCATATAGTACCCCACCATACCCAGGAACGACTTTACTTGCCGAGTAGTGACAGGTCGGGGCCAATTCCTAATTGCCTCAATTTTGTTCACCTGAGGTTTGATAGTTCCGCGCCCAATTACATACCCCAGGTACTTGGTCTCTTCTAACCCTATTGCGCACTTTTTTGGGTTAGCGGTTAAGCCAGCCTTCCTAAGGAAGTCCACTACAGCCTGTACTTTAGGTAGGTGACTTTCCCAGTCAGTGCTGTGGATAACGATATCGTCCAGGTACGCCGAAGCGTACTGACGATGTGGACGGAGTACAATGTCCATTAGCCTTTGAAACGTGGCGGGAGCGCCATGTAGACCAAAGGGTAATACCTTGTACTGATACATCCCCTCCGGTGTGATGAAAGCCGTTTTTTCCTTGGCAGCCTCCATCAAGGGTACCTGCCAGTACCCTTTAGTGAGGTCCAACACAGAAAAATATCGGGCTTGGCCAAACTTCTCAATAAGCTCATCCACTCGGGGCATGGGATATGCGTCAAACTTGGACACCTCATTAAGTTTGCGGAAGTAGTTACAGAACCGCAATATCCCGTTCGGCTTGGGTATTAAGACTATCGGACTGGCTCATTCACTTTTTGACTCCTCAATGACACCTAGCTGGAGCATTAGCTGCACTTCCTCTGTGATGGCTTGTCGGCGAGCCTCGGGTACCCGGTATGGTTTTAACCCTTTGAGGACAATAAGATTACTGTCATCAATATAAAAATAATTATATTTTTTTCCCTTTAAGAATGTATTTGAACAATAAATAAAGCTAGATCCATTTGTTGTTAAGAACTAATATTTTGACTCAAACCAAAAAAAGTATTTTAAGTTCTTATTTAGATGATACAGGCAATTAAAAACATGGGACAAATACGTCCCTTGGTCGGTCCTCAAAGGGTTAACCGGACTTTTGCCTGAGGCTCAGTGATAATTTCATGTCGGACAATGGAAGTGCGTCCAGGAAGGTCCGAGAACACATCCGTGTTCCGACTAATGAACTCCCTGGCTTCCTGAGCCTATTTAGAGAAGAGGCTGTCAGCAATTCTCACTGTGGCAGCCGCTTCCCTTGCTTCAGACAGAGGGGCCGAAACCACTTCCCCTAGGAACCGTGGTCGTGGGCTGTCTTCCATACAGGTTTCCCCATCTTTCCAGGGTTTGAGCAGATTTACATGGTACACCTGCTCCGGCTTTCCTCTCCCTGGCTGGTGTACCTTGTAATCTACCTCTCCAATTTTTTCAAGAACCTCATAGGGCCCCTGCCACCTAGCTAGGAACTTACTGTCTACGGTTGGTACCAGAACCAATATCCGATCACCCGGGTTAAAGGTCCGGACCCGAGCCTGCCGACTATAGATCCTACTCTGGGCTCGCTGCGCTGCCTCCATATGCTCCCTAACCAGAGGTAAAACTGTTTCCATCCGTTCTTTAAGTCCCCATGAATGCACACAACGCCGACCTTTCGGCCAGTATACTCGACAGGCCGCACCAGGGCAGCTCTTACCAGGGACACCAGAATCACTGAATTCAGCAGTGCCACGGCCAGAGTGTCCCCCATTTCCACCTGGCACAGGTGGCTATTGTCTACAGTCTCGGAGGTACCTGTGCCACACAGCTTCCTGGCATACAATGAGTGGCGGTAGCCATAGTTGGTATCCATGGGGACAGTCGGCCCTTATGTGTCAAGGCATGTGACACCGCCAGCAAATCACCGGGGCTGGGTCAGCAGGGGATACGTCCTGGGCGGGTTTGGCTGGCACAGGCCTTAGGGTCTGTGGTGGAGATTTCCGGGGTTTGATTGGCCCCCTGCCAAAAGAACCCCCCTGCAGATTTCATGTGGCCTCGTAGCGCTCCACCATGTCGACCATCTCTAAGGCATTACCTGGAGACACCTTGCCAATCCAGTGCTGGAGAGAGTATGGCAAAGCCTTCCAAAACACATCCGCCAGCAGACAGTCCAGCATAGTAGTGGGAGTCAATATGTCACGCTGCAGCCATTTCTGCAACCGTTGTAGCAGGTCATAATATTGTGGTCTGGCGGGTTCAGCTGAGTTAAATTCCCACTGGTGCACCCGCTGAGCCCGGACCAAAACATTTACCCCAGTTTCGCCAGGATCTCACCTTTTACGGACGGGTAGTCGTCCGCTTGATCATCGGGGAGATCAAAAAACACTTGCTGGGGTCCAGACGCCAAGGTAGTCTCAGGGTAGTTTCTCCCTCACGGCCACCTTTTAGAACATCGCCAGATAGGTCTCGACGTCATCCGAAGGGGACATCTTAGGGATCACCGCACGGACAGTTTTTCGGGCATTGTGGACGTTCTGGGACGCTCCAGCCGCTTGCAACACCATTACATGCCTCCACGAGGGCTTTCACGACCGCCTCCATTTTATCCGCGGACCAGGGTCGGAACTTAATATAGGACCCTGCCTCACTGCGTTTTGCTCTGGTAGACAGGCTAGCGGAAGCAGTATAGAGGCAATCACAAAGTCTTTTACTTAACCTCTTAAGGACTCAGCCCTATTTCACCTTAAGGACTTGGCCATTTTTTGCAAAGCTGACCAGTGTCACTTTAAGTGCTGATAACTTTAAAACGCTTTGACTTATCCAGGCCATTCTGAGATTGTTTTTTCGTCACATATTGTACTTCATGACACTGGTAAAATGAAGTCCAAAAAAAAATCATTTTTATTTATAACAAAATACCAAATTTACCCAAATCTTTTTTTAAATTGCAAATTTCCAAGTTTCAATTTCTCTACTTCTATAATACATAGTAATACCTCCAAAAATAGTTATTACTTTACATTCCCCATATGTCTACTTCATGTTTGGATCATTTTGGGAATGATATTTTATTTTTTTGGGATGTTACAAGGCTTAGAAGTTTAGAAGCAAATCTTGAAATTTTTCAGAAATTTTCAAAAACCCAATTTTTAGGGACCAGTTCAGGTCTGAAGTCACTTTGCGAGGCTTACATAATAGAAACCACCCAAAAATGACCCCATTCTATAAACTACACCCCTCAAGGTATTCAAAAATTATTTTACAAACTTTCCTAACCTTTTAGGTGTTCCACAAGAATTAATGGAAAATAGAGATACAATTTCAAAATTTCACTTTTTTGGCAGATTTTCCATTTTAATAATTTTTTTCCAGTTACAAAGCAAGGGTTAACAGCCAAACCAAACTCAATATTTATGGCCCTGATTCTGTAGTTTACAGAAACACCCCATATGTGGTCGTAAACCGCTGTACGGGCACACGCCAGGGCGCAGAATGAAAGGAATGCCATACGGTTTTTGGAAGGCAGGTTTTGCTGGACTGTTTTTTTTGACACCCATGTCCCATTTGAAGCCCCCTGATGCACCCCTAGAGAAGAAACTCCATAAAAGTGACCCCATCTAAGAAACTACACCCCTCAAGGTATTCAAAACTGATTTTACAAATGTCGTTAACCCTTTAGGTGTTCCACAAGAATTAATGGAAAATAGAGATACAATTTCAAAATTTCACTTTTTTGGCAGATTTTCCATTAAAATAATTTTTTTCCGGTTGCAAAGCAAGTGTTAACAGCCAAACCAAACTCAATATTTATGGCTCTGATTCTGAAGTTTACAGAAACACCCCATATGTGGTCGTAAACAGCTGTACAGGCAAACTGCAGGGGGCGCAGAAGGAAAGGAATGCCATACGGTTTTTGGAAGGCAGATTTTGCTGGACTGTTTTTTTTTACACCATGTCCCATTTGAAGATAAGATGACGGTTTTATTGGCACTATTTTGGGGTGCGTGTGACTTTTTGATCGCTTGCTATTACACTTTTTGTGATGTAAGGTGACAAAAAATGGTTTATTTAGCACAGTTTTTATTTTAAATTTTTTACGGTGTTCATATGAGGGGTTATGTCATGCGATATTTTTATAGAGCCGGTCGATACGAACGCGGCGATACCAAATATGTATACTTTTTTTTTTTATGTAAGTTTTACACTATAACAGCTTTTTTCAAACAAAAAAAATGATGTTTTAGTGTCTCCATATTCTGAGCCATAGTTTTTTTATTTTTTGGGCGATTGTCTCAGGTAGGGGCTCGTTTTTTGCGGGATGAGGTGATGGTTAGATTGGTACTATTTTGGTGGGCAAACGCCTTTTTGATCGCTTGCTGTTGTACTTTTTGTGATGTAAGGTGACAATTTTTATTTTATTTAGCACAGTTTTATTTTTAATTTTTTACGGTGGATAGATCATCAGCATCTGATCGGCGGGGGTCCGATACCCGGGACCCCCACCGATCAGCTGTTTGAGAAGGCAGCGGCGCTCCAGCCTTCTCACTGTTTACCGCTGGCCCAGTGACGTCACGACTAGTGTCACTGGCCTGGGGGCAGCTAAGCTCCGTTCCCTTGAATGGAGCTTAGCCCCGCCCAGGCCAGTTGATACAAGTCTTGACGTCACTCGGCCAGCGGTAAACAGTGAGAAGGCTGCGGCGCTGCTGGAGCACCGCTGCCTTCTCAAACAGCTGATGGGCGGGGGTCCCGGGTGTTGGACCCCCGCCGATCAGATGCTGATGATCTATCCATAGGAAGATTTCTATCTTTATTCAGCAGGACCTGCGCTGACGTCACCGAGCTAACCACGTGGTGAGCGCGATTACTTCATCAAAGGTCCTTTGGCAGGTCCTGAAAAAAGAAGAAAAATTAAGATGTCGGCTGTGCGAACAACAGGATGAGGTGAGTTAATTTTATTATTTTTTTTAACCCCTAAAGCCACATTTTAGTAAGCATTCTGTATTCAGAATGCTATTATTTTCCCTTATAAACATGTTATAAGGGAAAATAATAAAATATACAGAACACCTAACCCAAACCCGAACTTCAGTGAAGAAGTCCGGGTTCGTGTCTGGGTACCACAGTTTTCTATCACGCGCGTGCAAAACGCATTGCACCCGCACAATAAAAACTGAACATCGGAACGCAATCACAGTCAAAACTGACTGCAATTGTGTACCTACTCACACAATTTTCCCTGATCGCAGACGCAACACATCCGGACCTAATCCGGACACGCTCGTCTGCAAGGGGCCTTAGGGCTGCAATTTGCTCCGACAGTAGGCGGTTCGTCTCCTGCTGATGGGCATTAGCCTGCCGTTGAGCCTGCAAAGCCTCTGCATGAGCCCTTTGCTGTTGCTCCAAGGCCTGTCACTGCTGCTCCAATGCCTGTTGCTGCTGCAGATTGCTCTGCACCATCTGCTTGATAATATCCTCCATTTTCACCGACTGTTGTTGAAGCTCCGCTGCTGCTTTAACCCAAGACATCAATTGGAAAACTTCAACAAAAAAAAGTCCATTCAGTAATTTTGGCTACTGGCCCTTTAAGAGTCCAACCAGAGGAAAAAAAACTGCTTCTGACATTTTAACTTGTTACTGCTTCAAGCAATCCTGGGTGTGCCTGCCTCCGACACCAATTGTAGGGATTTCCCAAATGGTAGCCTTCGGATAAATACACAGCAGCTTTTATTCAGTGAAAATTAAAGTAATAAATGTCTTTTATTGTTGGCACACAACAAGTCAACAGGCGGCAGTGATCGGCTTACTCCAACCGACACTTAAAGAATAAAACAATTCAGTCCTGTATCTGGTGACATCACACAGGTATTATTAAAGCACAGTACCGTAATCCCCACGGAGTGGAGGGGGATCTTGCTTTGTCCTCCGTCTCTCGGCAGAGACCCTCCGGCTTTCACTCAGCTCCAAAAACACCCAACTATCCAGAGCTCCACCGTCAGCCAGGTAATCACACACACACCACCTGACCCTGCTGGCTGACTTTTGGTAAGCCAGTCAAAGCCCGACCTGGACGGATCCGTTTGGCTCCGCACGGCCAGGCGGACACCAAAACGACTTTTTTTTCATGTCCGTGGATCCTCCAAAAATCAAGGAAGACCCACGGACGATAAAAAACGGTCACGGATCACGGAAAAACGGGACCCGTTTTTGCGGACCGCAAAAAAATACGTTCGTGTGCAGGAGGCCTTAATGATATGAAAACTGAGTTTTTAAAATAATGTATATAAAAAAAATCATGTTGTGAAGAAAAAAACTAACTAGTAACATAGTATTATGAGCTATTTTTTATGTTTTGCCCAGTGTTAGAACATCATAAGTACTGTGATGTGAAAGAGGCCCTCTACTGGAACAATCAGGACACAGTAGTGTTAAACGGATTCTGTCACCAGGTTTTACCCCTGTCAGCTAAACATATGCTGATGTTCAGGGCGTCTTCACGATTCCTAATGTGGGCTTATAAATGTCATCTGTGGGCTTATTTAGCTAAAAAACAGCTATTACTAACCTGTCAGTCAAACAAATAAGGTGCCCAAGGGGATGTTAATGGGTGCAAGATGCCCGCCGCACCCACCGCTGTTTGTGCCCAGCGCCGCCTCCAAATCCTCTGTGCCGCCTCTCGCTCTCCCTCCCCTCCTTCTGCTGTAAGATCTTGCGCTTGCGCACAGGGCTCTGCCTGATGCGCCCGTGCGGACTTCTCCATTTGGCTTCTTACAGCGAAGTGCGCATGCGCCGGCACTTCGCTCAACCCCTGTATGCGCGAGATCTTGCAGCAGGAGGAGGGGGAGGGAGGGAGAGCGAGAGGCGGCACAGAGGATTAGGAGGCGGCGCAGAAGTCTGGAAAGGCGCCGCTGGGCACGAACGGCGGCGGGTGCGGCCGGCACCTTGCATCACTTCACATCCCCTTGGGCACCTTATTTGTTTGACTGACAGGTTAGTAATAGCTGTTTTTTAGCTAAATAAGCCCACAGATGACATTTATAAGCCCACATTAGGAATCGTGAAGACGCCCTGAACATCAGCATATGTTTAGCTGACAGGGGTAAAACCTGGTGACAGAATCCCTTTAACACTACTGTGTCCTGATTGTTCCAGTAGAGGGCCTCTTTCACATCACAGTACTTATGATGTTCTAACACTGGGCAAAACATAAAAAATAGCTCATAATACTATGTTACTAGTTGGTTTTTTTCTTCACAACATGATTTTTTTTATATACATTATTTTAAAAACTCAGTTTTCATATCATTAAGGCCTCCTGCACACGAACGTATTTTTTTGCGGTCCGCAAAAACGGGTCCCGTTTTTCCGTGATCCGTGACCGTTTTTTATCGTCCGTGGGTCTTCCTTGATTTTTGGAGGATCCACGGACATGAAAAAAAAGTCGTTTTGGTGTCCGCCTGGCCGTGCGGAGCCAAACGGATCCGTCCTGATTTACAATGCAAGTCAATGGGGACGGATCCGTTTGACGTTGACACAATATGGTGCCATTTCAAACGGATCCGTCCCTATTGACTTTCAATGTAAAGTCTGGAGTCCCTTTTATACCATCGGATCGGAGTTTTCTCCAATCCGATGGTATATTTTAACTTGAAGCGTCCCCATCACCATGGGAACGCCCCTATGTTAGAATATACTGTCGGATATGAGTTAGATCGTGAAACCTCATTTCCGACAGTATATTCTAACACAGAGGCGTTCCCATGGTGATGGGGACGCTTCTAGTTAGAATATACTACAAACTGTGTACATGACTGCCCCCTGCTGCCTAGCAGCATCCGAACTCTTACAGGGGGCCGTGATCAGCACAATTAACCCCTCAAGTGCCGCACCTGAAGGGGTTAATTGTACTATCATATCCCCCTGTAAGAGATCAGGGCTGCCAGGCAGCAGGGGGCAGACCCCCCCCCCCTCCCCAGTTTGAATATCTATTGTAATAAATCGTTGGTGGCACAGTGTGCGGCCCCCCCCCCCTTCCTCCCTCTATTGTAATAAATCGTTGGTGGCACAGTGTGCGCCCCCCCGCCCCCCCTTCCTCCCTCTATTGTAATAAATCGTTGGTGGCACAGTGTGCGGCCCCCCCCCTTCCTCCCTCTATTGTAATAAATCGTTGGTGGCACAGTGTGCGCCCCCCCGCCCCCCCTTCCTCCCTCTATTGTAATAAATCGTTGGTGGCACAGTGTGCGCCCCCCCGCCCCCCCTTCCTCCCTCTATTGTAATAAATCGTTGGTGGCACAGTGTGCGCCCCCCATCGGCCCCCCCCTCCCTCTATAGCATTAACAACATTGGTGGCCAGTGTGCGGCCTCCCATCTCCCCCCCCCCATCCCCCCCCGATCATTGGTGGCAGCGGGTCACTAGCAAAGATTCATACTTACCTGGGAGAGGCGATGTTCGTGTCCGGCCGGGAGCTCCTCCTACTGGTAAGTGACAGTTCCTTTAGCAATGCGCCGCACAGACCTGAGGCTGTCACTTACCAGTAGGTGGAGCTCCCGGCCGGACACGAACATCGCAGCAGCCGGTAAGTATGAATCTTCTACTACTGTACTATTGCTATGTAACCATGGCAACCAGGACTGTAGTAGCGTCCTGGTTGGCATGGTTACCGATCGGAGCCCCAGCGATTAAACTGGGACTCCGATCGGAACTCCGCTGCCACCAATGATGATGGGGGGGGGGGGGGAGAGATGGGAGGCCGCACACTGGCCACCAATGTTGTTAATGCTATAGAGGGAGGGGGGGCCGATGGGGGGCGCACACTGTGCCACCAACGAATTATTACAATAGAGGGAGGGAGGGGGGGGGGCGCACACTGTGCCACCAACGAATAATTACAATAGAGGGGGGGGGGGGGCCGTACTGGCCATCAATGATATTCAAACTGGGGAGGGGGGGGGGGGTCTGCCCCCTGCTGCCTGGCAGCCCTGATCTCTTACAGGGGGATATGATAGTACAATTAACCCTTTCAGGTGCCGCACCTGAAGGGGTTAATTGTGCTGATCACGGCCCCCTGTAAGAGATCGGGTGCTGCCAGGCAGCAGGGGGCAGTCTTGTACACAGTTTGTAGTGTATTCTAACTAGAAGCGTCCCCATCACCATGGGAACGCTTCTGTGTTAGAATATACTGTCGGTTCTGAGTTTTCACGAAGTGAAAACTCAGCTTTGAAAAAGCTTTATGCAGACGGATCTTCGGATCCGTCTGTATAAAAAGTAACCTACGGCCACGGATCACGGACACGGATGCCAATCTTGTGTGCATCCATGTTCTTTCACGGACCCATTGACTTGAATGGGTCCGTGAACCGTTGGCCGTGAAAAAAATAGGACAGGTCATATTTTTTTTACGGCCATGAAACACGGATCACGGATGCGGCTGCAAAACGGTGCATTTTCCGTTTTTTCCACGGACCCATTGAAAGTCAATGGGTCCGCGAAAAAAAACGGAAAACGGCACAACGGCCACGGGTGCACACAACGGTCGTGTGCAGGAGGCCTAAAGGGGTTATCCAACCCCCATAATGACCCCCAATTCCCGAGCCCCTCATATAGGTTATACTTACCCAGCTCCCCGTCACCCGTGTCACTTCTGATCCCTGCACGGCCGCCGCTGCATCTCCCTGTCGCATGGATCAAAACATCTGCTGAAGGGGGAGCATCCAATAGCAAGCCGTATCGGGCACGAGCCTCCCTAGCATCTCAGGGGGTCATTATAGGGGTTGGATAACCCCTATAAAGAGAACTTCTCACTATGAAATGCAGTGCAATCTGCAGGCAGCAGATTGATATACAGTTGCAGGAAAAAGTATGTGAACCCTTCGGAATGATCTGGATTTCTGCACAAATTGGTCATAAAATGTGATCGGATCTTCATCTAAGTCACAACAATAGACAATCAAAGTCTGCTTAAACTAATAACACACAAAGAATTAAATGTTACCATGTTTTTATATTGAACACACCATGTAAACATTCACAGTGCAGGTGGAAAAAGTATGTGAACCCTTGGATTTAATAACTGGTTGAACCTCCTTTGGCAGAATAACTTCAACCAAACGTTTGCTGTAGTTGCAGATCAGACGTGCACAACGGTCAGGAGTAATTCTTGACCATTCCTCTTTACAGAACTGTTTCGGTTCAGCAATATTCTTGGGATGTCTGGTGTGAATCGCTTTCTTGAGGTCATACCACAGCATCTCAATCGGGTTGAGGTCAGGACTCTGACTGGGCCACTCCAGAAGGCATATTTTCTTCTGTTTCCATTCTGTTGTTGATTTACTTCTATGCTTTGGGTCGTTGTCCTGTTGCAACACCCATCTTCTGTTGAGCTTCAGCTGGTGGACAGATGACCTTAAGTTGTCCTGCAAAATGTCTTGATAAACTTGGGAATTCATTTTTCCTTCGATGATAGCAATCCGTCCAGGACCTGACGCAGCAAAGCAGCCCCAAACCATGATGCCCCCCAGGGCTGGGACAAGGCCATTTGGTGCCCAGGGCGAAGATGGCAAACTGCGCCCCCCCCCCCCCCCCCCCCGTTTTTAAGAAAGAATCAATGTTGTTTCAAAACAAGAATATACTTAAAGCAATAGAACAAAGGACTGTGGGACTTTGAAAGTCACAGACACTATAAAGTTCCCCCCCATCATCATGTGCCAGTATAAAGTCCCCCCCATCATCATGTGCCAGTTTTGTAAAAAGCCCACCCAATGTGCCAGTAACACTATTCTAAAAAAAAACAAAAAAAAAACACTTATACTTACATAAGTGTCAGCGATGCGATGCAGCCTCTTCCTGTGTCCCACGCTGTAATGTAAGGCTCAGGCGGCACGATGACGTCATTGCGCCGGCCTCTGATAGGCTGCCGGCCTAGTGCCTGCAGCCAGGGGCGTACATAAAAATCACTGGGCCCCATAGCAGGAATCTAAATTGGGCCCCCATTCCCCTTTTATAGCCCCTCCCTTTGTTCCATGAACTATTCTTGCTGCTGCGTTTTATAATTTATGCCATCAGGGCCGGAATGGGATTACAAAACAGCCCTGGCACACAAAAGAGGTATAATAGATGCAGATGTATATTATATACAGCAGTGTACAGTTATGTGAGGTACGCGGTATAATAGATGCAGTGTGTACAGGTATATAGTATATTCCCTAGTGTTCTGATATGTGAGGTACAGGGTATAATAGATGCAGTGTGTACAGGTATATAGTATATACAGCAGTGTACTGATATGTGAGGTACGGGGTATAATATATGCAGTGTATACAGTATATACAGTAGTGTAATATGTGAGGTACGAGGTATAATAGATGCAGTGTGTACAGGTATATAGTAAATACAGCAGTGTATTGACACCTCGTACCTCACATATCAGTACACTGCTGTATATACTATATATCTGTACACACTGCATCTATTATACCTCGTACCTCACATATATAGTATATACAGAAGTGTACTGATATCTGTACACACAGCATCTATTATACCTCATACCTCACATATCAGTGCACTGCGGTATATACTATATATCTGTACATATTGCATGTATAATACTGTGTAATATATGCAGTGTGTGTGCATGTATGTGTGTGTATATATATATATATATATATATATATATATATACAGAGCAGTGTATTGATGTGACACATAGAAGGTATAATACTGTAGATGCAGTGTTTATAGAAATATGTGGTCAGTTATGCATTATAGTCACTGTGAGGTACATGAGGTAGTGGTAACTGTCTGAAGTAGTATACATGAGTGAGCAATGAGTAAAAACAGGGCATGGAGGGGGGGGGGGGTAAATGATGAAAAGTGGAGGACCTCCTCTTACCTCTCCATTCCAGTCTGTATGGATCAATACAGAGCTGCTTGTGAACTTTTAATACTTGCTGTTAGGGGTTGAAGGACCTGTGATGATGTCATCACAGGTCCTGGCAGATGTACCTTTGAAACCTAGGAACTACACCATTTTTGGTGCAGTTCCTTTGCTAGATTCTGCAGGACCTGTGATGTTGAAGATGATGTCATCACAGGTCCTGGCAGATGCACTGTTCTAACCTGGGAACTACACTTTACACTGTACAGTTCCCTTACAGGACCTGTGATGACATCATCAAAGGTCCTTTAGCTTTAGAAAGGTAAACAGGAGTAATTAGGGGGTGGGGCCTCTCCTCCACTTCGGTGCCTGCCTGCAGCCTATCAGAGGAAAGGGAAGGGACACGCCTCTCCCTCCCCTGCACCTCCGCTGGCACAGACAGTTTACAATGGAGATGAGCGCAATGGAAGCGCTCATCTCCCTGTGCCCGGCGGCGGCTGCTCACTTGGGGGGGGGTCATTTTAGTTGGGGGGGCACATGGGGGGGCACAGCATGATGTAGGGGGGGCCGTGGCTGGCACTTCACCTGCGCCCCCCCTCCTGTCCGCAAATGGTAGCGCCCAGGGCACCCGCTCCTTCGGCCCCTGCCTTGTACCGGCCCTGATGCCCCCACCACCATACATCACAGTTGGGATGGGTTTTGATGTTGGTGTGCTGTGCATCTTTTTCTCCACACATAGTTTTGTGTGTTTCTTCCAAACAACTCAACTTTGGTTTCATCTGTCCACAGAATATTTTGCCAGTACTGCTGTGGAACATCCAGGTGCTCTTATGCAAACTGTAAACGTGCAGCAATGTTTTTTTGGACAGCAGTGGCTTCCTCTGTGGTATCCTCCCATTAAATCCATTCTTGTTTAGTGTTTTACGTATCGTAGATTCGCTAACAGGGATGTTAGCATATGCCAGAGACTTTTGTAAGTCTTTAGCTGACACTCTAGGATTCTTCTTCACCTCATTGAGCAGTCTGCGCTGTGCTCTTGCAGTCATCTTTACAGGACGGACACTCCTAGGGAGAGTAGCAGCAGTGCTGAACTTTCTCCATTTATAGACAATTTGTCTTACCGTGGACTGATGAACAGCAAGGCTTTTGGAGATACTTTTATGACCCTTTCCAGCTTTATGCAAGACAACAATTCTTAATCGTAGGTCTTCTGAGAGCTCTTTTGTGCGAGGCATCATTCACATCAGGCAATGCTTCTTGTGAAAAGCAAACCCAGAACTGGTGTGTGTTTTTTATAGGGCAGGGCAGCTGTAACCAACACCTCCAATCTCATCTCATTGATTGGACTCCAGTTGGCTGACACCTCACTCCAATTAGCTCTTGGCGATGTCATTAGTCTAGGGGTTCACATAATTTTTCCACCTGCACTGTGAATGTTTACATGGTGTGTTCAATAAAAACATGGCAACATTTAATTCTTTGTGTGTTATTAGTTTAAGCAGACTGTGATTGTCTATTGTTGTGACTTAGATGAAGATCAGATCACATTTTATGACCAATTTGTGCAGAAATCCATATAATTCCAAAGGGTTCACATACTTTTTCTTGCAACTGTATAGTTTGATGGATAAAGATTCAGAAAAATATATTTAGTTCATTAAGATTTCTGCTCTGATTTCAGTGGTCAAGTGGGCCATGTTATCATTCAGTGACAGACATCTATATATACACTTATAGAGGGAATTGTATCAGTCGCTGATCAGACCTCATATGACAACTGAACGTACAAGTAAAAAAATGTGCAGAATTTTTTCTCACAATATCAGTCTGCCATAAAAAAGCACTAGAATTTTTCCACATCATTTTTTCTGGCTCTTAGGGTACTTTCACACTTGCGGCAGAGGATTCCGGCAGGCAGTTCCGTCGCCAGCAATCCTGACGCAAACGGATGGCATTTGTATACGGATCCGGATGCGGATCTGTCTGACAAATGCATTGAAATACCGAATCCGTCTCTCCGAAGTCATCCGGAAAAACGGATCCGGTATTTATTTATGCATTTTTAAAGGTCTGCGCATGCGCAGACCGGAAGAACTGATCAGTTTTAATAGAACACTTACCGTAATGCCGGATCCAGCACTAATACATTTCAATGGAAATTAATTCCGGCAAGAGTTCAGGATTTTTGTCCGGAGAGAAAATTGCAGCATGCTGTGGTATTTTCTCCGGCCAAAAAACGTAAGAGGGACTGAACTGATGCATCCTGATACATACTGAACAGAATGCTCTCCATTCAGAATGCATTAGGATAAAACTGATCCGTTTTTTCCGGTAATAAGCTCCTGTGACGGAACTCAACATCGGAAAAGAAAAACGCTAGTGTTAAAGTACCCTAAGGCCTCATGCACACGACCGTTGTGTGCACCCGTGGCCGTTGTGCCGTTTTCCGTTTTTTTTTCGCGGACCCATTGACTTTCAATGGGTCCGTGGAAAAATCGGAAAATGCACCGTTTTGCAGCCGCATCCGTGATCCGTGTTTCCTGGCCGTGAAAAAAATATGACCTGTCCTATTTTTTTCACGGCCAACGGTTCACGGACCCATTCAAGTCAATGGGTCCGTGAAAGAACACGGATGCACACAAGATTGGCATCCGTGTCCGTGATCCGTGGCCGTAGGTTACTTTTTATACAGACGGATCCGAAGATCCGTCTGCATAAAAGCTTTTTCATAGCTGAGTTTTCACTTCGTGAAAACTCAGAACCGACAGTATATTCTAACACAGAAGCGTTCCCATGGTGATGGGGACGCTTCTAGTTAGAATACACTACAAACTGTGTACAAGACTGCCCCCTGCTGCCTGGCAGCACCCGATCTCTTACAGGGGGCCGTGATCAGCACAATTAACCCCTTCAGGTGCGGCACCTGAAAGGGTTAATTGTACTATCATATCCCCCTGTAAGAGATCAGGGCTGCCAGGCAGCAGGGGGCAGACCCCCCCCCCCCCCCTCCCCAGTTTGAATATCATTGGTGGCCAGTGCGGCCCCCCCCTCCCTCTATTGTAATAATTCGTTGGTGGCACAGTGTGCGCCCCCCCCCCCCTTCCTCCCTCTATTGTAATAAATCGTTGGTGGCACAGTGTGCGCCCCCCATTGCCCCCCCCCCCTCTATAGCATTAACAACGTTGGTGGCCAGTGTGCAGCCTCCCATCTCCCCCCCCCTCCCCCCCATCATCATTGGTGGCAGCGGAGTTCCGATCGGAGTCCCAGTTTAATCGCTGGGGCTCCGATCGGTAACCATGGCAACCAGGACGCTACTACAGTCCTCGTTGCCATGGTTACTTAGCAATAGTACAATAGTAGAAGATTAATACTTACCTGCTGCTGCGATGTTCGTGTCCGGCCGGGAGCTCCACCTACTGGTAAGTGACAGTGACAGGTCTGTGCGGCGCATTGCTAAATGAACCGTCACTTACCAGTAGGAGGAGCTCCCGGCCGGACACGAACATCACAGCTCCCAGGTAAGTATGAATCTTGTACTATTGCTAGTAACCCGCTGCCACCAATGATCAGAGGGGGGGGGGGGGGCGCAAGATGGGAGGCCGCACACTGGCCACCAATGTTGTTAATGCTATAGAGGGAGGGGGGCCAATGATTGCCACCAACGATTTATTACAATAGAGGGAGGAAGGGGGGGGGCGCACACTGTGCCACCAACGAATTATTACAATAGAGGGAGGAAGGGGGGGGGGAGGGCGGGGGGGGGGCACACTGTGCCACCAACGAATTATTACAATAGAGGGAGGAAGGGGGGGGCGCACACTGTGCCACCAACGATTTATTACAATGGAGGAAGGGGGGGGGGGGGCCGCACTGGCCACCAATGATATTCAAACTGGGGAGGGGGGGGGGGGTCTGCCCCCTGCTGCCTGGCAGCCCTGATCTCTTACAGGGGGATATGATAGTACAATTAACCCCTTCAGGTGCGGCACCTGAGGGGTTAATTGTGCTGATCACGGCCCCCTGTAAGAGATCGGATGCTGCTAGGCAGCAGGGGGCAGTCATGTACACAGTTTGTAGTATATTCTAACTAGAAGCGTCCCCATCACCATGGGAACGCCTCTGTGTTAGAATATACTGTCGGAAATGAGGTTTCACGATCTAACTCATATCCGACAGTATATTCTAACATAGAGGCGTTCCCATGGTGATGGGGACGCTTCAAGTTAAAATATACCATCGGATTGGAGAAAACTCCGATCTGATGGTATAAAAGGGACTCCGGACTTTACATTGAAAGTCAATGGGGACGGATCCGTTTGAAATGGCACCATATTGTGTCAACGTCAAACGGATCCGTCCCCATTGACTTGCATTGTAATTCAGGACGGATCCGTTTGGCTCCGCACGGCCAGGCGGACACCAAAATGACTTTTTTTTTCATGTCCGTGGATCCGCCAAAAATCAAGGAAGACCCACGGACGAAAAAAACGGTCACGGATCACGGACCTACGGACCCTGTTTTTGCGGACCGTGAAAAAAAAACGTTCGTGTGCATGAGGCCTTAGAGTGCTGTTTTTGGATTACCATGTTTGCATGGTGTTTTTCCTGGCTTTTCCTATAGAGAAGGTGGATGAAATAATGCCTGAAAAAAACCTCCATTGCTTCAAAATGCTGCATTTTTGTTATTGCCACTAACAAAAAAAAATGCTTGTGTATCCTGCGTTTCATGTTTCCCACAGAATTTCAGCTAACAAGCAGAGCTGGCCTTTTTTTTCCCCCAGAAAAAATAGCACCAATAATCATATGTGCAAAAACATGACAAAAAGTACAAAAATGCTAGAAAAAGACACAAAAAAAACCTATGTGTGAATTCAACCTAAAGTTGGAAACTTAGTAAGGATCTCTCCCTGTATTCTAACAAGCATCTGTAACGATGTGCCCCTGTAGTATGGTGAATGTATAGTATCTCCAGCTACTATCATGTTTGTTTCATGGAGAAACTTTTGTCTTTTAAACAGTGAACGATATGGTAGATTGTGGGCAATGTCATGTGTTAGTCTACATACTGTATACTTGTTATGTCAAGTAGTACATGCCTGGACTTTTTATACAGTTACAAATTAATTGTTAGTATTACTGATATAGCAGTTTGGGGGGAAAAAATCTCTACACGTTTCCTATTGATCAGTATACATGTAAATATGTCCATATTGTATGGCCATTATTAAAAAGTGTCTCTTTAAGATTTCACAAACCTTCTCTAAGACGGCTCAATGCTGCCACTAACTGGTGAAATGTAAAAAATTCATCACATGGGATAGTCGTCTGTATTTAATGTCATCCTATCATTCCAGAAAATGTAATCGAATTCTACAAAATCCAAAAAATTTAATGAGGTTAAAATAAGTGGATATAAAGTAGAATGTGGGCATTGCTTAATAGAAACTATTGATTTTACAAAGCGTCAGCGTAATCATCCTCCCAGAGTTAGGGCAAGTTCACATCTTCAAAAAGACTAGACAAAGAAGTCCTGTATGCAGGACTGGTACAAAAACAGGATTCTGAACGGAAATGGACTCCATTATTGTCATTGGAGTCTGCTTAGCTCCATTGGTCTCAGTTATGTGCCGAAGCAAAACAATGGAGGTATAAAACTGTGGTGTGAAAGTGGCCTAAGAACTTTTTTCGTGAGCTAACCGGACAGCACATGAACCCATACAAGTCAATGCGCTATTCCCAATCTGTTTTTTTAAAGGATCAGTGTGATTGATTCAAGAAACATACTGCATGTCCTATTCTGGTCCATTTTGGTGGATCAGAACAGGCATTTCATTTGATGGGAATGAGAAAAGAAACTTAATATATTTGCTTTTCATGGATCAGTTATTTTGAGGTTGTAAAACTAGATATGTTCATTTGAATATGCTCTAAAAGCAGTCTTTATATTAGATAGCTGTTGGTCAAACAAGCATTTATCTGACAGCTATCTATCTCAACCCCCAGCTGAGCATGCACATATTCTCAATGGGGAGAGTGGTGTAAGCAGATGCAGACCGTTATGCAATGGATTATCTCTTGACAGCAAAAGGATCGGACATGTTGATCAAATGCAGGAGTGTGTGTGGACCGCCACATTCGGGACCATAAATGAAATTTTGGTGCCCGGGTACCGAACCCGAACACGGATTCTGGTGCTAAAGTCTGTGTCTGGGTTAGTTGCTCGTAGTTTAAATAAAGATTGTTGAAAGGCTGCAGCGCAGCCAATCAGCAAGTGTTCAAGCGGTGGGCATTTGGAAGCCATCACACTCATGCCTAGTATAAATGCTGGATCACATGGTGCGCCGCCATTCTGCTCTGACTGGTTTCGGGACAGGACGCTGCTGCAGGCATGGAGGGTGTTAGGCCTTTATTTTTAAAAAGTGTGCTAGTGACCTGTAGGCATTATTGATCGGTGCAATACAGCTTCTTTGCACCAGTGAGACAGAAATACCATAATTAATCATGCAGTTCAGTCTGAGGATGACCTGTTGGCATTTTTATTTGGTGCAATCCTACTCCTTTGCACCAGTGACAGGGAGATATAATAGTTAATCAGTCTGTTAATTGTGTGGGTGAGACATATCTATTTTTTTTTTGGGTGAAAAAACCTTTACTTGCCACTGTCACAGGGATATATACTAGTTAATAAGCCTGTTAATTGGGTTGGTGTGACCTACGGTACCTATTTTTTGGGGGGTGAAAAAAACTGTACTTGCCACAGTTACAGGGAAGTATGATAGTTTATCAGCCTGTTCATTGGGTTGGTGAGACTTACCTATTTTTTGTGTTTAAAAAAACTGTACTTGCCACTGTAACAGGGAAATATAATAGTCAATCAGTCTGTTAATTGAGTGGAATTAATTAATTGAGTGTAGTGTTTCTGTGAAAGTCATGAATTAAAAAAAAAATTAGGAACACCACCTTCATCCCTCTAACTATTGTTTTATTTTTATTTTTTAATTTAGAACACCCCTTTGGCATCCGTCTTACTGTAGTAGGAGAAAAATTCTACTAATATATAGTCCCCAAATAGGGGACGTATGAGATCTTAAACTGAGACAAAAATTTTTACCTAGTTTTAACCCAGGACATACAAGCACCAAACTGTCACGCCGTGGCCCTTAGCAACCTGACACAGAATTGACGGACACATGAAAAAAAACAGAAACAGTGTTGGCTTCGTTCCTGCCTCCTCCACCTACACATCTGCCTCCTCCTCCACTTGGACCTCCACCTCCTGGCTCCAGATTATTATGTCTTATATTGGCAGAGTAGAGAAATATACCGGCCAAACCCCCAAAAATGGCTAAAGGTCACACACAGAATTGACAGACACATAAAAAATAAAAAAACTGAGAGAGTGTTGGCTACCTCCTCCACCTCCTCTGCCTCTGACACCTACACCGCTATATCCACAGCCTCCTCAACTTACTACTTCATTTGGACCTCGGCCTCTTGGTTCAAGATTACAATTTTTTTATTTGATGTATTTTATGTTATTTTAAGTCATTTCAATATCCACATTTGTTTTCACCCACTTTGGAGCCTTTTGCAGACCTCTAGCCCTTTCTATGACTTTTTTACAGCCATTTTAGAGACCCAAAGTTCAGGTCCCCATTGACTTTAATGAGGTTCGTTCTTCAGGGATAAATTTGGGCCAAGTTCGAAACCCGAACTGAACTTTGAAACAAAGTTCGTCCGAACCCCTCAAAACCAGGAATTCGGCGGTCCGCTCATCCCTTCTTAGAACAAGAAGATATGATTTTTTTACCCATTAGGAGTTTTTTTGCCTTCATTTTGGCATGTTTCTGCCTCAAAATCAACTTCAAAAAAAGCCTTAAAACAGCATCCTATTCATTTTAATAGGAAGCAGCACTTGTTTTTTTTCCATGTGGAAAAAAGCAGCATGCCCTATCTTGGGTTGGAATCCGCACTAAATCTAGTAACATAGTTTTTTAGGCTGAAAAAAGACATCTGTCCATCCAGTTCAGCCTGCTATCCTGCAAGTTGATCCAGAGGAAGGCAAAAAACCCTGTGAGGTAGAAGCCAATTTTCCTCACTTTAGGGGAAAAAATTCCTTCCCGACTCCAATCAGGCAATCAGAATAACTCCCTGGATCAATAACCCTTCTGTACAGGAGTGGCTACAGAGCACCCGAGCACAATAGAAGCTAGTGGGAGAACCCGAGCATTAAACCAGGCACCCCCTGCTCTGAAGAGGGGAGGGTGCCGGGTCCCACTGAGGTCTATGCAGAAGATTGCTGTACATTGGGGGAATCCCCCGGTGTGAGTCCGCGCTTAGGAGTCCCTGCTCTGACTCCATATATAGCTATGTCCATATATGAAGTCAGTGCTTGGGGACACCCAGTGTGTTTAAATCTAATTTAGCCTCTATTTCGGAAAAGTTTCTGCCGGGATTTTAACTCACAACCTTCTACATAAGAGACAAGAACCTTAACCACTCAGCTATAAAGCTGAATGATAAACTGTGTCAGAAAAACCTCATAGTAGTTTCTCCTGTAGTAAGTATTCCTATACAGCAGAAGTATAATTTTATATTTAACTGCAGGTTAACAGAAACATTTCAAAAATAGAAGCTAAATTTAATTTAAATAGCTACATTTTTAGCCATAATATAATTACATATATTCAAATAAATGGGCCACAGCACTATTTCTAAGACTGGCAATGGTGGGTGCACGTCCGAGTTGTGTTCTGTAGCTCCACCTCAAGAACTGTAGATATCACACAAATGTTTAGACAGCACTCTGTGGTAATGATGATAATAAGTGATAATTTATTTCATATTATTTCAGCCGGAAACAGTGGTACATCAGTTGCTTGCAACGTTTCTGGCTAACATACGCCCTTCATCAGGCTGCAAAAAAACATAAAATACAAGAAATAGTATTTTAACAGTAGAATATTCTTAAGACAAGATTTTACAGCATTACAAAAAATCTGTTCCAATAGACATGATTAGTAAAGCGAGACATAATTCAATTGTATGTGCTATATACATAGTAACATGCTTCGTGGCATATACAGTCAGGTCCATAAATATTGGGAAATCGACACAATTGTAACATTTTTGGCTCTATACACCACCATAATGGATTTGAAATGAAAGGAACAAGATGTGCTTTAACTGCAGACTGTCAGCTTTAATTTGAAGGTATTTACATCCAAATAAGGTGAACGGTATAGGAATTGCAACAGTTTGTTTATGTGGCTGTCATGGCCCATGGACAGGTGGGAACAAGAGTTGGGGACCACTCAATTGAGACGGCCTTGACGCGGTGAGTGGCTTACTATGCTTTGGCCAAAATATAAACCAATGTCTCATCCAGCATGGAGGGCAGAATGCTGGATGTAGTGTGCGATCACATTTGCATTTTCCGTTTGTATATGTATTTCGCCATAGTGATCTGCACCTACAGGCAGGTTGTGCTGACTCAACCCCCTATTTTTTTAGTTTGTATATGTGCCTCCCACTTGTTAAGGAACCAAAAGTAATGGGACAATTGTCTTCTCAGATGTTCCATGGCCAGGTGTGTGTTATTCTCTCATTATTCCAATTACAATGAGCATATAAAAGGTCCAGAGTTCATTTCAAGTGTGCTATTTGCATTTGGAATCTGTTGCTGTCAACTCTCAAGATGAGATCCAAAGAGCTGTCACTATCAGTGAAGCAAGCCATCATTAGGCTGAAAAAACAAAACAAACCCATCAGAGAGATAGCAAAAACATTAGGCGTGGCCAAAACAACTGTTTGGAACATTCTTAAAAAGAAGGAACGCCCCGGTGAGCTCAGCAACATCAAAAGACCCGAAAGACCACGGAAAACAACTTTGGTGGATGACCGAAGAATTCTTTCCCTGGTGAAGAAAACACCCTTCACAACAGTTGGCCAGATCAAGAACACTCTCCAGGAGGTAGGTGTATGTGTGTCAAAGTCCACAATCAAGAGAAGACTTCACCAGAGTGAATACAGAGGGTTCACCACAAGATGTAAACCATTGGTGATTCTCAAAAACAGGAAGGCCAGATTAGAGTTTACCAAACAACATAAAAAAAAGCATTCACAGTTCTGGAACAACATCCTATGGACAGATGAGACTAAGTTCAACTTGTACCAGAGTGATG
This sequence comes from Bufo bufo, assembly GCF_905171765.1. Taxonomy (NCBI): domain Eukaryota; kingdom Metazoa; phylum Chordata; class Amphibia; order Anura; family Bufonidae; genus Bufo; species Bufo bufo. Next base: position 239,082,656 of record NC_053394.1, read on the forward strand.
GGAAGAGAAGAGTATGTAGAAGGAAAGGATCTGCTCATGATCCTAAGCATACCACCTCATCAGTGAAGCATGGTGGTGGTAGTGTCATGGCGTGGGCATGTATCGCTGCCAATGTAACTGGTTCTTTTGTATTTATTGATGATGTGACTGCTGACAAAAGCATCAGGATGAATTCTGAAGTCTTTCGGGCAATATTATCTGCTGATATTCAGCCAAATGCTTCAGAACTCATTGGACGGCGCTTCACAGTGCAAATGGACAATGACCCAAAGCATACTGCAAAAGCAACCAAAGAGTTTTTTAAGGGAAAGAAGTGGAATGTTATGCAATGGCCAAGTCAATCACCTGTCCTGAATCTGATTGAGCATGCATTTCACTTGCTGAAGACAAAACTGAAGGGAAAATGCCCCAAGAACAAGCAGGAACTGATGACAGTTGCAGTAGAGGCCTGGCAGGGCATCACCAGGGATGAAACCCAGTGTCTGGTGATGTCTATGCGTTCCAGACTTCAGGCTGTAATTGACTGCAAAGGATTTGCAACCAAGTATTACAAAGTGAAAATTTGATTTATGATTATTATTTTGTCCCATTACTTTTGGTCCCTTAACAAGTGGGAGGCACATATGCAAACTGTTGTAATTCCTACACCGTTCACCTGATTTGGATGTAAATACCCTCACATTAAAGCTGACATTTTGCAGTTAAAGCACATCTTGTTCCTTTCATTTCAAATCCATTGTGGTGGTGTATAGAGCCAAAAATGTTACAATTGTGTCGATGTCCCAATATTTATGGACCTGACTGTACATAATTCAATTGCATGTACATAGGTTTTTTTTCCATGTGGAAAAAAGCAGCATGCCCTATCTTGGGTTGGAATCCGCACTAAATCTAGTAACATCGTTTTTAAGGCTGAAAAATGACATCTGTCCATCCAGTTCAGCCTGCTATCCTGCAAGTTGATCCAGAGGAAGGCAAAAAAACCCTGTGAGGTAGAAGCCAATTTTTTCTCACTTTAGGGGAAAAAATTCCTTCCCGACTCAGGCAATCAGAATAACTCCCTGGATCAATAACCCTTCTCTACAGGAGTGGACTAGGAACTAAAAGTGGCCCTGGAAAAAAAATCATAAAAGTGGCCCTATGTTGTAGGTAGGTCAAAACTGACAGAAGGTGGGGCAACATAATTGGGCAGAGCCAACAGAAGTGGACAGAGCCTGCAATACCATAGTGAAGAGCAATATACCACCCCAGCTGAACCAACTACCTTAGTGCAGCACAAAATATTGCCACCTCTGTCACACTATTCAACTGTATTGCTGAACTGAGGACATAGATGCAGTTTAATTAAGCAGGAACCTGTGGCTCCTGGCGAGGTGCATATGTACCAGGACGGCTGCTGTGAGGAGGGCTTGAGTGGCCTTCTTAGGCATCGGCCCACCGGGAGATTTCCCTGTAGGGTCTATGGCCAATCCACCCCTGCTTCTCTAGAAATCGAATAACTATTACCCATAACATTATTACACTCCAGAAATACATCCAGACCCCTCTTGAACTCTTTTAGTGAATTCACCATCACCACCTCCTCAGGCAGAGAGTTCCATAGTATCACTGCTCTTACCATAAAGAATCCTCTTCTTTGTTTGTGTACAAACCTTCTTTCCTCCAGACGCAGAGGATGTCCCCTCGTCACAGTCCTAGGGATAAATAGATGATGGGAGAGATCTCTGTGCTGACCCCTGATATTTTTACATACCGTATTTTTCGCCCTTTAAGACGCACCGGCCCATAAGACGCACCTAGGTTTTTGAGGAGGAATATAAGAAAAAAATATTTTTAACCAAAAGGTGTGCTTTTTGGTGGGTTTTGAACTAATGGTGGTCTGTCCATGACACTACTATGGGGGATCTGTGGGTGGTACTGTAATGGGGGGGATCTGTGGGTGGTACTGTTATGGGGGGGATCTGTGGGTGCCACTGTTATGGGGGGATCTGTGGATGGCACTGTTATGGGGGATCTGTGGATGGCACTGTTATGGGGGGGTCTGAGGGAGGCACTGTTATGGGGGGATCTTAGGGGGGCACTGTTATGGGGGATCTGTGGATGGCACTGTTATGGGGGGTGATCTGTGGATGGCACTGTTAGGGGGGGTGATCTGTGGATGGCACTGTTATGGGGGGGTGATCTGTGGATGGCACTGTTATGGGGGGGTGATCTGTGGATGGCACTGTTATGGAGGGGGATCTGTGGATGGCACTGTTATGGGGGGTGTATCTGTGGATGGCACTGCTATACATGTGTCACACACAGATCCCCCACCCCATAAAAGTGCCATCCACATATCCCCCATTCCATAATATTGACATCCACAGATAACCCCCCCATAACAGTGCCATCCACAGATAACCCACCCCCCATAACAGTGCCATCCACATATCCCCCACCCCATAATAGTGCCATCCACATATGCCCTAATATACCTGTGGGAGGGGCCGGTGTCATGCAAATGCGGCGGGGCCGGTGTGGTCACTGTACTCCGGCACCACCGCTCACTCACTGCTTTATTGTCTAAACATTTTATAATAATAGCTTTCATTGAAGTTCCGATCCCCAGCGCCATCTGTACTACTTACTAAATGTCCTGTAGCAGGCAGAGCAGGGCGGGTGGCCGTAACTCACTGACGTCACATGCCTGCGCCGCCTACTTCATTCATTAAGTAGGCGGCGCAGGCAAGTGACGTCTGTGAGTTAAGGCCGCCCGCCCACTCTGCTCTGCCTGCTACAGGACATTTAGTAAGTAGTACAGATGGGGCTGAGGATCGGATCGGAACTTCAATGAAAGCTATTATTATAAAATGTTTAGGCATTAAGGAAGTGAGTGAGCGGAGGGGCCGGAGTACAGTGACCGCACCGCCCCGCCGCATTTGCATGACACCGGCGGCACAGAGTTAGTTTTACTAAATGCCGAGCGCAGCGAGCCCGATGCGTGGCGAGCGAAGCGAGCCCGCGAGGGTACAAATTAATGTAGATGCTGTATTTTAATGGAGATGACTGTCACTTTAAGAAGTCTTTATACCCCCGCGAGGGTACAAATTAATGTAGATGCTGTATTTTAATGGAGATGACTGTCACTTTAAGAAGTCTCTATACCACACGCGCGGTGTGCGAACTACTGCAGTGGAGGCTGCAGGAATGATTCGAGGAAGTACGCTTGTGCGCTTGTGTGCTTGCGCAGCGCGCCACGTGACTTCCGCTATAGACTTTCGGCAAACTATAGACTTTCAGCAGAACACCGGCACTAACTAGGAGTGCAGAGCGCCATATTAAATACCCTTCAGGGAATGCCAATTGGTGGCTAAACATCACATGTCTGCCGAGATGGGTGGAACTATTCCAAACAGAGGCTTGGAATGCAGGAAGGGTTTAAGCCTGCTGGGCTATCTGAATCAAACGCAGGGGAGGCGTGTTGAGTGTATGCAAACAAGGTATGTGACGCGCACGTCACGTGATCGCGCCGTCCGATCAATTAAAATAAAGTAGGAAGGATCGATGAGCACAGAATGGGCATGTAAGTATACATGCAAATAGAGCATATGACGCACACGTCACGTGATCGTACCGTCTGATTTAACTACAGAAAGAGCCCAAAAAAAAGTATAACACGTCCTGGCCGACGTGATTAACTATAAGCAGGCGCTAAGCAGGAGAAAAGGGCATAAATGCAGCATCTCTGCAAAATAAGAAAAGAGATACAGGCCACACATAATAGCGCATGCGCCAAGTGAAGAGTGATCCACCAGCAGCCATCTTGGAAGATGGCAGAGTAAGGGCACCAGGGAGGGTTCATCATATAGCTAAGAAGAGCAAATTTTATAGGGATAAAGATGTCTAGAGCATGACAAAAATAGCCATATGATTACATATAGTTATGGGTATAACCATACATAATTCAATGACCATTCCCCATTACAAAAAGCCATCAGTACATATGGACAAAAATATTGCACAACACTTGCATTGTATTCCACATCCATAATAAACAATAGGTCACTCATATAAGACGCATGAAGTGCTTGAAGTTCTATTGGACCGTAGAATCTGCTTGGACCGTAGAATGTGATTGGCGGATGTCTCCACCCGCTACTGGACAATTCCGGACCTACAAAATGAAAACGAAAAAGAAAACAACATTAGAAATTCTCAGAAAGCAATATAGGCGACATTACTCATCCAAAAGATAGTCCCTATTGAGTCCAATAGGTTGTAAGGTACACAGGCGGCGAATCCACATCATCTCTCTAACTCGTAGCTTGACGGTCGCCTCCTCTTCTCAGGGGAGGAATCCAGTCCATCACCTGAAATCGGAGTTGGCTAATTGCATGTTCTGTACAATAAAGTGCTCAACTAGTGGAGCATCGTTTTTTTTAGTTCGAATATTAGACTTATGCTGACAAATACGCTCCTTGATTTTTTGGATGGTCTGGCCTACATAACCAAGGCCACAAGGTCATTTGATTAAGTAGATCACATAATTGGTTTGACATGAAAAGTGACCCTTGATGTTATATGTTTTCCCTAAAATGGGATGGGTTAAAGTCGGTCCCTTGGTGACATTACTACATTGGGCACATGCGAGACATGGGTACATACCATTAATAGAGGAGCCTGTGATAGTGGTCTGAATAGTGTTGCCCTTGCTACTCCCAAGATCTGATCTGACAAGCATATCCCTGATATTTTTAGCCCTCTTGTAGGACATCAGTGGCATTTCATGAAAAATATTAGGGAAATTGTTAGTAAGGATGTGCCAATGATTGTACACAATCTTTTTTATGTCCATACTCTGGTGTGAGAAGGTTGTCACACACGGGATACGTTTCTGAGTAAGTTTGTTAGTTAGTAATTAAGGCGTCAACAAATTACCTCTTGGAATCTCTGCTACTTTACGTATATGTTTATGAAGAATGTGGGCCGGAAAACCCCTCGCAATGAATTTTTGTGACATTTCATTCAACCTTGCTTCAACAATGGACGGATCCGACACAATACGCTCAACTCTCATCAACTGTGATCGTGGTAGCGACCAAATGAGGCCTGGGGGATGGAAACTGTTAAATTTAAGCAGGCTATTTTTGTCCGTTGGCTTTGTGTATAGGTCAGTAATAATGATATTGTCTCTTACCTTGAGACAAACATCCAGAAAGGAGATTTCCGACTGACTTAAAGAGGACCTTTCACTAGAATAAAAAATCTAAACTAAGCATACAGACATGGAGAGCGGCGCCCAGGGATCTCCCAGCACTTACTATTATCCCTGGGCGCCGCTCCGTTCTCCCGGTATAGGCTCCGGTAGCTTCATATGTTCAGTTCAACTGGGTGAAGCCTGCCGGCGTGTCCTTCTGCCAGGCTGTAGCGCTGGCCAATCGCAGCGCTCAGCTCATAGCCTGAGAGAGAAAAAAAAAACTGTTTTAAAAAACTGCTGAACCCCTTTAATGCCCTGGGAAGTCCTGCAATATTGATTCTATCCGAGTACACAAGTCTCACACAATGTAAACACTCACATACAGTCAGGTCCATATATATTTGGACAGAGACAACATTTTTCTAATTTTTGTTCTGTACATTACCACAATGGATTTTGAACAAAACAATTCAGATGCAGTTGAAGTTCAGACTTTCAGCTTTAATTCAGTGGGTTGAACAAAATGATTGCATAAAAATGGGAGGAACTAAAGCATTTTTTAAACTCAATCCCTTCATTTCAGGGGCTCAAAAGTAATTGGACAAATATAATATTTGTAAATAAAATGTCAATTTGTAATACTTGGTTGAAAACCCTTTGTTGGCAATGACTGCCTGAAGTCTTGAACTCATGGACATCACCAGACGCTGTGTTTCCTCCTTTTTAATGCTCTGCCAGGCCTTTACTGCAGCGGTTTTCAGCTGCTGTTTGTTTTGTGGGCCTTTCTGTCTGAAGTTTAGTCTCTAACAAGTGAAATTCATGCTCTATTGGGTTCAGATCAGGGGACTGACTTGGCCATTCAAGAATATTCCACTTCTTTGATTTAATAAACTCCTGGGTTGCTTTAGCTTTATCTTTTGGGTCTTTGTCCATCTGCATTATGAAACACCGACCAATCAGTGTGGCGGCATTTGAGCACACAATATGTCTCTGAAAACCCCAGAATTCATCCAGCTGCTTCTGTCCTGTGTCACATCATCAATAAACACTAGGGACCCAGTGCCACTGACAGCCATGCACGCCCAAGCCATCACACTGCCTCCACCGTGTTTTACAGATGATGTGGTATGCTTTGGATAATGAGCTGTACTGTGCCTTCGCCATACTTTTTTCTTTCCATCATTCTGGTAGAGGTTGATCTTGGTTTCATCTGTCCAAAGAATGTTCTTCCAGAAGTGTGCTGGTTTTTTAAGATTTTCAGTCCAATCTAGCCTTCTTATTCTTGAGTTTATGAGTGGTTTGCACCGTGCAGTGAACCCTCTGTATTTACTTTCATGCAGTCTTCTCTTTATGATAGATTTGGATATTGATACCCCTATATCCTGGAGAGTGATGTTCACTTGTTTGGCTGTTGTGAAGGGGTTTCTCTTCACTATGGTAATTATTCTGCTATAACCCACCACTGTTATCTTCCGTGGGCATCCAGGTATTTTTGCATTGTTGAGATCACCAGTGCTTGCTTTCTTTCTCTCTCAGGATGTACCAAACTGTAGATTTTGCCACTCCTAATAGTGTAGCAATTTCTCAGATTTATTTTTTCTGTTTTTGCAGTTGAAGGATGGCTTGTTTCACCTGCATGGAGAGCTACTTTGACCGCATGTTTACTTCTCAGCAAAATCTTCAAAATGCAAGCACCACACCTCAAATCCACTCCGGGCCTTTTAAGTGCTTAATTGAGAATGAAATAATGAAGGAATGTCACGACCATGGTTAACCACCTCCGGACCGCCTAACGCAGGATCGCGTTCCGGAGGTGGCAGCCCTGCGCAGAGTCACGCATATATGCGTCATCTCGCGATGGGCGAGATTTCCTGTGAACGCGCGCACACAGGCGCGCGCGCTCACAGGAACGGAAGGTAAGAGAGTTGATCTCCAGCCTGCCAGCGGCGATCGTTCGCTGGCAGGCTGGAGATGTGTTTTTTTTAACCCCTAACAGGTATATTAGACGCTGTTTTGATAACAGCGTCTAATATACCTGCTACCTGGTCCTCTGGTGGTCCCCTTTGTTTGGATCGACCACCAGAGGACACAGGTAGCTCAGTAAAGTCCCACCAAGCACCACTACACTACACTACACCCCCCCCCCGTCACTTATTAACCCCTTATTAGCCCCTGATCACCCCTGATCACCCCATATAGACTCCCTGATCACCCCCCTGTCATTGATCACCCCCCTGTCATTGATTACCCCCCTGTAAAGCTCCATTCAGATGTCCGCATGATTTTTACGGATCCACTGATAGATGGATCGGATCCGCAAAACGCATCCGGACGTCTGAATGAAGCCTTACAGGGGCGTGATCAATGACTGTGGTTATCACCCCATATAGACTCCCTGATCACCCCCCCTGTCATTGATTACACCCCTGTCATTGATCAACCCCCTGTAAAGCTCCATTCAGATGTCCGCATGATTTTTACGAATGCACTGATAGATGGATCCGATCCGCAAAACGCATCCGGACGTCTGAATGAAGCCTTACAGGGGCGTGATCAATGACTGTGGTGATCACCCCATATAGACTCCCTGATCACCCCCCTGTAAAGCTCCATTCAGATGTCCGCATGATTTTTACGGATGCACTGATAGATGGATCCGATCCGCAAAACGCATCCGGACGTCTGAATGAAGCCTTACAGGGGCGTGATCAATGACTGTGGTGATCACCCCATATAGACTCCCTGATCACCCCCCTGTCATTGATCACCCCCCTGTAAAGCTCCATTCAGATGTCCGCATGATTTTTACGGATGCACTGATAGATGGATCCGATCCGCAAAACGCATCCGGACGTCTGAATGAAGCCTTACAGGGGCATGATCAATGACTGTGGTGATCACCCCATATAGACTCCCTGATCACCCCCCTGTCATTGATCACCCCCCTGTAAAGCTCCATTCAGATGTCCGCATGATTTTTACGGATCCACTGATAGATGGATCGGATCCGCAAAACGCATCCGGACGTCTGAATGAAGCCTTACAGGGGAGTGATCAATGACTGTGGTGATCACCCCATATAGACTCCCTGATCACCCCCCTGTCATTGATTACCCCCCTGTAAAGCTCCATTCAGATGTCCGCATGATTTTTACGGATGCACTGATAGATGGATCGGATCCGCAAAACGCATCCGGACGTCTGAATGAAGCCTTACAGGGGCGTGATCAATGACTGTGGTGATCACCCCATATAGACTCCCTGATCACCCCCCTGTCATTGATCAACCCCCCTGTCATTGATCCCCCCCCCTGTCATTGATCACCCCCCTGTCATTGATCACCCCCCTGTCATTGATCACCCCTCTGTAAGGCTCCATTCAGATATTTTTTTGGCCCAAGTTAGCAGAATTTTTTTTTTTTTTCTTACAAAGTCTCATATTCCACTAACTTGTGTCAAAAAATAAAATCTCACATGAACTCACCATACCCCTCACGGAATCCAAATGCGTAAAATTTTTTAGACATTTATATTCCAGACTTCTTCTCACGCTTTAGGGCCCCTAGAATGCCAGGGCAGTATAAATACCCCACATGTGACCCCATTTCGGAAAGAAGACACCCCCAGGTATTCCGTGAGGGGCATATTGAGTCCATGAAAGATTGAAATTTTTGTCCCAAGTTAGCGGAACGGGAGACTTTGTGAGAAAAAAATTAAAAATATCAATTTCCGCTAACTTGTGCCAAAAAAAAAAAATTTCTATGAACTCGCCATGCCCCTCATTGAATACCTTGGGGTGTCTTCTTTCCAAAATGGGGTCACATGTGGGGTATTTATACTGCTCTGGCATTCTAGGGGCCCCAAAGCGTGAGAAGAAGTCTGGTATCCAAATGTCTAAAAATGCCCTCCTAAAAGGAATTTGGGCACCTTTGCGCATCTAGGCTGCAAAAAAGTGTCACACATCTGGTATCGCCGTACTCAGGAGAAGTTGGGGAATGTGTTTTGGGGTGTCATTTTACATATACCCATGCTGGGTGAGAGAAATATCTTGGTCAAATGCCAACTTTGTATAAAAAAATGGGAAAAGTTGTCTTTTGCCAAGATATTTCTCTCACCCAGCATGGGTATATGTAAAATGACACCCCAAAACACATTCCCCAACTTCTCCTGAATACGGCGATACCACATGTGTGACACTTTTTTGCAGCCTAGGTGGGCAAAGGGGCCCATATTCCAAAGAGCACCTTTAGGATTTCACAGGTCATTTACCTACTTACCACACATTAGGGCCCCTGGAAAATGCCAGGGCAGTATAACTACCCCACAAGTGACCCCATTTTGGAAAGAAGACACCCCAAGGTATTCCGTGAGGGGCATGGCGAGTTCCTAGAATTTTTTATTTTTTGTCACAAGTTAGTGGAAAATGATGATTTTTTTTTTTTTTTTTTTTCATACAAAGTCTCATATTCCACTAACTTGTGACAAAAAATAAAAAGTTCCATGAACTCACTATGCCCATCAGCGAATACCTTGGGGTCTCTTCTTTCCAAAATGGGGTCACTTGTGGGGTAGTTATACTGCCCTGGCATTCTAGGGGCCCAAATGTGTGGTAAGGAGTTTGAAATCAAATTCTGTAAAAAATGACCTGTGAAATCCGAAAGGTGCTCTTTTGAATATGGGCCCCTTTGCCCACCTAGGCTGCAAAAAAGTGTCACACATCTGGTATCTCCGTAATCGGGAGAAGTTGGGGAATGTGTTTTGGGGTGTCATTTTACATATACCCATGCTGGGTGAGAGAAATATCTTGGCAAAAGACAACTTTTCCCATTTTTTTATACAAAGTTGGCATTTGACCAAGATATTTATCTCACCCAGCATGGGTATATGTAAAAAGACACCCCAAAACACATTCCTCAACTTCTCCTGAATACAGAGATACCAGATGTGTGACACTTTTTTGCAGCCTAGGTGGGCAAAGGGGCCCACATTCCAAAGAGCACCTTTCGGATTTCACAGGTCATTTACCTACTTACCACACATTTGGGCCCCTAGAATGCCAGGGCAGTATAACTACCCCACAAGTGACCCCATTTTGGAAAGAAGAGACCCCAAGGTATTCGCTGATGGGCATAGTGAGTTCATGGAAGTTTTTATTTTTTGTCACAAGTTTGTGGAATATGAGACTTTGTATGAAAAAAAAAAATAAAAAAAAAAATCATCATTTTCCACTAACTTGTGACAAAAAATAAAAAATTCTAGGAACTCGCCATGCCCCTCACGGAATACCTTGGGGTGTCTTCTTTCCAAAATGGGGTCACTTGTGGGGTAGTTATACTGCCCTGGTATTCTAGGGGCCCAAATGTGTGGTAAGGAGTTTGAAATCAAATTCAGGAAAAAATGAGGAGTGAAATCCGAAAGGTGCTCTTTGGAATATGGGCCCCTTTGCCCACCTAGGCTGCAAAAAAGTGTCACACATCTGGTATCCCCGTACTCAGGAGAAGTTGAGGAATGTGTTTTGGGGTGTCTTTTTACATATACCCATGCTGGGTGAGATAAATATCTTGGTCAAATGACAACTTTGTATAAAAAAATGGGAAAAGTTGTCTTTTGCCAAGATATTTCTCTCACCCAGCATGGGTATATATAAAATGACACCCCAAAACACATTCCCCACCTTCTCCTGAGTACGGAGATACCAGATGTGTGACACTTTTTTGCAGCCTAGGTGGGCAAAGGGGCCCATATTCCAAAGAGCACCTTTCGGATTTCACTGGTCATTTTTTACAGAATTTGATTTCAAACTCCTTACCACACATTTGGGCCCCTAGAATGCCAGGGCAGTATAACTTCCCCACAAGTGACCCCATTTTGGAAAGAAGAGACCCCAAGGTATTCGCTGATGGGCATAGTGAGTTCATAGAACTTTTTATTTTTTGTCACAAGTTAGTGGAATATGAGACTTTGTAAGAAAAAAAAAAAAAAAAATCATAATTTTCCGCTAACTTGTGACAAAAAATAAAAAGTTCTATGAACTCACTATGCCCATCAGTGAATACCTTAGTGTGTGTACTTTCAGAAATGGGGTCATTTGTGGGGTGTTTGTACTGTCTGGGCATTATAGAACCTCAGGAAACATGACAGGTGCTCAGAAAGTCAGAGCTGCTTCAAAAAGCGGAAATTCACATTTTTGTACCATAGTTTGTAAACGCTATAACTTTTACCCAAACCATTTTTTTTTTACCCAAACATTTTTTTTTTATCAAAGACATGTAGAACTATAAATTTAGAGCAAAATTTCTATATGGATGTCGTTTTTTTTTGCAAAATTTTACAACTGAAAGTGAAAAATGTCATTTTTTTGCAAAAAAATCGTTAAATTTCGATTAATAACAAAAAAAGTAAAAATGTCAGCAGCAATGAAATACCACCAAATGAAAGCTCTATTAGTGAGAAGAAAAGGAGGTAAAATTCATTTGGGTGGTAAGTTGCATGACCGAGCAATAAATGGTGAAAGTAGTGTAGGTCAGAAGTGTAAAAAGTGGCCTGGTCTTTCAGGGTGTTTAAGCACTGGGGGCTGAGGTGGTTAAAACAATATCTTTCTTTTTTGTGTACGATAAATATCTGCAGAGAAATATGCATTTTTATTCATATGCAAATAAGCAATTGGAGCACCAGGAGGCAGGGCTGAATCGTCTGAGCACTGCTATGTAACACCCCCTGTGCACTGCACACTCCCCCCTCCAGTTGATTGACAGAGCTAGACATGCTGAGGGCAGAGCTGTGTGCTAGTAGGTAAATATCATATACACCAGGGATCAGCAACCTCCGGCACTCCAGCTGTTGTGAAACTACAACTTCCAGAATCCTCCTTTCACTTCTGTGGGAGTAACAGGAGCAACCAAGTAAGTTTGCATGCTGGGAGTTGTACTTTCACAGCATCTGGAGTGCCGAAAGTTGCTAACCCCTGATATACACTATGTACTATAGCTTCACTACACTGAGATCTGCTCAGAAAGCAAATCTACATATTACTGCTTTATTCACAGGCACAACATATGATTCTAAAGACCTCAGAAATATGTGTTAGTTTATAAGTATAGAAAAAACATTAACTCCATGTTGTGATGCTATAGCTTAGTGGTATAGTGCTTTACCATGCATGTAGAGGTCCTAAATTCAAATCCCACAAGAGGCATACATTTTCTTTCTCTTATTCAAAACCATATTAAAAAGCTATATTATAATAAATAATATATTAGTAATATGTAGATTAGCTTTCTGAGCAGATCTCAGTATGGAGAAGCTATGGGGAATATATACTGGTGTACATACAGGGGTCGCAGTTGTGACAGGGCCCGGCTGCCTGTGGAACCCTCCCCAGGCCACCCTAAACCATGTTAAAAACGGCCGCTGGCAGGGGCCCTGCTATAATCACATGTAATGGAGTGCTCTGATGGGGCCCGACATGAAGTACAGTGGCAATTTCGGGCCCCATCAGAGCACTCCAGGCCTCCATTACATGTATAATATGTGGGAGTGTGGGAGCCTGTCATCAGGGAAGAAGGTAAGTATGTTTTTTTTTTTTTTTCTAACGCTGCAGACTGGGGGCAAGGGTGGGAGGGGGGTTTGATGGTCACAACTAGAGTGAGGGGCACAAAAGTGGGCATCTCTACTGAGGGGCACCTAATCTGCCATAACTAATTTGAGGGGGCACCTAATCTGGCATAACTACTGTGAGGGGGGCACATATGAAGGCATAACTATGAGGGGGCACATATGAAGACATAACTACTGTGAGGGGGCACATAATCTGGCATAACCACTTTGAGGGGCATATCTAATGTTAGGGGCACGTAATCTGGCATAACTACTGTGAGGGGACACATAATCTGGCATTACTACTGTGAGGGGACACATAATCTGGCATTACTACTGTGAGGGGCACATAATCTGGCCATTACTACTGTGAGGGGGCACATATCTGGGCATTACTACTGTGAGGGGGCACATATTTGTCATTACTACTGTGAGGGGACAAATAATCTGGCACTACTACTGTGAGGGGACACATAATCTGGCATTACTACTGTATGGGGACACATAATCTGGCATTACTACTATGAGGGGGCACATAATCTGGGCATTACTACTGTGAGGGGGCACATATCTGGGCATTACTACTGTGAGGGAGCACATATTTGGCATTACTACTGTGAGGGGGCACATAACTGGGCATTACTACTGTGTGGGGGCACATATTTGGCATTACTACTGTGAGGGGGCACTTAACTGGGCATTACTACTGTGAGGGGACACATAATCTGGCATAACTACTGTGAGGGGGCACATATCTGGGCGTAACTACTGTGACAGGAATAAAGGTAGCCATAACTACTGTGAGGGGCCACAAGGTTGGCATTAGTACTGTGTGGTTGCATTTAGGGTAAATGTCCTAGATTACCCTGCTATACATTGGCATGGCTCAGTCTTACAGGCCAGTACATCGCCCCCTGCTGGTGATTTCACAGGGGCAGTCACCATCCCTTCCTTATGTGATTATTCTTTTTTTCTCACCACAGGGACCTTGTTCTGGATCCAGCAGACATCACGCCGACGCCAGTGACACCCTGGATGAGATAGGACCAGATTTTATTAGGACTGGGTGAGTGTAGCCATGCATTGGGTTTAGGGCTCTTTAACACAGGCGGATCCCCTGCGGGTAATCCGCTGCGTGAAAGAGAGCCTCGTCCCGTTCCGGACAGCAGAGACACGGAGCATTAACATGATTGATAATGCTCCGTGCCTCTCTGTGATCTTTTTACTACAAAATCACAGTGAGATAAAGTTGTCAACGTGATTTTGTAGCAAAAAGATCACAGTCAATCATGTTACTGCTCCGTGTCCCTGCTGTCCAGAATGGGGCTTGGCACTCATTCACGCAGCGGATTAGCTGCACGGAAAGAGCCCTTAGTAAGAAAATCTGGGGGGGGGGCCCAATCCAAAGTTTGCACTGTGGCCCATAACACTATAGTTACGCCACTGGGAATATATATGGGGTATATAGGGTAATATATATATAGGGAAAGTATATGGGGAATATATGATATTTACTTGCTAGCACACAGCTCTTTGCTGCCCTCAGCCTGATGTTTAGCCCTGTCAATCAATGGGAGGGGAGGGGTAAGCAGAGCACAGGGGTCATGTGACCAGTAAAGCAGGCAGTGTTTGAGAAGGACCTGCGATTATGTCACCATCATGTGACCAGTGCAGGAGAGGACAGCAGTGAAGAGGAGAAGTCCTGGGGGAAGAAGCTGTGGTGATGTCTGCTATATGAGGAGAGATAAATGAAGGAAGAGGCAGAGCAATGCTGGGAGTTGTGATTATTTAACTGGGACTGTATGTTAGGGCTGAAGGGAGGGATATTACAGTGGGATGCAAAAGTTTGGGCAACCTTGTTAATCGTCATGATTTTCCTGTATAAATCGATGGTTGTTACGATAAAAAATGTCAGTTAAATATATCATATAGGAGACACACACAGTGATATTTGAGAAGTGAAATGAAGTTCATTGGATTTACAGAAAGTGTGCTATAATTGTTTAAACAAAATTAGGCAGGTGCATAAATTTGGGCACTGTTCTCATTTTATTGATTCCAAAACCTTTAGAACTAATTATTGGAACTCAAATTGGCTTGGTAAGCTCAGTGACCCCTGACCTACATACACAGGTGAATCCAATTATGAGAAAGAGTATTTAAGGGGGTCAATTGTAAGTTTCCCGCCTCTTTTAATTTTCTCTGAAGAGTAGCAACATGGGGGTCTCAAAACAACTCTCAAATGACCTGAAGACAAAGATTGTTCACCATCATGGTTTAGGGGAAGGATACAGAAAGCTGTCTCAGAGATATCATCTGTCTGTTTCCACAGTTAGGAACATATTGAGGAAATGGAAGACCACAGGCTCAGTTCAAGTTAAGGCTCGAAGTGGCAGACCAAGAAAAATCTCGGATAGACAGAAGCGACGAATGGTGAGAACAGTCAGAGTCAACCCACAGACCAGCACCAAAGACCTACAACATCATCTTGCTGCAGATGGAGTCACTGTGCATCGTTCAACCATTCGGCGCACTTTACACAAGGAGATGCTGTATGCGAAAGTGATGCAGAGGAGGCCTTTTCTCTGCCCACAGCACAAAAAGTGCCGCTTGAGGTGGGCTAAAGCACATTTGGACAAGCCAGCTTCATTTTGGAATAAGGTGCTGTGGACTGATGAAACTAAAATTGAGTTATTTGGCCATAACAAGGGGCGTTATGCATGGAGGAAAAAGAACACAGCATTCCAAGAAAAACACCTGCTACCTACAGTAAAATATGGTGGTGGTTCCATCATGCTGTGGGGCTGTGTGGCCAGTGCAGGGACTGGGAATCTTGTCAAAGTTGAGGGACGCATGGATTCCACTCAGTATCAGCAGATTCTGGAGACCAATGTCCAGGAATCGGTGACAAAGCTGAAGCTGCGCCGGGGCTGGATCTTTCAACAAGATAACGACCCTAAACACTGCTCAAAATCCACTAAGGCATTTATGCAGAGGAACAAGTACAACGTTCTGGAATGGCCATCTCAGTCCCCAGACCTGAATATAATAAAAAAATCTGTGGTGTGACTTAAAGAGAGCTGTCCATGCTCGGAAGCCATCAAACCTGAATGAACTAAAGATGTTTTGTAAAGAGGAATGGTCCAAAATACCTTCAACCAGAATCCAGACTCTCATTGGAACCTACAGGAAGCGTTTAGAGGATGTAATTTCTGCAAAAGGAGGATCTACTGAATATTGATTTCATTTGTTTTTTGTGGTGTCCAAATTTATGCACCTGCCTAATTTTGTTTAAACAATTATAGCACACTTTCTGTAAATCCAATAAACTTCATTTCACTTCTCAAATATCACTGTGTGTCTCCTATATGATATATTTAACTGACATTTTTTATCGTAACAACCAACGATTTATACAGGAAAATCATGACGATTAACAAGGTTGCCCAAACTTTCGCATCCCACTGTATTTACATGGAACTGTGTGTTGGAGGTGGTTGGGGAGAGGGTCATGTTATTTGCATGGGACTGTATGTTGATGGTGGCTGTAGGACGGAGTGATGTTATTTACATGGGACTGTATGTTGGAAGGGGACGGTGGAGGGAGTGATGTTATTTAAGTGGGACTGTATGTTGATGGCGGCTGTGGGAGGGAGTGATGTTATTTACATGGGACTGAATGTTAGAGGGGGCTGTAGATAGAGAGGGATGTTATTTACATGGGACTGTATATTGGAGGGGGCTGGAGAGATGGTGTGATGTTATTTACATAGGACTCTATGGCGGAGGAAGGGAAATAGTGTTATTTACATGGGACTATATATCGGAAGGGGTGAAGGGAGGGGATTGATGTTATTTACATAGGACTATATTTTGGAGGGGGCAGGAGAGATGGTGTGATGTTATTTACATGGGACTGTATGGTGGAGGGAGGAATATAACTACAGGGGGCCCTACAGAGGGCATTATAAATACTGGGGGCACTTCAGGGAGAGCATTATAACAGTAGGGGGTGATATAAATACCGGGGGCAACGTAGGGGTATTATAAATCCAGGGGCACTATAGGCATTCTTATTACTACTGGGGGCTCTATAAGAGGGACTTATAGATCCGCCTTATTTCTACTAAGAGCACTATGGGGGGCCTTATTTCTACTGAGGGGTCTGTAGAGAGCTTTATTACCACTGGGGGAACAATAGGGGGCCTTATTTCTACTGGGGGCTCTGCAATGGTATTATTAATA
Organism: Bufo bufo; assembly: GCF_905171765.1. Lineage (NCBI taxonomy): Eukaryota > Metazoa > Chordata > Amphibia > Anura > Bufonidae > Bufo > Bufo bufo. The sequence goes on from NC_053394.1 coordinate 239,099,676, forward strand.
CTAGAAGGCTATTCTACTAATGGAGGCACTCTTGGGAGCGTTATTACTGTTGGGGGCAGTATTACTAATGAGGGCATTCTAGAAGGAAATTACCATATTATTGGTGGGACTATGAGGAGCACTATTAATATGGGGACACTCATATTTCTTCAGGATAATATTTGGGGTACTGGAGAGCACAGCAAGCAGCAGGATAACACGGTGGGGACTCCAGGTTGGGAGATGATGAAATGTGAGGAAGCTAAGATTGTCTGTGTGTCACACACTGCAGAGACGAGGCGCGGCTAAAAGAAGTTGTACAGACCAAATTGAGAAGATGATGACAGAGAAGATCTACATCGGAAGAGACATCACCTGGAGGCCCTGGATGTGACAGGTATTTGCTGCTGTATAGCAAGTACAGCAAAATGCAGTGTGTGTGGGGGAGGGTTGGCTTAGAGAACTGGGCCATATTTATTGGTGCTTGGGCCCCAGATCTTTTGAGACCCTAGCAACGCCCCTGCTTGTCATCATCCTCACCCCACCTCACTTGGTTACCTGCTTAGATGGCTCCTCTGCTGTGTCGTCTGTCATTGATAATAGAATGTGGGGCCAGAAAACAACTAAACACACTCCACAAGCCAGTTTTGAGCAAGTTGATCTCTCATCTGACCAAGTTGCTGGCAATGCGGTTGCTGTTGTACCCCTTTAGGACTCCAGATGGCGACCAAAATGGTCGCCAATGTGACTTAGAATTGCAAAATTGCACCTAGAATCTCCGCTGCTCTGCCTCTTTAAGAAGAAAAGGCTTTCATCCAGCAGACACACGCTGCAGACGTCTGCTGGGTGAAGATCCGCCCCTCACACTACCCGGCATAGAGGGTGGGCGTGGCTTGGGTTCCTGCATCTTGGGCTCCTGTCTGAAAGGATTCTGTTTCCTGCCGGCCAGTTTAATTTACATAGGTATAAAACTGTCTTTTTTGTATACCCTCCCTTTGGCCCCAACAGCTAACTTTATGTCTGTTACCGCCAGTGCTTGACTGCTATTCCCCCATCTTTTTATATCCTTATCTCAGCTGTCTCTGAGTCCTGATAGTAATGGTGAAGCAGGGAAGCAGTCTGCTTCCCTTTCCACCATTTGCCTCAACCAGCGATCCCCAGCAGCAGCGCAATGTAGTGTCAGACATGGTGCTGCTGGTCTGTGTAGCAGGGAATCAGCTGTGAGCTCGTTCTCCTATACAGCAGCCCCATGTGTAACTGTACACCGCGCTGCTGCTGGGAGGTCTGTGCTGGAGCTGGGATTGTGAGGAACTAGGTGAGTATTTAGAGTTATTTCTTTTTTTTTCTTTTGAGAGGACACATGGCTGCATAAATAGTATATAGGGGGGCACTTGGCTGCATAAATAGTATATAGGGGGCACCTGGCTGCAGAAATAGTATATGGGGGGGGCACCTGGCTGCAGAAATAGTATATGGGGGGGCACCTGGCTGCAGAAATAGTATATGGGGGGGGGGCACCTGGCTGCAGAAATAGTATATGGGGGGGGGGGCACCTGGCTGCAGAAATAGTATATAGGGGAGCACCTGGCTGCATAAATAGTATATAGGGGGGCACATGGCTGCATAAATAGTATATAGGGGGACACATGGCTGCATAAATAGTATATAGGGGGGCACCTGGCTGCAGAAATAGTATATGGGGGGGCACCTGGCTGCAGAAATAGTATATAGGGGGGCACCTGGCTGCATAAATAGTATTTAGGGGGCACATGGCTGCAGAAATAGTATATAGGGGGGCACCTGGCTGCATAAATAGTATATAGGGGGGCACCTGGCTGCAGAAATAGTATATGGGGGGGCACCTGGCTGCAGAAATAGTATATAGGGGGGCACCTGGCTGCATAAATAGTATTTAGGGGGCACATGGCTGCATAACTAGTATATAGAGGCACCTGGCTGCATAAATAGTATTTAGGGGGCACATGGCTGCATAACTAGTATATAGGGGCACCTGGCTGCAGAAATAGTATATAGGGGGCACCTGGCTGCAGAAATAGTATATAGGGGGCACCTGGCTGCAGAAATAGTATATAGGGGGCACCTGGCTGCAGAAATAGTATATAGGGGGGGGCACCTGGCTGCAGAAATAGTATTTAGGGGGCACATGGCTGCATAACTAGTATATAGAGGCACCTGGCTGCATAAATAGTATTTAGGGGGCACATGGCTGCATAACTAGTATATAGGGGGCACCTGGCTGCAGAAATAGTATATAGGGGGCACCTGGCTGCAGAAATAGTATATAGGGGGCAACTAGCTGAAGAAATAGTATATATGGGGGTCACCTGGCTGCAGAAATAGTATATAGGGGGCACCTGGCTGCAGAAATAGTATATAGGGGGCAACTGGCTGCAGAAATAGTATATAGGGGGGGCACCTGGCTGCAGAAATAGTATTTAGGGGGCACATGGCTGCATAAATAGTATATAGAGGCACCTGGCTGCATAAATAGTATATAGGGGGGCACCTGGCTGCATAAATAGTATATAGGGGGGCACCTGGCTGCATAAATAGTATATAGGGGGGCACCTGGCTGCATAAATAGTATATAGAGGGCACCTGGCTGCATAAATAGTATATAGAGGGCACCTGGCTGCAAAAATAGTATTTAGGGGGCACATGGCTGAATAAATAGTATATAGGGGGGCACCTGGCTGCATAAATAGTATATAGGGGGGCACCTGGCTGCATAAATAGTATATAGAGGGCACCTGGCTGCATAAATAGTATATAGAGGGCACCTGGCTGCATAAATAGTATTTAGGGGGCACATGGCTGAATAAATAGTATATAGAGGCACCTGGCTGCATAACTAGTATATAGGGGGCACCTGGCTGCAGAAATAGTATATAGGGGGCACCTGGCTGCAGAAATAGTATATAGGGGGCAACTAGCTGAAGAAATAGTATATATGGGGGTCACCTGGCTGCAGAAATAGTATATAGGGGGCACCTGGCTGCAGAAATAGTATATAGGGGGCAACTGGCTGCAGAAATAGTATATAGGGGGGGCACCTGGCTGCAGAAATAGTATTTAGGGGGCACATGGCTGCATAAATAGTATATAGAGGCACCTGGCTGCATAAATAGTATATAGGGGGGCACCTGGCTGCATAAATAGTATATAGGGGGGCACCTGGCTGCATAAATAGTATATAGGGGGGCACCTGGCTGCATAAATAGTATATAGAGGGCACCTGGCTGCATAAATAGTATATAGAGGGCACCTGGCTGCAAAAATAGTATTTAGGGGGCACATGGCTGAATAAATAGTATATAGGGGGGCACCTGGCTGCATAAATAGTATATAGGGGGGCACCTGGCTGCATAAATAGTATATAGAGGGCACCTGGCTGCATAAATAGTATATAGAGGGCACCTGGCTGCATAAATAGTATTTAGGGGGCACATGGCTGAATAAATAGTATATAGAGGCACCTGGCTGCATAAATAGTATATAGGGGGGCACCTGGCTGCAGAAATAGTATATATGGGGGTCACCTGGCTGCAGAAATAGTATATAGGGGCACATGGCTGCATAAATAGTATCTAGGGGTCACCTGGCTGCATAACTAGTATATAGGGGGGCACCTGGCTGCAGAAATAGTATATAGGGGGGCACCTGGCTGCAGAAATAGTATATAGGGGGGCACCTGGCTGCATAAATAGTATATAGAGGGCACCTGGCTGCAGAAATAGTATATAGGGGGGGGGGCACCTGGCTGCATAAATAGTATTTAGGGGGCACATGGCTGCATAAATAGTATATAGAGGCACCTGGCTGCATAACTAGTATATAGGGGGACACCTGACTGCAGAAATAGTATATATGGGGGTCACCTGGCTGCAGAAATAGTATATAGGGGCACCTGGCTGCATAAATAGTACACAGGGGGCACCTGGTTGCATAACTATTATATATAGGGGGGCATAACTAACATATAGGGGGGCACCTGGCTGCATAACTATTTTCGCCGGCCCCATAGAAAATGAATGGAGGGCGGCTGCGCAAGCGCAGTGTGCCCTCCTTCACCTTCAGGGCTCGGTTCTCGATATAGGTGCGGGTCCCTTAAAGGGTTTGTATACACTAATTTCTTAGACTGGCAGGACCTTTGTTGGTGATCATACTTACATGATCCCCAGTGCTGGGTCCTGGCTCCTTTGCTCCCCAGCCCCCGTTTCTTGTCTTGAGTCCCTTCATGAAAACGTCCTGTTTGACGCCGTTACAGCCAATAACTGATCACTGCTTCCCTTGCATTATGTTAAATGGTCTTGTCATGTAAGGGGAGCAGATCTCCACTGTGGCCAGTGATTGGCTGCAGCGGCATCAAGATAAAAGTTTTCATGGAGAAACCCAAGACAAGCAGCGGAGGCCTGGAAGCGAATGAGCCAAGGCCCAGCACCTAGGGATCAAGGATGCATGATCAGCAATGCAAATCTGGCTAGTCTGAGAGTTCATAGAAATTTGTGCACAACCCCTTTAAAGAAGACCTTTCACCAGAATCAAGTATGTAAACTGAATATACAGACGTGTAGAGCGGCGCCCAGGGATCCCCCTGCACTTACTCTTATCCCCGGGCGCCGCTCCGTTCTCCCGTTATAGCCTCCGGTATCTTCATAGTTAGGCTCCACCCAGGGGAACCTGCTGGCGTCTCTTTCTCCTATGCTGTAGCGCTGGCCAATCGCAGCGCTCAGCTCATACCCAGGCTATGAGCTGAGCGCTGCGATTGGCCAGCGCTACAGCATAGGAGAAGGAGACCGCGGCAGGTGGAGCCTAACTATGACTATACCGGAGGCTATAACGGGAGAACGGAGCGGCGCCCGGGGATAATAGTAAGTGCAGGGGGATCCCTGGGCGCCGCTCTACACGTCTGTATATTCAGTTTACATACTTGATTCTGATGAAAGGTCGTCTTTAACTGTGTGGGCTGTAGCCTAGAAAACCTCATGCTCCTAGGCATCCCTGTTTTTTTAATTTTTTTATTGGAACACTACAGTAGCCATGTGGGTGAGAGTAGGTGGGGGTTTTAATGGAGGAACAGTGAGGGGGTGTAATGAAGGACGGTGAGCCTGAATATTGATGGGGTTAGAAGAACGAATCAAAAGGAGAGACAAATGGGCAACTACACAAGGTAAGACATGTCTTTTTTTTCTATTTTTTATTTTAACGTAATTATATGTATTTTAAATTTTGCGACTAGAAATTGAGTTTGGCTCCTAAATTTTTCAGGTTAGGAGCCAATGGCTCCTTGATATTTTTTTTTTCTCTGGAGCACTGCACTTATTGTGGTAATTGTGGCACAATCTCGCTCCCTAAATGTAATTCTTCTTTGCCATCAATGACATTATTTGCCATATTCCATCCTTTGGACTTTTGCGCCTTCAACAGACTTTAATTCTTCTCTAAAATGTAATTATTCACTGTGCCATCAGATTCAGTTTTTGCCATATCCAATCCGAACGACTTTTGGTCAGGTGACCCTAGTGGCGCTGTTTGGCACTTTCAACAAAATGTAATTCTGGTTAACTGCCTGATTAAATATTGCTAAAAAAACTTTTATTAAATAACTATTAAAACTGAGTGATAGTTCACAAAAATATACCTTTCAGGCTGGGAACAAGATATGCAAGGGTGCAATATTAAAACGTGATATCACTTGCACCTCCAATGTTATCTGTATCCCACTAATATGTTAATGTTAAAATTTAATTCTGCTGTATGATATTTGTATTTCAGTCCAGCTGTCCGTTTTTTTTTTGTTTTTTTTCAAAAGAGTTGTTTAAAATTTCCCATTTTTTAAATGACTGTGGCCTTTCCCAGCACATAGTGTGTTCCCTGATGCCATTGACTTCTGGGCAAGCAGATTGGAAAAGAGGCCTGAACTGGCCCAGTTTGCTCTTGCTATACTGTCTTGTCTAGACTCCAATGTCATCTCAGAGATGGTTTTTAGTGCAGCAGGTGGCGGTGTTCCAACCAAATGGACAAAGTTGTCCTCCACCAATGTTCAAAACATCACTTTTTGTCAAAAGGAATCAGGCATAGATTAGTGAGGATTTTCATACACTTCCGACTAAGGTCAATGAATAGGCCAACCACTGCTGACTATAGCTATGAATCTCTGGACCCAACACACCACTGCCAGTCATCATGTTCTGTCACTGGTCCTACTGCCACTTCCACTACCCTTACACAGCCGTTACTACTACGACTACTAACCAGCCGCCCACACATCTACTTGTTCCATGCTGTGCTGCTACTGCTAGCACTACTATTTCTGCCACTATTACTCCTTCACACCCTACCCTTTCCATATCTACAGGTGCATCTCAATAAATTAGAATATCATTAAAACGTAATTTTCTTTCAGTAATTCAATTCAAAGTGAAAGTCATATATTATATAGATTCATTACACACAGTGATCTATTTCAAGCATTTATTGTTTTAAATGTCAATTATGGCTTACAGCTAATGAAAATCTAAAAGTTAATATCTCGGAAAATTTGAATATTATATACCGTAACACCAATTCAAAATTATTTTTAATACAGAAATATCAGTCTACTGAAAAGAATGTTAAGTTTATGCACTCAATACTTGGTTGGGGCTCCTTTTGCATGAATTACTGAATGAATGCAGCATGGCATGGAGGCGATAAGCATGTGTGATAGAAGCCCAGGTTGCTTTAATAGCGGCCTTCAGCTCATCTGCATTGTTGGGTCTGGTGACTCATCTTCCTCTTGACAGAATCTATGGGGTTTAGATCAGGCGAGTTTGATGGTCATTAAGCCACATTGACAGTGTGGCCAGGTGTCAAGTCCTACTGGAAAATGAAATCAGCATCTCCATAAAGCTTGTCAGCAGAGGGAAGTATGAAGTCAAGGGGGGGCGGATCCGTTTTGGATCGTGTTAATGAAAACGGATCCGCCCCCATTGAATTACATTATGTGTCAGGACGGACACCAAAACGTTGCAAGCAGCGTTTTGGTGTCCGCCTCCAGAGCGGAATGGAGGAGGAACGGAAGCAAACTGATGCATTCTGAACGGATCCTTATCAGCATTAGGGCAAAACTGATCCGTTTTGGACCGCTTGTGAGAGCCCTAAAACGGATCTCACAAGCGGAAACCAAAACGCCAGTGTGAAAGTAGCCTAATTCACAATTATCGTTAGGAAAGGCTAGGTGATGCAAATTTCAAAGCTCTATAAATACCAAGACTCCTCTAACCTTGTCCCAAAAAACAGCAGCCATGGGTTCTACTAATAAGCTGCCTAACACTCTGAAAATGAAAATTGTTGAGGCCCACAAAGCAGAAGAAGGCTATAAAAGAAGATAGCAAAGCATTTTCAGGTTGCCATTTCCTCAGTTCGAAATATTAAGAAATGGCAGTTAACAGGAAAGGCAGAGGTCAAGAGAAGGTCTGGATGACCAAGAAACATTTCAGAGACATCTGCTCGTAGGATTGCTAGAAAGGCAAATCAGAACCCCTGCTTGACTGCAAAAAACCTTCAAGAAGATTTATCAGACTCCAGAGTTGTGGTACATTGTTCTACTGTTCAACGACACCTGCCCAAATATGGCCTTCATAGAAAAGTCATCAGAAGAAAACCTCTCCTGTGTCCTCACTAGAGATGAGTGAATCAAAGCTGACAAAGTGGAATTTGATCCGAATTTCAGGAAAAATTAGATTCGCAATGAATGCGAATGTCCTCGCGCATCGTGGTAACGAATCACAATTTTCCTAAAATGGCGGCTACACATGTGAGGTCTGAGGACATGGGGCAAGGAGCTCTGGAAAGGCGGGATCACTTAGATTGACATGCCTGCATGCAGCTAATCAGCAGCCAGCCAGCCCTTTGATGTCACAGCCCTATAAATACGGCAGCTATTTTAGATTCTGCCATTTTCCAGCTTACAGAGTGCAGGGACAGACGTGTGAAGGCGCTACGGACAGCAAGTAAAAAAAACTTTATATAATATATACGCACTGCACTGTTGCAGTTATTTCTGGTGAAAGCGTATAGGGGCGTATTTCAGTACTTCACGAAATATATATACTCAGTTCACTCTTTAATTTTTTTCTGGTCAAAGCGTACAGTGGCCTAATTCAGTCGAACAAGAAATATATATTCTCAGTTCACTACTGCAGTTATTTCTGTTGAAAGCGTATAGGTTACATAGTTTTATGCATGTACTATCATTATTGTGATTATATTAAATTTAACCTGTTGGTTCCGGATATTAGAGTGCCCATCTTCTTTTTTGATTTACTATTTTGGTGCCTTGAGTGCGACATCAGATAGGTGCACCTGGCCACCCCAAACCAGGAGGTAGAGCCGTCCTTCATTTGTCATTAAGAAATATATATTCTCAGTTCACTGCTGCAGTTTTTCTGGTGAAAGCATATAGGGGCGTATTTCAGTACTACAAGAAATATATATACGCACTTCACTCTTAAATTTTTTTCTGGTCAAAGCATATAGTGGCCAATTTCAGTGCAACAAGAAGTATATATTCTCAGTTCACTGCTGCAGTTATTTCTGGTGAAAGCTTATAGGGGCGTATTTTAGTACTTCATGAAATATATATACGCAGTTCACTCAAATATTTTTCTGTTCAAAGTGTACAGTGGCCTAATTCAGTCCAACAAGAAATATATATTCTCAGTTCACTACTGCAGTTATTTCTGTTGAAAGCGTATAGGGGCGTATTTCAGTACTGCAAGAAATATATATACGCACTTCACTCTTTAATTTTTTTCTGGTCAAAGCGTACAGTGGCCTAATTCAGTCCAACAAGAAATATATATTAAATCAAAAAAGAAGATGGGCACTCTAATATCCGGAACCAACAGGTTAAATTTAATATAATCACAATAATGATAGTACATGCATAAAATTGATAAGATATATTAGACTGTTCCCACTCGGGGATATTTATAAGGACAATCGATAAATATCTATAAAATACAGGCCTGTCGCTACACAATATAATATACAATAAAATAAAACTGGTAGTGGCTACTAAGGATACACAATAGCCTATTGTAGATTGAATGGAGCCGCTAATGATGAACCTGGTCAGGTCCGTCCAATGTGTGAAACATAAAAGCTCCCGCTGGAATAGAATATTTGGCTGGGCAAATATGATCAATACATATAATACCTTGCAAAATGTGAAAAAATGTGGAATCAACACAAATACCCAATGTGCTATTAATAAAATACTTCTAAATAATATCAAAATATCGATTATATTAAGGGTGAAAAGAAAATCCAGAAAAAAATCCAAAAACCAATCACTTGTGATCCAAATCCATGTGTAGATAATTGTTCAACATAAATGAAAATCCTATAGAATAAGTCAAATTCCGTTGTGTTGCTGTGTTTAGAATAATAAATGAGTGTTTATTTGCCGCAGGATTATATTGCCCACAGCCGGCAGAAGTTCAGCGGTGTTGGCGGCAGAATACTATTGAATCTGTAGCCGCTTACATGTGGATGTGGATATAACTTTGTGTTCAAATATTGCGGTTGCAGTAGTTTACTAAAGCCACTGAGGAAGAAGGTAGCCTAACCTTCGAAACGCGTCTGGCGTGGAAAGATAGAAGTATTGGACCCTGGCAACGAACCGGCAAAACTAGAGAAAGTGCTTTCTCTGAACAAACAAGTTCCAGATCTATTGGCCATAGTCTGGTAAACTTGCGGACAACATAACACAGCCGGTGCCATTAAACTAGCTGCTTGGGCGGTGAGAGAAACGCTGATCGCAAATGGAAGTGCAGACTGTGAATTAACTACGGCGCAAACAGAGAGAGACCTGTGACCTGCTACCGGACCTCTACAAAGCGGACTATATAGAAACCGGGATATAACAGTAAGACAGTCTCGTAATTTGCGCCTATAAGGTAAGCGTGCCTTGTACTCACACTACAGACTGGACACTACCAAGCGTGAGTACTACTGCACCGCATGATACCTTAGAGAGTAATGAATATCATCGAAGATTTGGTACTGCAGTCCTCTGTTAATTGATTGAGATTAGCCCATAGTGGCAAATTGTAACTACTGCAATCGCAATATTTGAACACAAAGTTATATCCACATGTAAAGCGGCTACAGATTCAATAGTATTCTGCCGCCAACACCGCTGAACTTCTGCCGGCTGTGGGCAATATAATCCTGCAGCAAATAAACACTCATATATTATTCTAAACACAGCAACACAACGGAATTTGACTTATTCTATAGGATTTTCATTTATGTTGAACAATTATCTACACATGGATTTGGATCACAAGTGATTGGTTTTTGGATTTTTTTCTGGATTTTCTTTTCACCCTTAATATATCGATATTTTGATATTATTTAGAAGTGTTTTATTAATAGCACATTGGGTATTTGTGTTGATTCCACATTTTTTCACATTTTGCAAGGTATTATATGTATTGATCATATTTGCCCAGCCAAATATTCTATTCCAGCGGGAGCTTTTATGTTTCACACATTGGACGGACCTGACCAGGTTCATCATTAGCGGCTCCATTCAATCTACAATAGGCTATTGTGTATCCTTAGTAGCCACTACCAGTTTTATTTTATTTTATTGTATATTATATTGTGTAGCGACAGGCCTGTATTTTATAGATATTTATCGATTGTCCTTATAAATATCCCTGAGTGGGAACAGTCTAATATATCTTATCAATTTTATGCATGTACTATCATTATTGTGATTATATTAAATTTAACCTGTTGGTTCCGGATATTAGAGTGCCCATCTTCTTTTTTGATTTACTATTTTGGTGCCTTGAGTGCGACATCAGATAGGTGCACCTGGCCATTCCAAACCAGGAGGTAGAGCCGTCCTTCATTTGTCATTAAGAAATATATATTCTCAGTTCACTGCTGCAGTTTTTCTGGTAAAAGCATATAGGGGCGTATTTCAGTACTACAAGAAATATATATACGCACTTCACTCTTAAATTTTTTTCTGGTCAAAGCATATAGTGGCCAATTTCAGTGCAACAAGAAGTATATATTCTCAGTTCACTGCTGCAGTTATTTCTGGTGAAAGCTTATAGGGGCGTATTTTAGTACTTCAAGAAATATATATACGCAGTTCACTCAAATATTTTTTCTGGTCAAAGCATGTAGTGGCCAATTTCAGTGCAACAAGAAGTATATATTCTCAGTTAACTGCTGCAGTTATTTCTGATGAAAGCTTATAGGGGCGTATTTTAGTACTTCAAGAAATATATATACGCAGTTCACTCAAATATTTTTCTGGTCAAAGCGTACAGTGGCCTAATTCCGTCCAACAAGAAATATATATTCTCAGTTCACTGCTGCAGTTATTTCTGGTGAAAGCTTATACTATTATATTACAGTATTACAGTACTTCAAGAAATATAGACTCACCTAAAGAATTATTAGGAACGCCTGTTCTATTTCTCATTAATGCAATTATCTGGTCAACCAATCACATGGCAGTTGCTTCAATGCATTTACGGGTGTGGTCCTGGTCAAGACAATCTCCTGAACTCCAAACTGAATGTCAGAATGGGAAAGAAAGGTGTGATTTAAGCAATTTTGAGCGTGGCATGGTTGTTGGTGCCAGACGGGCCGGTCTGAGTATTTCACAATCTGCTCAGTTACTGGGATTTTCACGCACAACCATTTCTAGGGTTTACAAAGAATGGTGTGAAAAGGGAAAAACATCCAGTATGCGGCAGTCCTGTGGGCAAAAATGCCTTGTGGATGCTAGAGGTCAGAGGAGAATGGGCAGACTGATTCAAGCTGATAGAAGAGCAACGTTGACTGAAATAACCACTCGCTACAACCGAGGTATGCAGCAAAGCATTTGTGAAGCCACAACACGCACAACCTTGAGGCGGATGGGCTACAACAGCAGAAAACCCCACCGGGTACCACTCCTCTCCACTACAAATAGGAAAAAGAGGCTACAATTTGCACGAGCTCACCAAAATTGGACTGTTGAAGACTGGAAAAATGTTGCCTGGTCTGATGAGTCTCGATTTCTGTTGAGACATTCAAATGGTAGAGTCCGAATTTGGCGTAAACAGAATGAGAACATGTATCCATCCTCTGATGGCTACTTCCAGCAGGATAATGCACCATGTCACAAAGCTGAAATCATTTCAAATTGGTTTCTTGAACATGACAATGAGTTCACTGTACTAAAATAGCCCCCACAGTCACCAGATCTCAACCCAATAGAGCATCTTTGGGATGTGGTGGAACGGGAGCTTCGTGCCCTGGATGTGCATCCCTCAAATCTCCATCAACTGCAAGATGCTATCCTATCAATATGGGCCAACATTTCTAAAGAATGCTATCAGCACCTTGTTGAATCAATGCCACGTAGAATTAAGGCAGTTCTGAAGGCAAAAGGGGGTCCAACACCGTATTAGTATGGTGTTCCTAATAATTCTTTAGGTGAGTGTATATATGCAGTTCACTCTTAAATTTATACTGCCCAGCCAAGATGTGGAGGAGACTTCCGCCACTCCCTCCGCTAGGCGGGCAAGTAGTGATGAGGAGAGTGGCATGGGAGCTTGTGTTGCGAGTGGTCAGGCTCCTGACCCAGAGGCCTCCATGTTGTCATGCCGTTGGTTCTGCGACAATGTCCTCCTATTGCTCCTCATCCTCCACCATGTCCTCAGCCTCCACTGCAGGGACAAGTCACAGTGCCCCTCCAGCATACCATATGTGCAGGGCTCAGCGGTGTCACGCTATTCTGCACCTGGTTTGCCTTGGTGAATGGAGTCACGCAGGGGAGGAAGTGCTGCGTGTGAAGCATCAAGAAACCGAATCCTGGCTTTCTCTGCGACAACTGAAAATCGGAACCATGCTGACTGACAACAGTAAGAACATGGTGTTGGCGCTGCGTCACGGAAGGCTGAGCCATGCGCACTGCATTGCACATGTGTTCAATCTGGTTGTCAAGCGGTTCCTGAAGTCTTCCACCCATCTGCAAGACATCCTAAAAATGGCCAGGAAATACAGCCACTCGTATACCGCAAAGCACACCTTCCTTGAGCTGCAGCGCCAGAACGGCATCCCCCAACATAGGCTGAAATGCGACGTTTCCCCCCGTTGGAATTCCACCCTCCATATGTTGGACCGACTATACGAACAGAGAAAGGCCATCAGCGATTTCTTGATGATGAAAGCAGATAGGAGTACTCCACTGTGTAACTTCGATGTCAGCAAGTGGCAGCACATGCGTAACACCTGCCGTTTGCTCAGGCCCTTGAGGACGCCACATTATTTGTCAGTTGCCAGGACTACGGGACGATCGACGTCATTCCACTGCTTCATGTCCTGGAACAGATGCTGGTAACAATGGCTGGTCAGGGGACAGAAGACATGGTGCCTCGATCTCACGGCCATATGAGCAAACGGCAGGACTGAACTGGAAGAGGAGGAGGAGGGGGAGGAGGACATTGGAGCACAGGCAATGTGTTGAGAAATGGGTGGTTTTTCTACTTCGCTGACAGGACAGGAGGAGCAGGAGCAGCCAGAGGGGCTACAGGGTGATGAGGAAAATGAGGCAGAGGACCCAGACACACCGTGGCAGTATGCAGTGGAGATGGAGGTAGGGGGTCCCTCCAAATCACTTGCACAAATGGCACGATGCATGCTCACTTGCTTGCGTAGTGACAGCCGAATTGTCACCATTCGGCAGAGGGATGACTTCTAGCTCCCCAGCTTGTTGGACCCTTGCTACTGGTCCAGAATGGGGGCCTTTTTTACACCCACCGAGAGGGAGTACAAACTGAACTACTACAGAGACATCTTATGTAGTCAGTTGGCTGCTGACTATCTGCGCTATCGTCCATCGTCTTGCAGGTCTGACCGGGGGGCCCTGTGCGTTCACGTTCCACTGCCATGGCTGCTGGGGAGGCATGGGGTGACAGGAGCAGTACCAGCTCCATCAGCAGCAGCCTGAGTCTACAGTCGCTGATGAGTAGCTTTCTTCACCCGAATAGTGAAGAAACTACTCACCAGCAGCAGGACCTGAACAAGCAGGTGGTAGCATACTTGGACAGCACCCTGCCACCCCACAATGAAGATCTGCTGGACTACTGGGTAGCCAAACCGGATTTGCTGCCGCAACTAGCAGAGTTTGACCTGTAAAAGCTGTCCTGCCCGGCCAGTACTGTGGCATCAGAGTGGGTGTTTAGTGCGGCGGGGGCCATAGTTACCCCAAGGAGAACTCACCTGTCCACCCAATATGTGGAGAGACTGACCTTTGTCAAGATGAATCAGGTGTGGATTAGCCAGGATTTCCAATCACCAATACCTGATGCATCAGACTAGATCATCCATGGTGCCACACCAACACTTTGATAAAATAGACCGGTTTCTTCTGACTACCTGCCTCAGCTACTACTCTGATGCAGCAACCAGCCTGATGCCACACATCTGATGCCAAGTGCTCCTTCTTGCTCCCACCTTTGTCAGCGGGTACTGGTATTGCCACCTACCGCCCCACTCTGTTTCTGGGTCACTTTGTGGTTTCCTGATGCAGCTGCTGCTGCAATCTCCAAATCATGCCACCTTGCCACTCTGTGGTCTCCTTATGCTGCTGCCATATCCACACTATGTCACCTTGCCACTCTGTGGTCTCCTGCTGCTGCCATATCCACACTATGTAACCTTGCCACTCTGTGGTCTCCTGATTCTGCCACCACCTGCAAACTATGTCACCTTGCCACTCTGTGGCCTCCTGATGCTGCTGCCATCTCCACACTATGTCACCTTGCCACTCTGTGGTCTCCTGATGCTTCTGCTACCATCTCCACATTATGTCACCTTCCCACTCTGTGGTATCCTGATTCTGCCACCACCTCCAAACTATGTCACCTTGCCACTCTGTGGTTTCCTGCTGCTGCTGCCATATCCACACTATGTCACCTTGCCACTCTGTGGAATCCTGATGCTGCCGCCACCTCCAAACTGTGTCAACTTGCCACTCTGTGGTCTCCTCATGCTGCTGCCATCTCCACACCATGTCACCTTGCCACTATGTGGTCCCCTTGCTGCTGCCATATCCAGGCTACATCACCTTGCCACTCTGTGGTCTCCTCATGCTGCTGCCATCTCCACACTATGTCACCTTGCCACTATGTGGTCTCCTGCTGCTGCCATATCCAGGCTATGTCACCTTGCCACTCTGTGGTCCCTTCATGCTGCTGCCATCTCCACACTATGTCACCTTGCTGCTTTATGGTCTCCTGATGCTGCTGCTGCCATGTCCACAGTATGCCACCTTGCCACTCTGTGGTCTCCTCATGCTGCTGCCATCTGCACGCTATGTCACCTTGCCACTCTGTGGTCCCCTGATGCTGCATCCACCACCTCCAGACTGTTTTTTTTTCCAGTAACGTTGGGGGGTGACTGCAAAACTCATTTTGCTGTACGAACCGAATAACGTGGTGGTGAAATTTTTTCTTTCAAATTTTTTCCGCTAAAAATTATGGGTGACTGAAAAACTCCTTTTGCTGTATGGACCGAATGACGTCTGAAAGTGTGAGGAAAATATATATTATAAAAACAGCAAATATACAAAAAGTACATGAAAACAATGACATCCTCCTGATGCTTCCGCCACCTCCAGGCTCTGTCATTGTGCCACTCAGTGGCCTCAACATACTGCTGCTATCTACAGACTGTCATTGTGCCACTCGGTGGCTTTCTCCTGATGCCGCCACCTCCAGACCCTGTCATTGGGCCACTCTGTGGTCTTCTCCTGCTGCTTCCACCTCACCACTGTCATAAGTACACTCTGTGGACTTTTCATGCTGTTCCCACCCTCCCCACTTAATGACTGGTCCACTATTTTGCCTTTCGGCCTGGCTGACATTTATTTGACCTTTCTTCTGATCTGTCAGAAGGAAGGAAAAATGAGACGCACAACAGATCCTGTCTGTGTAGCAGCTGTAAGGCCTGTATGGTCCCATCAGAATTGGCAGGAGTGGGCAGAAAACACAGAAGACATGGAAATATTCCATTCACGTGTCATCTGTGTTTTACATCCACTCCTGTTTTTTTGGGCATTAGCAATACTGATGGATTATTGAGCAAATGCTGACTGAGTGAAGGCGTATGCTCCACAGACAGGATCCATTTTTTGTGGGTTATTGTTCTGACAGATCAGAGGAAGGGAAAATTAATCAGTGACTGTCTGGGGGGCTCTACTTGTATACATGTTTAATAGAACAGGTTCTGATAACATCTATGTGGAATCAGCTGGTGACGGTGTAAAAGGAGTGCGCTTCTTTTTGGCACCAACATCGACCTGTAAGGCTCAGTTCATACTTGAGTTATTTGGTCAGTTTTGGCCCCGTGACTGCCCTAATAAGTGAAGTGTGCAGTGATTCTAAGAGCGACGCCTGTCATCTGCATGTCATAAGGGCTCACAGTATTATTTCACTACCAAAGCAGACTCCCAATGCGTGTTACTACAAGGCAGTGTTCTACACCACTATAAAGGCTCTCAGCGGCCAGGAAATAGCAATTTTTTAACATGATTCGCCATGAATAAATTCGGATCGAAGCAAATTTTTCCAAAACATTTGAAAAAATTCGCTCATCTCTAGTCCACACCACAAAATTTTGTGTCAGAAGTTGTCAAAAGAACATGCATTTTGGAAAAAAGTCATGCGGACTGATGAGGTTAAAATAGAAATATTTGTCCACAAAGAGCACAGGTATGCTTGGAAAAAAAAAAAAAAGTGTACAGAATTTCATGGAAATAATGATCCTAAACACACCTCAAAATACACAATAGACAACCTTAAAAGGTGCAAGCTGAAGGTTTTACCAAGGCCCTCAGTCTCCTGATCTGAAAATCTGTGGATAGACCTCAAAACAGCAGTGAATGCAAGACAGCCCAGGAATCCCATGACAATCGTCAATGGCGACAAAACTGAACAGAACGGAATGCTCAAAAAATGCATTCCTTTCTATTTAGGCGTGTTCCCAGACCAGAGAGCAAACCGCAACATGTTGTATTTTGCTTTCAGTCCTGGGGATGCGGAGCAAAGCGGTCAATGCAAGTCAATGGGGATGGATCAGTTTTCTCTGACACAATCTACCACAAAACGAAAACGGATCTGTCCCCCATTGACTTTCAATGGAGTTAATGACTGATCCGTTTTGGCAATGTTAAAAATATGTTACAGATTAGGCTACTTTCACACTTGCGTTCGGAGCGGATCCGTCTGATGTTTCATCAGACGGATCCGCTCCGATAATGCAGACGTTCGCATCCGTTCAGAACGGATGCGTCTGCATTAAAACTTAGAAAATTTTCTAAGTGTGAAAGTTGTCTGAGCGGATCCGTTCAGACTTTACATTGTAAGTCAATGGGGAACGGATCCGCTTGAAGATTGAGCCATATGGTGTCATCTTCAAGCGGATCCGCCCCCATTGACTTACATTGTAAGTCTGGACGGATCCGCTCGCCTCCGCACGGCCAGGCGGACACCCGAACGCTGCAAGCAGCGTTCAGGTGTCCGCTCACTGAGCGGAGGCTGAACGCTGGCAGGCGGATGCATTCTCAGTGGATCCGCCTCCACTGAGAATGCATTGGGGCCAGACGGATGCGTTCGGGGCCGCTCGTGAGCCCCTTCAAACGGTGCGCACGAGCGGACACCCGAACGCTAGTGTGAAAGTAGCCTAATACAACCGGATCCGTTCAAATGCATGCAGATGGTTGTATTATCAGTAACGTTAGCGTTTTTTGCTGGACCCTGCCGGATCCAGCAAAAACACTAGTGTGAAAGTAGCCTTATTCAATTTCATAACAAGCCACTGTTTCTTCAGACAAATGACACTTGTGTGTATAAATACGGGCAGACATTCTGCCCCTCTAAAGACCTGGGGGCTAGTCTCGTAGGCTTCCGTAGCTGATGCGGCACAAAAAAAAACCAAAACATTCCCACATGTACATGAGAATGCGTGAAGGGGTCAAAGATGCAGCAAATTTATCAAACATCCTGTGATATTTAATAAATTTGGCCCAAATTACTGCAATGCAGAATCCTGCAAAACTGACTTTAAATAAGACTCCCCCTTTTTATTTTTAGTTTGCATTAGGAAAACACATGTATAATACTCTACTGCCATTTATAACTTGCACTCGTACTTGTACTGCAGGTTGTTTGGGGCAGATACCTTTGTCTCTTGTTCCATGAATAAAGAAAAGACAACAGTTTACTAAAATAAGCTTATTTACTTAGAAATGATACATTGAACATTGTATACAGAACAAAGCAATTTATGGTAAACTTAATATAAGGCACCTTTGAAACCAGATGCTGTACAAAATACATTTAGTGTTACATTTTGAAAGGTTATTCTACAGTTCTGGCATATATATATATCATCATAGTATAGTCACTGCTTTATGATAGATTCTTAACTATTTACACTTGCTACATTGCCTATAGTGTTACTTTATTGTACATTTTATCATACACAAATCAGATCAGACCTTGGTACATATGACAAAACATAGTCATAGGTTGCACAATATTTCCTTTAATCTTCAGGAAAAGAGTACAGGAACAAACAAAACAGGGTTTTGGGGGAAGCAGAACTTCAAATTTGTTAAGTTATTTTTTTGGTAAAAGCAAGGCAACCAAAACATGTTCGGCACTTTACGTGGTAATTATATTACAAAGGTCACTTAGTTTTATGTAGGATTCAGATGGAACATTTCTGATTAAATGGGTTGTGTAGGTTCTGGTGAGACAGTGGGACTGATTATTATTGGTTTTTTTAAAATTAAAACTCATTATTATCCTTCTCATTTTCTAAAGGAATTTGTGGAAAATAAAAACTAATAGTTGCTATTGGCAACTAGGCCAGTTAAAGTATTAGATAGCTTTGATAAATGAGATCCATTTCATCAAAATTCATCATCTTGTCCATGGGCAGGAAATATGGCTATACCCCACTTCCATGCACTAGAGGTACTTAAAGGGAACCTGTCAGCACGATACTGAAGTGGTATCTGCCAGCAGTATGTTAAAGAGAAGGAGTGGAGCAGATTGAAACATAGTTTTATGGAAAAAGATTCAGTATAACCTGCAATGTATTTAAATTCCTGTTCGTTCTCCACTTTGAAATCAAGGATGTGGTCCTACCAGTGAATGGCAGCTCTCTGCATACATAATCATAGAGGGAAGGCTGTCAATCACTGATCGGATCGATCAGTGACTTCAAAGTAAATACGTTTTACAGAGTCTACTCCCATAAAACGATATATCCATCTGCTCAGAGAGTCCTGCTCCATAACATGACGCCTGCAGATTGCACTATATTTTCATGGCACAGGTCCCCCTTAAAATCTGTTTCCAGTTAAGCCATTGCCCTTTAAGAATGCAGATTCTGGCCGAGTACATGCTGCCATTTTTTTTAACTTTTGTAGAAATATCCTATCCTAGTCTGCATAGGATAGGAATGGACACATGGATGCGGACAACACACTGTGTGCTGTCCACATGTCTTGTGGTCCCATTAAAATGAATGGACCTACATCCGATCTGCAAAAAATGCAGACGATGTGGAAAGAACATGCAGTTGTGTGCAGGAGGCCTTAGAAAGCAACAGAGCCAGGATCACCGCACTCAGACACAGTAAGCTTACACATCATATTAAACACTGCAAGTGTCACATTATTGCATCTGATGATAACCATTATTCTGTAGTCTCTTGCTGCTGTAAATAGTTGGTGTCATTCTCACTTAAGTTTTTTTTAATTTTTAGTATGGATCTGTTCACACACAGATAGTGATGCATTAAAACAAATGAAATGGCGAGTTGTTACATAAGGCAACTAATTGCAGTTCCTGTCTCTTCAGAAAATTAAAGTAGCTGATGCTGTACGTTTTGATTGCACTAGTGTTAATACAAGCTCTCCTATCATCTCTTTTCTGCGGTGCCATTCCTGTAATGTCAAGTTTACATTTTAAAACAAATAGTCTGATATCTCAATATTTTAGTCTAGGATCCTGAAGAAATGGGGGCCGGTGAACAGCGCCTAAGGGGCCTTTCACAAGAGCAACGATCAGGGAGAACACTCGTTCTTGATCTTTGCCCCATGTAAGCATGCCACCTATCAGCTAACAAATGAGCAAATGCTTGAATGTTGGGTGATCGTATCTTTTACGTATACAAGGGATGTTCTGCAGACAAAGTAAAACTGTATGGGACAACAGATTGTATTACCGCTCCTTCATCCCCTATACCAAGGATAAATGCAAGATAACAAGAGCTGTCATAAATCTGTAACGTGTACCAGGCAGCATATCTGGCCATGCAATTGCAGCTCTTCCCTCCACTGATGAGCAGGCCGTTATCGGAAAGGAATGATAAACTGTCTGCTCAGTCAGATGTTCAAATCCAACTTTACTCTGAGGCCGGTTTCTTAAGAGAATTCTGGTCTGGAATACACGCTCTGTGTAATGGCTGCCTTTTCTGGATCAACCATGGCTTGACAGACTGCAACTCACTGCATCAAAGTCGCTTATGATGCCGAGTCCGTGCCCGACCACAGGTCTACTGTGCTGTCCCACAAGATGCTCTGAGTAGGGGGACAGAAGACCTGGGCCTGGGCACTATGACCTAGTAAGTTCAGGTCAGCCAAGCAGTTATCCTTTTGGGAAATGTGGCCATCAGAGAGTAAAGGCCAGACCAGACAAACTCGTGTGTGGCCTTTGCCTGAATGAACATTGAGATAAACTTTTAAGTCTTTCACAAAAATGGATTCCTATAAGCAAATGTTAATATCAGTTATACCCCTGACACACTAGGACAAGACAGAACCAGAGCCGGCAATCATTAGATACTGGATTCCCTGTCAGTTAAAGGGCATTTCCATCGAGCACATTGCTGGCATATCGCTAGGATGTGCAATCAGTGTTAGTAGTGGGTCTCTAGGACCTGCACCTGTATCTCCAGAATGAAGCCCCCAAAGTGACGGAGAGCAGACCTCACATACGAGGCGTGCTCTCCATTCACCTCTTTGGGCATTCTGAAAATAGCCGTGCATGCTTGGAAGTCCCATAGTACCGCCGTGGGACTGCCAGAAATAGCCTAGTGGTGAACTGAGTGACTGGGCATGTACAGCTGCTTTTTCTTTACTCCAGGGACCTCATCCTGGAGACAGGAGCGGGTCCCAGATGTGGGACCTGCACCTGACACTGATGGAAATTGAAATTTTCAGGTACAATTTTTTTTCCATCATCATGTACAAAAACCTATTTCCTTAAAGGGTTTGTCTCATCTCGCCATTACTAAGGTGACATGAGACCTAGCAGCTGGTCGGAAAACAGTAGAGCGCTCTGACACTTGTTTCAGTAGCTCCCAATGAAGTGCATGAGAACTACAGAAACAACGTAGCACAGCAAGCTATATTGTTTCCCTAACTCATAAACCCCATAGCTTGCTGTGCTACGCGGTTTCCATCTTTCATGCACCACAATGGGAGCTACTGAAACAGAGAGCACAGGAGCACACTGCTGTTTCCCAGCCAGCTGGTGGTTAGTAATGGCGAGATGAGACAACTCTTTAAAATAAAAATTAAAGCTTGGAATACATGTAAAACCAGCTTTATGCTCTAATACAATTAAATTCCTGAATTTATTATGATAGGCCATAATATAGCTTAGTATTGTAAACGAAGGCAGGGACTGATCAATTAGCCGCACGTTCAGAAAAATTACCTAATAGAAAATACTACGGTCACACACAGCACATTTAGTAAGTATTTCTGTTCATTTCATTTTTATTCTTAGGAACCAGCTAAAGCTGCTCTCGTGTCAGGGTTTTCATGGGCAACTATTAGATGCCCTCTTATAGCCTAAACTGGACGTGGACCACTGGAGCCTGGTCTAGGTTTGGTTCAGAAGATTTGTGAGGAGGTCCATGGACTGCAGGCGTTACCATGAAAGTGGCTTTAACGGTCATAGATATGTTGTATTTCTAACATGCTAATGACCTATGCACCTTAACAATAGTGCGGCCATTAAAAGCGTTGTCAGAGATTCGCTCGGATGGGACTGACTTGCAACACCAGAAGAGTGGAGTTGTTACTTTTCCAGTCTAATCTAAATTAACAAAAAGGCAGATATATCTTCATATAAAAGGACATTAGTTAGGCCGAATTCATAGTACTGCAGGGATAGGAAATTTGAGAATAAGGCCTCATGCACAAGACCGTATGTTTGGCAGTCCATGTTGCATCCACATTTTGCGGACAGGTATAGGACATGGAATGGACGTATGCATGCGGGAAAACACACAGAGGATCTGTGTGCTTTTTGCATGCACATGTCCGCAAAGAGACAGGCCAAGGATCCATTGAAAACAAACGGGTCCACAAATAAAATGTGACGGCACACGGACTGCACACCTGTATTTTGCAGATCTGTGCATACAGGGCCTTAACTGAAGAAGGCCCATCACCAAAGTGAAATATGTGAGCTGTTTATATAGTTAAAATAGCCCTGCTTCCCTGAACATGGCATACTTAGATTTTTCTGCCCGACCCGTTTGAGTTATGCCCCTTAAAGTTATTGGGCAAGACATGCAAATCCAAAGTGGTTAGCCACAGAAGCGTGGCAACCGGTTCAGATTCTTTACAAGGGGGAAGTCTCTCCCTTGCTCCATCAGGAAAATCAAAGCAGCATGCCATACCGTGGAAAACATGGCTATTTTCTCTAGTTAACCGCTTTAGTTTGGCAGCAGGTCCTCTAAGGCCCCATTAGGTCCTGTAAAAAAGAATTTCAAACTAATACTCCTAGCAGGTGCAAGAGACTGAGCAACTGAGGTTCACGGGGACATACATATTCCACTAATACAGAATTTATTTTAAAAAAATATTTCTAGCTAATAAAATACTGAGGTAATTCTTTGCAATGGATTCGCTCCTTTTGTGTTTTTCCATCCTAATTTCAGAATTATATGATTTGGCAGAACACTGGAAATAAAAAATCAGGTCTGTTCAGATTATTTTTTTTGGGCCTTGAAGTGGACCGGTCAGATTTCCTGGCAGGCACGTTTTAGTAACTACTTGCATTTGTTGTGCTGTAGCCCGATTCTGCTATTACACATTCTATATGGTTGTCCAGGTGGACATAGCCTTTAACTCCTATAAATGTAGGAATAAATTGCCAACCACTACCATTGTGAAAACGGTGTGTCCTTGCATAATCGGTCACTGCCTTCACGGACAGGACTCCGAGACTGTGCAGGGACCCCCACAACTAGCCACACACCGCTGGCAATTCACTCCTAAACTTCTCGTATAAATAACAGAGGAACAACATAAAAGCATAACAGATGCCCCAGAGTGTTCATGTCATGGGAAACAGACATGGCAGAGTGCTGACAGGTCCTCTTTAAAGGCTATGTGCACCTGGACAACCATGTAGAATGGGTAATTGCAGAATCGGGCTACACAGGGTTTTAGGCCACATGAGAGCAGGAGATGCACCAAGAAAATACAAATGTAGTTGCAAAGATAGAAATGGCACTGAAAAGACCTGTTAGAAAGGTACTATTACGTGGGGGAGGCACATAGTGTGGTAGCAGGAATGGCGATTTGGGGCACTCATACTACGGTAGG
Source organism: Bufo bufo (assembly GCF_905171765.1). Classification (NCBI taxonomy): domain Eukaryota; kingdom Metazoa; phylum Chordata; class Amphibia; order Anura; family Bufonidae; genus Bufo; species Bufo bufo. The sequence continues at coordinate 239,123,377 of NC_053394.1, forward strand.
TACCAGCTATGGTTGGTAGGTGCATAGGATAATGATACTTAGGTCATAATATCAACAACATGTTTGGCATTTTACATTTAAAAAAAATATGGCAAACAATAACTGGTGGCACACAAAAAACCTTGCTTTAGGTACATATAGTAAAAAGGCAACGCTGACATGTTTCTTCTCCACAAGGGTGCGTAAGCAAAATCTTAAAATAACTTGCTTTCATAGAAAGCAATATAGCTTGAACATGCAATTCAGTAATCATAAAACTGGAACTTTGAAGTCTGTCATAAAAGTCTTGATAAAATATAAAAACAAAAATATTCTGTTCTGACGCACACAGCGGCTCCCAGCGGTGAGGAGACGCTCCCGGCACAATATTCTACATAGTACTGAGTTATGTCTTTAGATAGCAGCCTGCAAAATGAATACGGGAGGCCGTTGAATCTTCAGTTGCCTCTTCTTGCACTTTGCTTCCTCTGTCTAGAGTCCCTTTTTTGAAGCCGGATATTTCCACTGTCAAATCTTGACATCTTGTGACTCCACCATTTTTGCAAGTGTCTTTTTGATCCTTAGAGCTGTCAGACGGGAAGCTGGATTTTGGGCCCAACACTCAGCCATTAGCTTCAAAATTGCCCGCAAGCACTGGAGAAGGAGACAACGTATTAAAAGCATGTTCTGAAACGTAAAGATGGCAATAACATATCTATTGACCAGGATTTGCATAAGGCCATTCCTGCACTCACCCTCACCACATTAACGGCGCATTTACATGCACGGATTGAGCAGGCAATTACGGAGAAGGAACCATTCCTTCCTGATAATAACACGCTAGTCAGAGGAAGCAAGAGCTACATTTACATGCAGCAATCGCCTCCACTGGACGGAGAAGTGATCATTGCTGCAGTCATTCGTCCCCATACAAATTCAGTGTTTCTAGACAGCAGATCACCGATTTTAGTGTCGGCATAAACAAATATTGCACTCAAACTTGATCATTTATCAGTTACACATTTACAAGAGCCAAGTATCAGGAATGAGAGATTGTATAAACGTTGGTTCCTGATAATCTGCCAGATAATAGTCCTGCAAAAAGGGACCTTAAAGAGGTTGTGTCACTTCAGCATTTATGAATTATGTAGAGAAAGGTAATACAAGGCACTTACTAATGTATTGTGATTGTCCATATTGCATCCTTTGTTGGCTGGCTTAATGTTCCCATCATATTATACACTGCTCCTTTCAATGGTTACGACTGCCCTGCAGTCCATCAGTGGTGGCCGTGCTTGCACACTATAGGAAAAAAGCGTCAGCCCATGCGAGATCCCACAGTCCCGGCCACCAGAGAGATCGGCACTTTCTCCTATAGTGTGCAAGCTCAGCCACTGCTGCTGGATTGCAGGGTGGTCATAACCATGGAAACGAGCAGTGTATAATGTGATGGAAAAATTAATTTAGTCCGCATATGGACAGTCACAATACTTTAGTAAGTGCCTTGTATTAACTTTCTCTACTTGATAAATGCCACTTGCTGAAGCGAGACAACCCCTTTAGCTTTCCCTGAATCTCCAAGATCACCTTCTCATGTTTAATAATCAACATAAAAAGTAGACACATATGTACAAGTGAGGTGGGCAATTCTGATCTTTCTGCAGCTCTGAATCTCCACGAGACCCAGTTTTCAACATTGCTTGGCATAAAATCCCAACCCTGGGCTACATGACCGTATGTGTTTTGCAGTCTGCAAATTGCTGATCCGCAAAAATAAATAAATTTTTGAGGACACATTGAAATGAATGGGTCCGCATCCTAATCGCAAAAAAAAACAAAAAAAACGGACCGGACACGGAAACAAACAACGTTGGTGTGCATGTAGCCTTAGACTAAGGTTGGCTAAAGCAGCAGATTTTTGGTGGGAATGGCCAACAATATATTTGATGTACTGCCAATATTCTTCCAGCAAATTGTGTGCGTGCGTGGGGGAGAGAGGTTGTGGTAGGGGTTAATCAATGTTGAATTCCCCAAACCGAGCATACATGTATATGGGATGGTCAGGAGGAACAGCTTTTGGGCTGGAAGCCATGAAGGAATATGGCCACTTTTAGCCCCATTTATAATGGGAGAGAGCATGGGTTGTCCTTTGTATGAGCAACAGGTAAACTTCTCTTCACTGTTGGCCATTGCAGTGTCGACAGCAAGCAGTGTAATTAAAGCTCCTCCGTCTCATTCACGTGTAGGAGCTGCAATTACAGTGGTCGCTAACGCAGTGTCGACGACAAGCAGGTAAACACCAAAGAAAACACAACGCTTGTACAAGCGTTGCATGCTCTTCTTACGGCTGATCGGTAGGGGTGCCAGTAGTCTACCCCCACAGATTTCATATTGACGAGCTAATCTGAGCATGGGTCATCAATTTAGACTACGTGGAGAACCCCTTTAAGTCCTTTGTAAAAATGTGGTGTTGTAAGCAATCCAAATAAACCTCAGAGCAATAGAAGAAAACGAGCCCCTTACCTCATCACTGTTCCACCTATTTGACACAGTGGGCCGTAGGCACTTAATGCACACAACTTCTCTCATGTCCTCAAAGGATGGGTCACTTGGCACCATATCATAATATGGCAACTGATATTCTTCAACAATACCTGAAAAAATTGAGAGTAGGTTTACTATAAATATTATCTTACAAGTACTTCAGCAATGCACCATCGGAATACAGGCTGCTGTAAAAGGCACTGTGATTCTACTTAACAGCCGACCTGACAGTTTATTGCTTGACAAATAACTTTAAGAAACTGCAGATATTCCCTAAGTTTCTCAGACTATCAATGGTTTATATGACGCCTTACCACCAGTGATGCAGCGACGGGTCATTTCCCAAATGATTAGGCTAAAGCTGTAGATGTCAGCCATAATGTAAGCCTGGAAATGGTTCTTATTCAGACTTTCATCCAGGACCTCAGGTGCCATGTACCGTTTTGTGCCGACACGAGTGTTCAGGGGAATATCTACTTCATGTGTGTCACTGAAAGGAAGGAGAAGCAGAAGGTTTTTGTAATGTTACATACTAAGGTTGAAATCACATGCGCAGTTTTTCATCCAACAGAAAAAAGTTTAAGTCCCTCTTTTCCAATACCGCTTGTATCCATTCCTTGCTTTCATTCAAGCATAAAGCTGCTTTTGGCATAAAAAAATCTTGAAATTAGTTTTTGCTTTTAGATTTCTGCTCACTACCAAACAAATGAGCTATAGTATAAAATGGGGCACATTTCCTAATACTATATAATACTCAGGCAGTGTAAAACTGACAGATTTCGCAGTGTCTGATGGTGGATGATAAATAGGATGCCCCTTTAAGGCCCCTATCACACAGGCGAGTATTCCGCGCGGATGCGATGCGCGAGTTGAACACATTGCACCCGCACTGAATCCTGGCCCATTCATTTTTATGGGGCTGTGCACATGAGCAGCGATTTTCACGCATCACTTGTGCGTTGCGTGAAAATCGCAGCATGCTCCTCTGTGCGTTTTTCACGTAACGCAGGCCCCATAGAAATGAATGGGGTTGCGTGAAAAACGCAAGCATCCGCAAGCAAGTGCGGATGCGGTGCGATTTTCACGCACGGTTGCTATGTGACAATTGGGATGGGGACCCGATCATTATTATTATCTGAATACAGAATGCATAGTACAATAGGGCTGGAGGAGTTAAAAAAAATTATTTAACGCCCCTTAATCCACTTGTTCGCGCAGCCGGCATCTCTTCTGTCTTCATCTGTGAGCAATAGGACCTTTGATGACGTCACTAAGCTCATCACATGGTCCATCACATGATCCATCACCAGGGTGATGGATCATGTGATGAACGCAGTGACGTCATCAAAGGTCCTATTCCTCACAGATGAAGACAGAAGAGAAGCCGGGGTGTGCGAACAAGTGGATTAAGGGGCGTTAAATTATTTTTTAACCCCTCCAGCCCTATTGTACTATGCATTCTGTATTCAGAATGCTATTTTCCCTTATAACCATGTTATAAGGGGAAATAATACAATCTAGACTACAACTAACCCAAACCTGAACTTCTGTAAACAAGTCAGGGTCTGGGTACCACAGTCGTTTTTTTTATCACGCGCGTGCAAAACTCATTGCACCCGCGCGATAAAAACTGAACGGAGCGCAATCGCAGTCAAAACTGACTGCAATTGCGTTCCTACTCGCGAGGGTTTGCCACAATGCACCGGGACGCATCCGGACACGCTTGTGTGAAAGAGGCCTAAGGCTCATTCACACAACCCTATGGTTGCCGTGCTCGTGCTATGGACCACAAATACCGGTCCGCGATGAACGGGCACAGGCTGTGTAAGCTCCGTGCTGCGGTGTGGACCCAATGTCCTCAATGGGTCAGTGATGCGCAAAATACAGTAAAAGATAGGACAAGTCCTCTTTTGCAGTGCGGAGGCCCGAACTGAAAGCCTACGGAAGGGATTCCAATCTATGCCTCCGCTCTGCCAAAGATTGGACATTTCCTATCTTTTGCAGATCGCGGACCCATTCAAGTCAATGGGTCTGCATCCACTGCACACTGCCAGCACCCACGTATTATGGACCTGCTGTTTGCGGTAAGCAACAGTGGCACAAGGGCCATACGGTTGTGTAAAATTAGCCCTTAGACCATTGATGATGAACTGTTTAGAGGCCGTGTGCCCAAAATGGAACCCAAAACCCACTTATTTATCACAGTGCCAACACAGCAATTTACCCTGAATACCAATATAGTATATCTTCCATGTACTTTATCATTTAGCTATAATAACCTGCCTACATTCAATGTGTTTATAGTGCGCCCTGCGCTGATGAATGGCAGGAAAAGTCTAAGGCATATTAGTACACCATAGACTTCTTCCAGGGCGCGGGTGCCCAGAGGGGGCTATGAGTGCCGCCTCTGGCACCCGTGCCATAGGTTCGCCACCACTGCCTTAGACTGTATAGTATAACTTTACAACACCTAATGGATGGTTACTTTACAACAGAATCATACAAAAGTTTCGCACAACCCCTTCTTGTGGCAGCCATGCCCTATTGTCATAAGTCAGAATAACCATCTAAGGTTGGTGTCAGTTATTTTTTGGGCGTTTTGAGGGGGTTTTACAGTTTTGGGAGTGCGTTAAAAAAAAAAGCAAAACTGATTTCATCCATATTTCCATTGCGGATCCGTGTTTTGCAGACTGCAAAATACATACGGTCATGTGAATGCACCCTTAGGCCACATGCACACGGCCGTTGTGCGGCCGTTCCGTGCTTTGGGGACTGCAATTGCGGTTCCCAATGCACGGGCAACATCTGTGCAGCAGGCTGGACCCATTCAACTTGAATGGGTTCATGGTCTGTCCGCACCGCAAAAAAATATGATGTCATTTATTTCTGGTGCGGAACAACGGAAAGAAAAACCACGGAAGTACTCCGTAGTGCTTCGTGACCCCGTTCTGCATTTCCGTGATGCATACGGCCAGCGACTGGATTGTCGACCCGCCGTTTGCGGGTCGCCCAACGGCCGTGTGCATGAGGCCTTATATTGAAAACTGACACGATTGGTGCATGATCTGAGTTTCTCTGTATTGACCAACAGTTGGTGCAGAAAAAAACTGAAGTGTAATTGCACCATTTACTTTAATGGGTTTGTGTGCTAGGCGGGTGCAGTCTGGACCGCACATGGACGGAAATGAATGCAGTCTGAATTGGGTGTAATACTAGTAACTGTGTAATAATGTTGGCAATACTTTCTGGGAAATCTGGCAAGTTTTAAGAATTACCTGTTAAATTTCACTGCAAGTCCCAGGTCAGCAATGCAACATGTCCAGTTTTCCTTGATCAGGATGTTTTTGCTCTTCAGATCCCTGTGTGCGATTGCTGGCTTTCCCTGAGTACCGTAAATTTCAGTGTGCAGGTGGCAGAGACCACAGGCAGCAGAAAAAGCCAATTTAAGAAGAGATCTTGTATCCAAGGTGGCACACTTGAGAAAGTCGTAGAGAGACCCATTCTCGTGATATTCTGTTATTAAATACATTTGTGTCCACGATCCAGTCCCTTTAATATCTGCAGCTATGAAACCTAAAAAAACAAAACAAAAAAAAACAATGTCGGATTTACTTTCTTTCCGTGTACTACGAGCTGTTTAAGGGCAAGTATGGGAACAGGTCTGCTCTATTAGTCACTGCAATTTCTTTTGTGCTATTTGGGCTGACTGTCGTGTTCCTGCAAGTCTTCATGGCAGACTGTCAGTCACTGGGATGTGGCTCATAACTAGGAGCCTATTGTAGCCTTTGTAAGGTTCTACAAGTCAAAATGTTTGTGCTGTCCAGGTTCATGGTTAAAAGACCTGTTCCAATATTATGCTACAGGGCAGCACAAGTTATTGACAGATCAGCTTCTAAGTCAGAGTTTTGGTTAAATTGGGTATAGACATTGGGCAGAGCCGTTGCATGAACAGGTTGAAACTTTTAAGATCCTACTTAAAGGGTTTCTGTCATGAGAAATAACATTATGTAGCTGACTGATCGATGTGCTAATGTCAGCAGTACATGACAGTGTGCTTTATAACTCCCTGCCTGCTGCCGTTCTCTTACAATAAACACTTAAAATATGCTAATGAGCCTCTAGGTGCTACTTCAGCACCTAGAGGCTCGATCTACGCACCCTTTGGCATACCCAGGTCCAGTTGATTGACTTTAGATTTCTCCTAATCATCCTGTAAATCCCACGCCTGCGTAGTCCCGTTTAGTATTCGGCACAGGCAGTGTAGGACGTGCTCCTGCTGTCGGCTTCCTCACTGTGCCGAAGGAAGGTAGCCGGCAGCAGGAGCGCGTCCTTCACTGCCTGCGCCGAATACAAAACGGGACGGCGCAGGCATGGGATTTAATGGACGATGAGGAGAACTCGGACGTCAATCAACAGGACCTGGGCATGCCAAAGGGTTCATAGACCAAGCCTTTAGGTGCTGAAGCAACGCTCTCGTAGCACCTAGAGGCTCATTAGCATATTTTAAGTGTTTATTTTAAGAGAACGGCAGCAGGGAGTTATAAAACATACCTTTATGTACTGCTGACATTAGCACATCGTTAAGGTCAGTCAGCTACATAATGTTATTTCTTATGACAGAAACCCTTTAAAAGGGTTTTCCAAGACTTTAGTACTGATTCACCATCTTCTGGATAAGTCATAAGTATCTGATTGGTGCTACTGTGAGCGCTGCGGCTTTCTCTGTGCTTACCAAGCACACAGCCGTACATTGTACAGCGGCTGTGCTTGGTGTTGTGCTCAGCCCCATTCACTTCTATGGGGCTGAGCTGCAACTAGGCCATGTGACTGACGAACGTGTCGTCACTGGCCTAGAAAAAGCTGAGAGAAGACTGCCTTCTCGAACAGATGACCAGGTGTCAGAACCCACCGATCAGATACTGATGACTATCCAGAAGATAGGTCAACAGTATTAAAGTCTTGGAAAACTCATGCATACGAGCGAGTGTGCCCCGTGCTGCGGACCACAAATCGTGGTCCGCAATGCACGGGCACCGCCCTGCGGCACACCGTTTGCGGATGCGGCCCTATTGACTTGAATGTGTCCGCAATCTGCAAGAGACCTTCTGCAACAAAAAAAATAGGACATGTTTTTTTTTTTTGCGGTGCAGAGACAAGGACTGAAATCCCACAGAAGTGCTTCATAGTGCTTCTGTAGGCTTACGATCCATGCCTCTGCATCTTGTGGACCCATTCAAGTCAATGGCGATTGCAGTCCACAATATGGGCACGGACAGCCTACAGTTGGGTGAATGAGTCGTTAAAAGAGAAAAAAAAAATATTGAAAAGCCCTAGATGCAGAATGGTGATATTAGCACTGACCCTCATGTATCCCAGTATGATTCAGACCTGCATTGAGTATTTTTATTTTTTTTGTTTAAATGCCCCAAATTAGATGCCCAAATTTCTACAAGTCTTTCTGGTTCAGTCTCAGTACAGAGAATGTCCAGCTCAAATACAGTCCTTCAGCTTGCAAAGCATTTTTATCAGTTTCATTAGGCTGTTAGGGGTGGGAAGCAACCATAAGAAATGTAAATGCAGCCCAAGGCTATGTTAATTGCCTTAACTACTGTATAAGTACAGACGAGAAGACTACTTCTTGAGGTGGCTTGAGTTTTACTTACCTAATATATTCTCATGTCTCATCAGCACAGTCTGGTAGATTTCAGTCTCTCTGAACCAGCTGGCTTCCTCAGCAGTGAAGAAGACTTTCACGGCCACTTTTTCTCCTCTCCACTTTCCCATCCAAACCTCTCCATATCGTCCCTTTCCTATCTGCCTCACCATTTGGATCTGCTTTGCAATTGTTCTCTGGACCTGTAAGGCCAAAACCATAGGTTAATCCACTTCAAAACGTGTCATAATGGTTAAGGTTTTTCATTAAGTTAAAATAGAAAAGGCAAAAGCAAGACTTTATAACCCACTACCCATGTACAATGCATTGGGAGAGTCTTCAGACCATTTCAGTTTTTTTTACATTTTGTTATGTTACGGCCTTGTGCTAAAATAAAAAATAAATCAAGTTTCCCAAAGTTCCCCATAATTTTTGCTAATTTATTAGAATTTCACATGGACATAAGTATTCAGACCCTTTGACGCTTGAAATTTAGCTCTGGGGGCTTCTCATTTCCCTTGATCATATTTTTGAGATGTTCCTACACCCCGATTGGAATCCACCGGTGGTAAATTCGTTTGATTGGACAAAATTTGTAAAGACACACCCCTGTCTATATAAGGTCTCACAGCTGACAATGCAAATCAGAACAAAAACCAAGCCATGAGGAGGAAAGAACTGCTGGGAGAGCTTGGAGATAGTATTGTGTGGAGGCACAGATCTGGAGAAGGGTAAACTGCTACACTGAAAGTTTCCAAGAGCACAGTGACCTCCATAATTCTTAAATGGAAAAAGTTTGGAACAAACAGGACTCTTCCTAGAGGTGGCTACCCCTCCAAGCTAAGTAATGGGGAAGAAGGGCCTTGGTAAGGCCTCTTTCACACGAGCATGTCCGGATGCGTTGCAGCAAACCCGCGCGAGTAGGTACGCAATTGCAGTCAGTTTTGACTGCGATTGCGTTCAGTTTTTATCACGCGGGTGCAATGCGTTTTGCACGCGCATGATAAAAAACTGAATGTGGTACCCAGGCCCGAACTTCTTCACAGGTTATAAGGGAAAATAATAGCATTCTGAATACAGAATGCATAGTACAATAGGGCTGGAGGGGTTAAAAAAAATAAAATAAATTTAACTCGCCTTAATCCACTTGTTCGCGCAGCCCAGCATCTTTTCTGTCTTGTTCTGTGAGGAATAGGACCTTCGTTGACGTCACTGCGTTCATCACATGGTCCATCACCCTGGTGATGGATCATGTGACGGACCATGTGATGAGCGTAGTGATGTCATCAAAGGTCCTATTCCTCACAGAACAAGACAGAAGAGAAGCCGGGCTGCGCGAACAAGTGGATTAAGGGGAGTTAAATTTATTTAAATTATTATTTTTTTAACCCCTCCAGCCCTATTTTACTATGCATTCTATATTCAGAATGCCATTTTCCCTTATAACCATGTTACAAGGGAAAATAATAATGATCGGGTCCCCATCCAGATTGTCTCCTAGCAACTGTGCGTGAAAATGGCACCGCATCAGCACTTGCTTGCGATTTTCACTCAACCCTATTCACTTCTATGGGGCCTGCGTTGCGTGGAAAAACACACAAAGAGGAGCATGCTGCGATTTTCACGCAACGCACAAGTGATGCGTGAAAATCACCGCTCATGTGCACAGCCCCATAGAAATGAATGGGTCCGGATTCAGTGCGGGTGCAATGCGTTCACTTCCCGCATTGCACCCGCGCGGAAAACTCGCCCGTGTGAAAGGGGCGTAAGAGAGGTGAGCATATACCTAATGGTGACTCTAGCTGAGCTCCAAAGATCCTGTGTGGAGATGGGAAAAGTTTCCAGAAGGTCAGCCATCACTACAGCACTCCAAAAATCTGGGCTATATGGCAGAGTGGCCAGAAAGAAGCCTCCCCTCAGTAGGAGACACATAAAAGCCTGCCTGGAATATATATTGTCTATCTAAAGGACCAAGAGTTCAGATATATAGTAGTTAAGTGTATACAGTGACTAGCTGCAGTTATATACACCTCCTGATACTGCCTGTCTATACCATGTATGATGATTCTCCATTGTAGTTCTCTGGGATGGAGCTTCACACTGGTCACCCTGCCTCCTTTATGTAAGAGCTGACAGGGCAGAGGGCAGACAGGTCAAGCTGTATCACATAGGACAGGGATCAGCAACCTTCATCACTCCAGCTGTTGTGAAACTACAATTCCCAGCATGCTCCATTCATTTCTATGAGAGATCTGAGAAGAGCAGAGCAAGTATGCATGCTGGGAGCTATAGTTTCACAACCGCTGGAGTGCCAGAGGTTGCCTACCCCTGACATAGGAGAACACTGAGACCCTGCAATGTGAGGGGACAGCAGTTGTGTCATGGCTGCCCTTACACAGTACAGTGTGGCGAGACCCACCCCCTCTGCAAAGCCAGGCTTGATGGGAAACATAGGATTCATTAGGAAAATAATATCTGAGGGGAGAAGGAATCAAGATGGCTGCCAACCCACAAATTAGGTTAGGGTAGGTCATCAATATCGCTTATCAGTTTTATGAAGAGAAGGCATGCGCTGTGCGAGAGTGCCGGCTCCTTCCTTCTTGCTTGCCATAGACATAGCAGCAGCAAGCAGGAAGAGGCACGGCACGTGCCTTCTCTTCATACAGCTGATCAGCGGGAGTGCTGGATGTCGGACCCCTGCCGATCTGATATTGATGACCTACCTTGAGGATAGCTCATCAATATTAAAAGCCTGGAAAACCCCTTTAATGGGAGGTACATGGTGTTATTAAATTTAAACCTCCATGCGCCTCATTAATAGTGACACCATAACTAACCCCATGTAGCCTATTATATGATAACACGATGGGGTCACTTGCTATTAATATAAGGCACATAGAGACACAGCATAAAGCACACACCTGTAAAACTGCAGGAAACCTCCTGCAGTAAGATCTGCCTGAATGCTGATAAGTTAAAGGACCTTTGATGTCATCACCATGCGACCAGTAACAAGTGGATGTTATTGGTCATATGACTATGACATCAAAGGTCCTTTACTTTATCCACATTCAGCACTGCCAGAACGCAGTGAGTTTCCCTCTCGCCTGCCCTCCTATTCTCTCCTCTCCTTCCCTGACACTTCTCCATCGGGCCACTGGGCTTTTTCATTGGTGGCAGTGGCCGGCAGTATCCCAGTGAGGAGGGAACCACAGAGCTTAGAGGGAACACTGCTACCCGACACCATATCATGTCTCAAAAATCAAACCGAAAAAAATGACATAGGCAAGGTGCTGTCTTTGAATCAAGCCGATGGTCAGTTTTTTTGTTTTGTTTTTTCGATTAGTGGCCCAGACCTACATGTGCCTCTACCGTATTCTGTAATAATGGCCTATTTTGCACTAAATACAGTTAGAAAAGAAAAAAAAAAATCCTGGAGTGCTTCTTTAAGGAAGTATTAACATTTAATATGATGCTATGTGGAGCACGATATTACAGCACATTGAATGCCTACAGCTATGTGTGCATGACGTCTAAAACGGATATCTACAAGAAACTGTTAGTAGTTGGTCAATTTCTAAACAGAAAATACTTGATAACGTTGTGCTTTACCAAGAGGGGAAGCCCAGATCCACTGCCAGAACTTTGGGACAGGTCAATGAGAGCCTTTAGTGACTCTCCAGTTGGTATAAAAGCATCATCTTGTTCCAGGTCTCTATTGTACAGCATTCTCTGGGTTGCCAGCTTGTGCCTGCAAAAAACAGAGTGGTTGCACATGCAGGTTAATTTTTAGTTCGTTTTTTTGGGGGAGCAAAAACACGACAGCCAGTGTTACATGTTGGTAAATAGGAAACTATATAACGTCCTGCAAACACCGCGTTATGACCGTTTCCTGGTGGGTTTTTTGTCCCTTGGTACTTTTTACAAATCACAGCAAAAAACCACACTAAAGTCTGATATTTATAAGGTCACATGCTAAATATACATTGGTAAATATATTTTTTATAAAGATCTTACTTGTACATGCAGGTAATGAAGATGAAGACCACCATGATTAATAAGCAGACCACAATGGATATAATCAGCGCTATGACGTGGACACTTCTGCCAAATATTCCTTCTGAAAAGAATGACCCTGTTATTCGGAACTTTGTAACAGAAGGCAGGTTAGTTACTCTGACTGTTCTGTCTAACATTATTAACTCCAATATATTCACAAGCAAGAAAAAGTGTGGACCCACTCCACTGATGCTGCACTATAACTGCTGCACGGTCTGGGGCCATCAGACTCCCGAGTAAAGTCAGCTAAGGCCCAGAATACGTTCAACACAAAAAACAAAGATATTCACCTAACCTTTGGGGTTCCAGAGCTGAGGGTCTCTACTGCTAAAGTCCACTGTGGACTGTAAGTGTGATGTCCCATCTGTTGTAACAAGCACTGCTGCTGCCATTTCTTGGCTTCAGTAGTGATGTGTCCCAAAGCAACACATGACTGATAGGACGTCGCACTTCTGGTCCACAGGAGGATGGAAGCAGTGGAAATGGGACTCTCAGAGCTGGAACAGATGACTGCATTTTTTTTTTTTTTTTTAATACACATTCCAGGTCTTTCCCAGCATTCATACGGTTTAAAAAGGACCTCAGCTAAAACCAGCCATACACGAGATACTGACTGGCTGCATTATGACCCATCAGTTGTCCATGAAATCATTCAAAAGATCAAACAATAGTCCCATTCAGTTGAATGGCACAGAACAGCTGTAATTACACTGCACTGCAATCTACTTCTTCAAACAGCTGACCGGCAGGGGTTACCTCTGCCAATTATATATTGACCACCTATCTGGAGGATAGTTCATCAGTATTGTAGTACTGCGCATCATTGTCAGGAAAAGATCATATCCTGTACATCTAGCACACCTTTAGACTTCTACTGGCTGAAGTATGTTAAAAGAATATTCTTCTGACAAAAGTAAGGATGATATGTGTCGGGGTTCCTATTTTTCAAGTCCAGTCAACTACACTTAAGTACAGCTAAATGGCAAAAACCCCTAATAATAAAATATAGGGTGAAGTCACAAGTGGCAGATTAGCTGCAGAAATTTGAGGCATAATAAAATTCCGCAAAACGGACAATAGGACATGCTATATTTTTTTGCGGGGCCTCGGAACGGAGTGCTGTCTGCATCTTTTGCGGCCCCATTGAAGTGAATGGGTCCGTACCGGAGCCGCAAAACTGCGGCTCGGATGCGGACCATAACTACGGTCGTGTGCATGAGGCCTAAGTATAATATGTAAACGCCGAGAAAAATTACCTGGTCTCCCATCCGGTGGTAGTGTGGGTTGCAAATCTTTATTGCAAAAGTCAGTCCGACAGCACTCAATTGTCCTTCGTATCTGGGCTTTGGGAGAATCCTACATTTTTCAAACAGAAGAAAAAAGGGTTACTGCCTTTCAAAAAGTGCATATGACAAATATCATACGAGACCTCTTCATATAGAGGCTCTGAAGAGGCTTGTAGATAGAGCTCTACACTTATCCATGGCCTGTGTCTGGTAGTGCATATCCTTATTAATGGGTCTGTCCAACGTGTCTGTTGACCAATTTCAGTAGCACTAGCAAAAGCTATGGAAGTAGGTCTTCTAATGCTTAAAGGGATTCTGTCACCAGGTTTCACCCCTGTCAGCTAAACATATGCTGATGTTCAGGGCCTCATCAGGATTCCTAATGTGGGCTTCTAAATGTGATCCGTAGCCTTCTTTTGCTAAAAAACTGGTTTTACTAACCTGCCACTCAAAGAAATAAGGTGCCCAAGGGGATGTCAAGGGATGCAAGGTACCGGCCGCACCCACCGTCGTTCGTGCCGAGCGCCGCCTTTGCAGACTTCTGCACCGCCTCCTAATCCTCAGTGCCACCTCTCACTCTCCCTCCCCCCTCCTCCTCCTGCTGTAAGATATCGCGCGTGCGCACAGGGCTCTGAGAGGCTGGCGCCAGAGTGCAGGTCATACCTGGGTTGAGCGAAGTGCCGACGCATGCGCACTTCGCTTTAAGAAGCCAAATCGAGAAGTCTGCACGGGCGTATCAGGCAGAGCCCTGTGCGCACGCGCGAGATCTTACAGCAGGAGGAGGGGGGATGGAGGCAGAGCGAGAGGCGGAACAGAGGATTAGGAGGCGGTGCAGAAGTCTGGAAAGGAGGCGCTGGGCACGAAAGGCGGTGGGTGAGGCCGGCACCTTGCATCCCTTGGGCATCTTATTTCTTTGAGTGACAGGTTAGTAAAACTTTTTTTTTTTTTGCAAAATAAGGCTACGGATCACATTTAGAAGCCCACATTAGGAATCCTGATGAGGCCCTGAACATCAGCATATGTTTAGCTGACAGGGGGGAAACCTGGTGACAGAATCCCTTTAAAGGGGATATTCAGCATTTTACAACAGATGGCCTAGCCTTAGGATGGGCAATCTAATGTTAGAAAGTTGGTAGTTGGACTTATGGCACAATGTTGATCAGCTATTTGAAGGTGCCCTGCAGCCAACTCCGTACTTTTAGCAGTGGCTGTTCTGGGTATTGTAGTATGACAGAATGGGACAAAGACCCTGATTTATGAACAGCATTAGGACCGATGTAAACAACAAAGAGGCTTCAGTGCTCTCCAGAGCGATGCTACCCTTCCAAACACGTGCCGACAGTTGGACCCCTCTGAACTAATTTATTGCCTACCATAACTTTAACAAGCTTAATAACCTCTGTAAAAGGGTTGGCCACCTTGAATATAATTAGTATAGGGGATATATGCAACTTAATAATCTTCAGAAGTTCTGTAACATTCTCTCAGATTTTTTTTTTTAACTACTCACTTGTCTCCAAGTCTTCCCAGACAGCTCCCATCCTATAAATGGCCACTGAGGAGGAGTACATGTTACTCCCGCTGAAACACGCTGCACCTGTGCCAGTTTCCTGGTCTTCTAGGACCTGCCTCCAGGAAGGAAGCTGCCACAGGCACAGGGCATTTAAATGGGGAGCACTGATTACTAGCCCCTCCATCAGCAGCCATTTTCAGGACAGGAGTGGAAGGGGAAGTCATAGGAAAAAACTTGGATGGTAATGGGAAGTGCCTTCATAATGTCAGAAACATTGCAGAATGGCTACCCTGGGGCAGATAATATTTAGACATCATAAAAGTCGATGAAATCCATCACAGTGGTGTCTTGGGTGGTAAGCTTTAAACCATAACTAAAAGGATGTTGCTCACCTGTACTACATCTTGTTCATTTTATGGCTCCACAAATTTGAGCCTCCTTTACTAAAACACTGGAGTTCTGGTGCAATAACACTAACCCGGCCCCAGTTACCTTCACCCACTCTTCTGTGCCGATTACATATAATGAGGCAATAAATAAGCACCGCTGTGTTGTCGCTTGCAGTTGACAGTACGCCAATGGGCACATATAATCTATGTACTAAAGCCTTATAAGTAAAGGCCAGCACACTTGTAATGTGTGGTCTCAGCAGAACATCTACTCTCAGAAATGTTACCTTGCACTGAAAATCCGAGCCTTCCAGCTTCATGCAGCCAGATGTAAGTGTAATTTCCCCATGCTCATCTTCTTCAATAATAGCAAAGCAATGTCCATTTGTACTACAAGATATAAAGGAGATGGTTACTTTTGAAGAAATAACATAGAAATGAAGAGTGTCTTGTAGCAGAAACGAATAGCTTTCTATAGAAAACAGTGAAACATTAAATATTTATTCATGCTTAATAAATGTTGAATGCATTATAAGCAGATAATAGTTGGATATTATGATAAAAAAAAATATTACAATGACATACTCCAGTTATCCAACCTGTCCAGCACAAACCTGTTCCAGGATCTACATTCCAAAGAAGAACTGGGGTGCAAAACCTGTACTGAACACTAGATGGCAGCGTATGCCTGTATTTTAGATAATGGTTGCACAGAAGAATTCAGAATATTTAGGACCGACTCTAGGGCCTTGTAAAAGGATCACTATTTCAGACATCAGTCTGAATGTCTGCCATTCTGCTTACAAGAAAATTGTATTTTAACCAATACAAATGGCACACAAACTGGTTATGAAACAAAGAGCAATAACTTTTTATATTATAATTGGGGTTGGGGGCAAGTGTTTCCATTGCCCAATACATCAAAACAGAAAATGTGAGAAATCCCCCACTTACATGCATGTATTATTTGTGGCATCTTCTGGGCAATACCCATAACAATAACAGTTTAAGAAGGGTAACGTGTCCTCGGGAGCCAATGTTACCCCATTTTCTTGCTTCTTAGGGTCAGAGTTAGATTTCATTCCAGTTCTGTGTGGCAAGATGTCAAAGTGTTGACCTAAAAATAAAGGAAAAAGCAAATACATTGATATGTATGATATATACAGAATGAATAAAATAATATTTAGTGGTTTCCAAGGGAACAAACTAGGCACCTGAAAGGGGCTGAGCTGCAGAAACAGGAACAGCCCCAGGCCCACAGCACCTACTAGAAGAAAAAATATTTACGCATCTCCGTTGCGCTTTATGTTCTTTTGCGCCATCAAGAAATCCTGTCTGTTGTACTTTTTCTTCCATCAAAATCCAGATGCAAACGGGGCACAACTGATGCTCAAAATAAAACGGATCAGAAAAACAGAAAGCTCAATACAGATCTGAAGGAACCCTAATCTACAAGCGCTTTCTTCTGTTTCAAAGTTTTTAGGGAAAAACCTAAAAAAAAAAAAACCTGAACCATTACCAATCACCAATATGTGAAACCAGACTTTGGATGGGTTCACACACTGATTTTAGTAAAGCTTTTCTTTAATTTTGCACCTGCTTTCTGATGCATTTTTGCCCTAAAAATGCTGGCTTGAGATATTAGCTGAAGGTCCATGGGAAACCTGAAATGCGGGACTCCAATAATTTAAATTTTTTTTTTTGAAAGGGGGGGGGGGGGGGGGGTCCTCTGGGGTTTGTTTAAGAATGCAGCATGTCGAAGCTCTGGTATTCTATAGGAAATAAAATGGTAGAAAAAGTGTTCAGAGTTACTTGGAAAAAAATAAATAAAAATAATAAGACATTAGAAAAGCCATCAAAACTTGTGCAGTATATAAAAAAAAACTTGGGGGTTTCTACGCCAGTACAAAGTCATGTGTGTATTACTGGCCCTTAGAGAGTACTCCAAACAAACGCAGAAAACCCAAAAAGTTATGTTTAAAATAACCAAAATCATAAGAAAGCATCAAGTAACCTCGACTATTAGCAAAAGTGTAAAGAAATCCTCTGGCAGCTAGACAAGCAGACAGGTTTTCCAGACGTACCCGAACTTCCTGCTGAAAGCATTTGGATATAAAGAGAGCATAGCGTGGAGTCCTGAGCTGTAAAGCATGTGCCAGGGGAGGACAGCTAACATCACCCTAACCACATCCATGGAATGGCACATCCACGCCGCAGGCATTAGCACATTCACAAGGACAAGCAGACCGGTTTTCCAGACGTACCCGAACTTCCTGCTGAAAGCATTTGGATATGAAGACAGCATAGCGTGGAGTCCTGCCAGGGGAGGACAGCTAACCTCACCCTAACCACATCCATGGAATGGCACATTCACAAGGGCAGACAGGTTTAAAACCAACAGCACAATTTGCTAAGGTGCGTGTTAAAAAGTACAGAAAAAAAAAAAAGGGGACTTATTTAGGCTGAAGATTGTCCTATGTTACATCAATAAGTCATATGATCATGCTCAAATGACTTACATTTATTAAGACTTTTCTACATATCACTAATAAAAAATGAGCTCACCGTCAGTGATATTGTGTGGCGTCATTTGACAGTGCCAGCAATGTGGTAAAGCGCTCATTATACATCTGTGACCCAAACAGCAGTCACCTGCTTTCTAGAGTCCTTTTATAGGGGGCTATTTCAGCCACTTGACAATGGCATCTTCTTCTGATAGACCACGGGTCTGTAGTCACTGGGGGAGGTCTAATCTTATGGGAGCCACCACCAAAAGTCCATGCGGCTACTCCGCTGAGTGCCATGTTTCAGTCACTGTTTTTCCATCTGCAGATGTATCTGGTACCACGGCTCACACCAGGTGTTAAAGGGGTTGTCTCACTTAAGCAAATAGCATTTATTACGTAAAAGGATGGTAATACAAGGCACTTACTAATGTATTGTGATTGTCCATATTGCTTCCTAGATTAATTTTTCCATCACATTATACACTGCTCGTATCCATGGGTTATGACCACCCTGCAATCCATCAGTGATGGTTGCACTTGCACACTATAGGAGAAGGCACTGTGTCTGGGACATTGGGAGTGCATATAGACACGCATGCGCAGCACCTCCCATCTTAGCCACCTCATATCTGCGCTGCAGCAGTGGCCCTAACCCCTGGATTAGAGCAGTGTATGATAGGATGGAAAAATGGATCGAGCCAGCAAAAGAGGCAATATGGACAGTCACAGTACATTAGTGCCTTGTATTACCTTTGGCCATTTGCTGACACGAGACAACCCCTATAAGTGGGCCTATTACTTTGTGACCACTGCAATATATTGGTTACAATCAATTACTTTTGCACTATAGACATAATCAGTATTACCATTAATGAAGCAGACATTACTGCAGGACTCCAGGAGTCAGATTCATTCTTACTCGCTGTCAGGCAAATAGAACTAGCTCACACCGAAATATAATACACACTAAATAGTTCCACACCATCAGCAAAATTCTAGGGGCACTTGATACCTGACCAGCGTTGCTTTGATATTTACTCAAGGATTTCACTGATGGCTTCTCAGGATAAAGAGCTGGTGCTGCGGCGTGGCTCCCATTCACTTCAATGGGAATAGTGATGCCGTAAAGAGTTCTGTCCACTACACAGTGGAAATGTGTACATCCAATGCAGATATCTGGTGCTGGAGCTACTGCAGAAATGCTGATCAGCGGGGGTCTGGGGTTGCCGGACCCCCACCAATCAGATATTGATGGCCTATTGTGAAGTTAGGCCATTTATAGTAAAATGCTGGATAACTCATTTAAAACATGAGGGCTATGAACACCTTAAGGGTACATGCACACGTTCAGGATTCATGTGTGGAGAATCCACACTGAAATCCACAGATGTTCGCAGGCAATCCGCATCAATTGGTGTGGATTTTACTAGGTAAAAGAAGAAAATCCGGTCAGGATAAAAAAAATTGACATGCTGCGGATTAAAAAATCCGCACCGCAGGCCAAAATCCGCGTGGGGAAAAAAAAAAATGCATCGTGTGCATTGAGAATTTGAAATTCTTATAAAATACAATGTACATTACCTACGGTACAGATTTTCCGCACGCAATCCTGATAGTGTGCATTTAGCTTAATTTTTTTTTTTTTTTTTTAAGGAAGATTGCATTAGACTGTTGGTCTGAGTCTCTGCCGATCAGCCGGTACCTTCCCGATTTATACTACTCTGTACAATACAGCTCAGTATTTTTAGTAGTGGATGTATCTGTTATTGCAGCTCAGTCCCATTCACTTTCATGGCACGAAGTTGTAAAGTCAGGCATAGCTGTTAGCAAAAGTCCTGAGCCGTACGTGGTAAAAGATGAAGACGCAACACTCACTGGAGCACCAAACAATTCAGAAGCAGAGAACTCCTTTCAAGTGGTTGTTCAATATGGCATATGGTTAGCAGAGTGGAAGGCTGCATCTCAAGGACCACTGTCATCAGCCATGGGAATTCTCAGAAGGGTTGTTGTGATGTGATAACTCCTTCAAAAGGGTCACTACTAGGGATGAGCGAACACAAACTTTGTGAGTTCGGGTACCCAGACCTTTCACTGAAGTCTGGGTTCGGTGTTTGGGTGACTTATTTTCCATTAAAATATATTGGATATATTGGAAAATAACAGCATTCTCTAGGCTACTTTCACACTAGCGTTTTTCTTTTCCGGCGCCGAGTTCCGTCCTAGGGGCTCAAATCCGGAAAAGAACTGATCAGTTTTATCCCCATGCATTCTGAATGGAGAGCAATCCGTTCAGGATGCATCAGGATGTCTTCAGTTCAGTCTTTTTGACTTATCAGGCTTTTCAGAAAACCGTAGCATGTTGTATTTTTACCTCTAGCCAAAAATCCGGAACACTGACTGAATGCATTTTTCCCATTGACTTGCATTAATGCCGGATCCGGCGCCGTGTGTTCTGTCAAAACGGATCCGGCTTTTGCATGTTAAACTCGAAAAATGTGCAAAAAAAGTTAAAGTCCATAAATGGCGGATCCTTTTTTTCCAATGCATTTTTTCATTGTCAACAAAATCCTGATCAGGATTCAAATGTAATCAGTTTTCACAGATCCAGCGACGCAATTGCCCGCCGGATTCAAACAACGCTAGTGTGAAGGTACCCTAAGACAGAATGCAAAATATGGCCATTTAAAAAAGGTAAAAAAAAACAAAAAAAAAAAAACAAACACACACGTCACCTCATCCACTTAATCGTGCTGCAGCTCCCCTCTCTTTGGCAGGTACTGTTCAGTGAAGATAGAAGAAGCTGCTGCAGCATGATCAAGTGGATGAGGAAGTTTTTAGTTTTTTAACCCCTGAATGGCCATATTGTTTAGCATTCTGTCTTAAGAAGCTATTATCTTCCGATATACCCAATGTTATAACTGAAAATAATAAAGTGAAGTTCGGGTCCCCGTTGACTTCAATGGGGTTCGGGTTCCGATTTTATAACTGATGACCTGACCCTTGCATTAGTACCAGATCTCCACTGAGCGAATATTAATTACCTATACTAGGGATGGGTTATTAGTTGTTTAAAGAGGACCTTTCACCAATTATTACACTGTGAACTAAGTATACAGACATGGAGAGCGGCGCCCGGGGATCTCACTGCACTTACTATTATCCCTGGGCGCCGCTCCGTTCTCCCGCTATGCCCTCTGGTATCTTCGGTCACAAAGTTATGGTAGGCGGAGTCTGCCCTTGTTCTGCTGTAGAGCTGGCCAATCGCATTGCAGAGCTCACAGCCTGGGAGAAAATAACCTCCCAGGCTGTGAGCTCTGCGCTGCGATTGGCCAGCTCTACAGCAGAACAAGGGCAGACTCCGCCTACCATAACTTTGTGACTGGTATCTCCGCCTACTATAACTTACTGAGCGAAGATACCGGAGGGCATAGCGGGAGAACGGAGCGGCGCCCGGGGATAATAGTAAATGCAGTAAGATCCCCGGGAGCCGCTCTACATGTCTGTATAGTTAGTTCACATTGTTTTAATTGGTGAAAGGTCCTCTTTAATACAAAATGATCTTAGAAGGTTTACATTTTGCAATGCCATGCTACTTAATACACATATATGGCCTCACAAATAAAAGCAAACAAATCTTTGATAAAATAAATCAACCCAAAAAAATGCAAGATTAAATTTATGCAGCTATACAAATACAATAATGCTGAAAAATCATAACCCATCAGGGCACCACAAAGTATTCTATACAAACAATATAGATAGGGCCTGATATTACACTCCCTATTTAACCACTTACCGTCACGCTAACGCCGAAAGGTGTCATTTCTGCGGCGCTCCCAGGTCACACTAACGCCAATAGGCGCCATCTCGCGTGAGCCGAGATTTCCTGTGAACGCGCGCACACAGGAACGGAAGGTAAGAGAGTTGATCTCCAGCCTGCCAGCGGCGATCGTTCGCTGGCAGGCTGGAGATGTGTTTTTTTTTAACCCCTAACAGGTATATTAGACGCCGTTTTGATAACAGCGTCTAATATACCTGCTACCTGATCCTCTGGTGGTCCCCTTTGTTTGGATCGACCACCAGAGGACACAGGTAGCTCAGTAAAGTAGCACCAAGCACCACTACACTACACTACACCCCCCTCCCCCGTCACTTATTAACCCCTTATTAGCCCCTGATCACCCCATATAGACTCCCTGATCACCCCCCTGTCATTGATTACCCCCCTGTCATTGATTACAGGGGGGTAATCAATGACAGGGGGGTAATCAATGACAGGGGGGTAAAGCTCCATTCAGACGTCCGCATGATTTTTACGGATCCACTGATAGATGGATCGGATCCGCAAAACGCATCCGGACGTCTGAATGAAGTCTTACAGGGGCGTGATCAATGACTGTGGTGATCACCCCATATAGACTCCCTGATCACCCCCCTGTCATTGATTACCCCCCTAGAATGCCAGTGCAGTATAAATACCCCACATGTGACCCCATTTCGGAAAGAAGACACCCCCAGGTATTCCGTGAGGGGCATATTGAGTCCATGAAAGATTGAAATTTTTGTCTTAAGTTAGCGGAACGGGAGACTGTGAGAAAAAAATTAAAAATATCAATTTCCGCTAACTTGTGCCAAAAAAAAAAAATTTCTATGAACTCGCCATGCCCCTCATTGAATACCTTGGGGTGTCTTCTTTCCAAAATGGGGTCACATGTGGGTTATTTATACTGCCCTGGCATTCTAGGGGCCCCAAAGCGTGAGAAGAAGTCTGGTATCCATATGTCTAAAAATGCCCTCCTAAAAGGAATTTGGGCACCTTTGCGCATCTAGGCTTCAAAAAAGTGTCACACATCTGGTATCGCCGTACTCAGGAGAAGTTGGGGAATGTGTTTTGGGGTGTCATTTTACATATACCCATGCTGGGTGAGAGAAATATCTTGGTCAAATGCCAACTTTGTATAAAAAAAAATGGGAAAAGTTGTCTTTTGCCAAGATATTTCTCTCACCCAGCAAGGGTATATGTAAAATGACACCCCAAAACACATTCCCCAACTTCTCCTGAATACGGCGATACCACATGTGTGACACTTTTTTGCAGCCTAGGTGGGCAAAGGGGCCCATATTCCAAAGAGCACCTTTAGGATTTCACAGGTCATTTACCTACTTACCACACATTAGGGCCCCTGGAAAATGCCAGGGCAGTATAACTACCCCACAAGTGACCCCATTTTGGAAAGAAGACACCCCAAGGTATTCCTTGAGGGGCATGGCGAGTTCCTAGAATTTTTTATTTTTTGTCACAAGTTAGTGGAAAATGCTGATTTTTTTTTTTTTTTTCATACAAAGTCTCATATTCCACTAACTTGTGACAAACAATAAAAACTTCCATGAACTCACTATGCCCATCAACGAATACCTTGGGGTCTCTTCTTTCCAAAATGGGGTCACTTGTGGGGTAGTTATACTGCCCTGGCATTCTAGGGGCCCAAATGTGTGGTAAGGAGTTTGAAATCAAATTCTGTAAAAAATGACCTGTGAAATCCTAAAGGTGCTCTTTGGAATATGGGCCCCTTTGCCCACCTAGGCTGCAAAAAAGTGTCACACATCTGGTATCGCCGTACTCAGGAGAAGGTGGGGAATGTGTTTTGGGGTGTCATTTTACATATACCCATGCTGGGTGAGAGAAATATCTTGGCAAAAGACAACTTTTCCCATTTCTTTTATACAAAGTTGGCATTTGACCAAGATATTTATCTCACCCAGCATGGGTATATGTAAAAAGACACCCCAAAACACATTCCTCAACTTCTCCTGAATACAGAGATACCAGATGTGTGACACTTTTTGCAGCCTAGGTGGGCAAAGGGGCCCATATTCCAAAGAGCACCTTTCGGATTTCACAGGTCATTTTTTACAGAATTTGATTTCAAACTCCTTACCACACATTCGGGCCCCTAGAATGCCAGGGCAGTATAACTACCCCACAAGTGACCCCATTTTGGAAAGAAGAGACCCCAAGGTATTTCGTGATGGGCATAGTGAGTTCATAGAAGTTTTTATTTTTTGTCACAAGTTAGTGGAATATGAGACTTTGTAAGAAAAAAAAATAAAAAAAATCATCATTTTCCGCTAACTTGTGACAAAAAATAAAAAGTTCTATGAACTCACTATGCCCATCAGCGAATACCTTAGGGTGTGTACTTTCCGAAATGGGGTCATTTGTGGGGTGTTTGTACTGTCTGGGCATTGTAGAACCTCAGGAAACATGACAGGTGCTCAGAAAGTCAGAGCTGCTTCAAAAAGCGGAAATTCACATTTTTGTACCATAGTTTGTAAACGCTATAACTTTTACCCAAACCATTTTTTTTTTACCCAAACATTTTTTTTTTTATCAAAGACATGTAGAACTATAAATTTAGAGCAAAATTTCTATATGGATCTCGTTTTTTTTTGCAAAATTTTACAACTGAAAGTGAAAAATGTCATTTTTTTGCAAAAAAATCGTTAAATTTCGATTAATAACAAAAAAAGTAAAAAATGTCAGCAGCAATGAAATACCACCAAATGAAAGCTCTATTAGTGAGAAGAAAAGGAGGTAAAATTCATTTGGGTGGTAAGTTGCATGACCGAGCAATAAACGGTGAAAGTAGGGTAGTGCCGAATTGTAAAAAAGGGCCTGGTCTTTAGGGGGGTATAAACCTGTGGTCCTTAAGTGGTTAATATATCACAAACATATACAAGGTGCATAGTGCTTCAACCAGGGTTAGGTTGGATAAACTACATCATAGGCGCCCTGCAAAAGAAAAACTTCCTAGCGATACAAATGGCAAACTACAGGCCAAGAAGAGGCTCCGTGGCCAAATGCGCGTTTCACTGACCCTTTTTTCCCATGTCATGTAAATTAGACCTTTCTATCTGTAGAAAAATCTGATGTGACCCATGCTTTGTTGTAGATCTGATAAAATGATCTTACGTGAGCCCATTAAAATCCTTTGTATTGTTAAAAACAAAAAGCCAACACAATTAATAAACGAATATAAATTTAGAGACAATTAGCCATATCTAAAAATGTCCTCTACTGAATGCTGGACTTGATCCTTCCTAAGGATATAAGACTGCATAACCTGCCACTGGAGACAAATCATCTCATGGCTAGACAACGTATAGACAAGCAAAATGCTCCAGTAATACAGATCAATACTCTTGAGGACACAAAGGCAAAGTCTTCATTTTGAGACGAATACACACTTAACCGTGTTAATGACCTCATATGAAATCACTGGCAGCTAGTAATTCACACATTCAAGAGCACATCATACAGGCTAGCTCCACACAAAGGGGAAAACACAACAAATGAAGGGCCCTTCTACTCAGACTAGGGACGAGTCAATTATCGAGAGCAAACAATCATACGATCACTTGGCCTTGAATATCACCGATCGGCGTTCATAATGGGTTCAGCATTGGCATGTGGTAAGACTGCTAAGGACTTCTTTACACTTTTGCTTATAGTCAAAGTTACTTAATGCTTTCTTATCATTTTGGTTATTTTAAACATAACATTTCGGGTTTCCTGCGTTTATCGTTAGGAATAGTCTCTAAGGGCCAGCAGTAATGCACACAACTTTGTTCTGGTGCTTTAGAACTGCCGTAGAAACCCATGTTTTTTTTTCTTCTATACTGCACGTTTTCATTGCTTTTTTAATGTCTTTATTTTCCAAGTAACTCTTAAACAGCACAGCGTACATGTTTTTACAATGTGAGCGATGGTTGCCACCCTATGGCTGCACACCAGCGTAAATCGAGGTTAAGCATCACATTTTGTATGCAAAGCCCCAAACTATGTGTACAATTGTTCTACTATATAGACTCTAAGCTATTTGACCTGCAGCTACACACAAGCCATCTTTCCTGGATAAATATCTATTTAGAACTACAGTCTTTCTGCGGTAAATGAATAAAAGGAAATGCAATTAAAAAGGTGAAGTAAAGATGAAAGACAATTGGTGTGTTGGAGTTAAAAGAAGAATACAAGAAGCCTGAGCACGTGGCAAGGAATTCTGGAAAACACATCACACAACTTGTGTCCACATGTTTTCCCCCCTTGTTTTATTGCCTTAGCAGTCACAAAGGAGTCTGAGGTCTGGCAATGCGTTCTGAATCAGCCTTTTTTTCCCAACAGCTGCTTTTATTTCCTTTCTTGATGTTTTCTTAAGTGAACGACTTTATCCAGCCCCGCCCCCACACCCGGCTTCTAAGCTCCACATCGAGACCATGAAGGTCCACAGAGGGCAAGAGATAATAGCCTCCAGCCTCTCCACTGTTCTGATACTCTACAGTCATTTGTGCATAGCTGTTCAATTGTGGTTGCTCCTTATTGATCCTCACATCTTCAAATACTACTGTTAAAGGGAGGCTTCTAAAACTGGAAAAGATTTCAAGGCATGGTCAAATAAAAAAAGAAAGTTGTTTCTGAAACAAAAAAGCTAAGCTAAATGTGTTATATAAAACCCTAATATTCTTACTGGGCAGTACATTGTTGCAGGGCAGTCTTTAATATTGACCAGACCACCATTTTTCAGCCATTTCTCATCTCCGCAGTTTGACAAACAAAATCTTAGTTTACTACTTTTCCATCATCCTCCCATCTTCTGGACAAATCATCCTACCACCCCCAATACTGTGCTCCCCAATACTATACTGCAGAAAAAGTAATAATAATAGTACCATGCAGATAGTGTCCTTCAATAATTATTGGCACACTGCGCCCTAAAATAATTGCACCCAATAGTGTAAACAATGTCCCCCAAAAATAATTGTGGTAAGCTGATACTGTGCCAAGGTGCCCCCACAGTAATAGTGCTCCCAAAAGTCCCAACAATGGGAATAATTCTCTGCTAGAGCACACATGGTAGTAATAGTGCTCCTACAGTGCCCATACTAGTAATCATGTTCCCATAGACCCGCAGTAGTAATAAAGCCCATCATAATACCCCCCAGTTGTAAAAATTCTCCTTATGTGCCAGTGCAAAAAAATAAAAATCTTTAATGCCCCCAGTTGAGCTAATGTACCAGTATAAAATGCCCCATATAGTGCCCCAGTAGATGCCCTCAGTGTCCCCTATACTTTGCAAGTATAAAATACCCCTTCTTAGCGCCCTCCATAGATAAGCCCATAGTACTCCTCTCTTCCCTTCCCCATACGGTAGTACCCATAATGTGCCCCAGTATAAAATGCCCCTGTACAGAGCCCCCCCATTTAAAATACCCCTTCTTTGTGGCCCCAGTAGAAGCCCCCATAGTGTCCCTCTCCTCCTTCCCCCATATAAAATACCCCTTTGTGACCTCAGTAGATGCCCCCAATAATGTGCCACTAAGTGCCCTCAGAGCCACCCAATGTGCCAGTAAAAAGTGCCACCAATAATGTGCCAGTAAAAAGTGCCCCCATAGATGCCCCCCCACAGTGCCCTCCAATAATGTGCCCCCAAATAATGCTCCAGTATCAAGTGACCCATAGATGCCCCCCATTCATGTGCCAGTAGTAGTACCCCCCATAGATGCCCCCAATCATGTGCCAGTAGTAGTACCATATAAAAAAATAAAAAATAAAACACTTATACTTACCTCCATCAGGCTGGCAGCGATGCAGGCCTCTTCCAGCCTGTGCCCCGCACTGTACGGCTTAGGCGGCGTGATTAAGTCATCGCGCTGCCTGCACCGGCCAGCCTATCAGAGAAACGGGGAAGGGAGACGCCTCTCCCTCCCCTGCCGCAGCACTTCCATCTGTATTGCCATCTGTATTGCTGACCGGTACCCATTAAAGTGAATGGGCCCGCGATCCGATGCGGCTGACCTACGGCCGGCGATCGTGCATTGCAGCCCGCTATTTGCGGGCCGCAGCACAGGCACGGGTCACACACGTTCGTGTGAACTCGGCCTTAAGTTTGCAAAAGACCATAAGGATTAGACCAAAGATGACTGGAGAAGGTCATCTATTCTTATGAGCCCTAATTTCCGCTTTGCCCAATACTTGGTCAAGTAATAGTGAGACTGAGACCTGGAGAGGCCTTCAAGCCACAGTACTCTGTAAAAATGAATATCAACTTGTTTTCTAAGCATGATTTGAGGTCTGATAACTGGAACCATTTTTTTATTTTGACAATTTGTCATTTTCTAAGATGCTTCAAAATACTACATTTTTATCTGAAATTTGGGAGCGTTGTCAGAATTTAAACACATGTAATTGTAAAACTAGAGAGCAATATCTATTCTATCCATCCTATCTATTCGTTCTTTGGCCGACTGCACGTGTCCTGAACAGGACGGCATACAGCTAGAGGCCTAAATAAGGCATGATAGCAATTCTGTACATACAGATATGTCGCTCAACTGGTCTCTATGGGAGAAGGCTCTTCATCACTTCCATGAGACTAAGGCTACTTTCACACCTGCGTTAGGTGCAGATCCGTCTGGTATCTGCACAGACGGATCCGCACCTATAATGCAAACGCTTGTATTCGTTCAGAACGTATCCGTTTGCATTACCATGAACAAAAAAAAATAATGCAAACGGATCCGTTTTGACTTGCACTGAAAGTCCATGGGAGGCGGATCAGTTTTCAATTGCACCATATTGTGCAAGTCAGGACGGATCCGTTTGGCTCCGCATCGCCAGGCGGACACGAGGCTGAATGGAGGCACACTGATGCATTCTGAACGGATCCTTATCCATTCAGAATGCATTGGGGCTGAACCGATCCGTTTTGGGCCGCTTGTAAGAGCCCTGAAACTGATCTCACAAGCGGACCCAGAAACGGCAGTGTGAAAGTAGCCTAATCTAGGATATTTCTATCACTTAATTTCCATTCATTCCAGCTACATAGAGAACACCCACCAGCTGCACTATCTATACAGATAAAACAGATACAGTAATCTGCTGAGCAAGCATTTCCTGTCTGTCGTGAGGGACCAGGGAAGTGTCACAATGGTAGCAGCATGGGATCACTGGAGGGGTGCACGATTAATTTTTTTTTTATTACACTCAGTCTTTAAAAACATGATCTGCAGGACAACCCTTTTAAATCGAATTAATGACAGTAAAATTAAATACATGATCCATTATATAAATTAGGGCTGCACGATATGGGAATTTTGTGCGATTGCAATTAGGGCCCTAAAAAATTGCGATAACGGTATGCGATGCGATATTTTAAAGGGAATTGTGCTAGAGGTCTATTTGCTTGGATTTTCCCATATGAGCCGCTGACGCAGCTGGGGAGGACACCGTTATGGGGGACCGGCGGAGGACACCGTTATGGGGGACCGGCGGAGGACACCGTTATGGGGGACCGGCGGAGGACACCGTTATGGGGGACCGGCGGAGGACACCGTTATGGGGGACCGGCGGAGGACACCGTTATGGGGGACCGGCGGAGGACACCGTTATGGGGGACCGGCGGAGGACACCGTTATGGGGGACCGGCGGAGGACACCGTTATGGGGGACGTGTGCTATGACACATGGGGCCACGAGGGGGGTCAGCATAAGACACATATAGCATCTTATGCTGGTCCCCCTCATGGCCCTGTGTGTCCCCTCATGTGTCCTAAACTGCGCACATAACTCTCCTATTCATAAAATGGCCAGCCTCTGTACTTTCACTATGAATGCACTGCAGAGAGCGGCAGCGAGCGAGCCGGCCGGCGCGTGACTGACTGATCCATGTCACGCTCCTCCCACTTCATTCAGGAAGCAGGAGCGTGACTAAGTGACGTCAGTCACGCGCCGGCCAGCCACCTCGCTCGCTGCAGTGCATTCATCGTGAAAGTAAGTACAGAGGCTGGCCATTTTATCAATAGGACAGAGGACATTTTATCAATAGGGGCCCTTTCATATATAATCGCAGCATTTTCGGGTCGGCCAAATCGCATTTGCAGATTATCGCGATTCGATTATTTTTGCGATATATCGTGCAGCCCTAATATAAATAGCTGCGTCATGGGCACTGAAGTGTTGTAACCAATAAATGCCGTGCAGTGCATTGAGGCAACTAGCGGTAGCTGCGGCTTAAACTCGCATAATAGCACCCTATTTTTCCCTGTGCAAACTGTTGACAGGATACTGGTCAGTGTTAGCTACTTTTAAACTTGGATATGAACCGCTTTACAGTCAGTCACTCTTAAGGTCCTTTTACATGGGCCAGTGCCCAAGTGAATATCAAGAATGAACCAAACATTCCCAATAATTGCCCTGTTTACACATAGCAATCATCTCCTCTGTATGGTTTGGGTATCATTAATAAAACATGTCTAGCTTGCATTAGGGCTTAGACAGGTTGAATTTGCACAATTAAAGCCATTATCGCCCATTACTTATAAAGCAAAGCTATGACCTAATTGAAGCCATGTGTTACTGGTCTGCAATTTCATTTTACACAAACCTCTGCTTTGACAAGCTTTTCTGTCCAGTGCCATGTTCCACTAAGAGAATACACATCTCGGGGGCAGCAGCAAATTAGGAGTGTGAGCTTACAAGGGCTTCCAAATGTCGAGGAGAAAGAGCGTGTGTCCATGAAACTAATCATTTTCTGTGTGTCACAGGTGAAGTAGAAGACTAAGCAAATAAACAATATCTTATAGTCGAACAAGTGTGCATTTATGTTTGTCAAGGTGATAAAGTGAACTTTCCTTTGGGTCTGATTTGCTTGGCGCCATTGGAGGAACTCTTTATTTTCTTAGCATAAGCTTGAAATGAGACCTGGACCCCAGCACCAAGTGCCATTGAAAACATGTGACTGGCAAAGAAACAGGATTGAAAACCAGAAGACATCCTGGAAAACATTGCTGAGATGGGCAGAACTCTGTAGCATTTTGAAGGCATTTAGGATGTAACCTAGCCTGTGTGAAACTGGTCAGAAGCTGGTAATTGTCATATGGTGAGCAACTTGTTGTTAATAGTCCGTTTACAAGGTTGTCGCCTTCAGTACATTACATCAAAAGATTGCCAACAAGGCCTCCATCAATCTCTGCGTGAAGAGACAACCAATGTTGGTCACACCAGACAATGCTAACTATTGGCACATGCCCATAGACCCAGTCTATAGTTCGTAATAAGCAACTTTCCAAGGATGCCAGTTCACACCTCAACTAAAGATACCCGCTTTTAATTAACACGTCACCTCTTGTCACAAAAAGGCAGAAAAAAAAAATGGTCTGCCTCATTCTATTCTATATAAATTCTACAAAAATGGGTTTACTGGAAACTAGTTTCTTAGTGATTATGCACTACCTCAGAAAAAAAGGCAGGACACATAGGGCAAGTATACACTTAGCATTCACAAGGCATTCTGGTTTTCAGTCACATTACAGCTGCATCATGTGACCTTGCCCATATATTAAGTGCTCCCAACCTAGTGAAGATCAAGTGGCCGGTAGCACCCATGCCCACACTTGCTGGTGGTGAATAGCCAACTGCATAGACACTGGGGCAGATTTATTGTTGGAAATGTGCAAGAATGCTAGCGCAACTGGCGTACATGGCTTGTACCACATTTATTAAAGAGAACCTGTCAAGAAAAAAATGCAATGCAATCTGAAAGCAGCATGTTCTAGAGGAGAAGCTGGGCAGATTTATATACTGTATTTTTCGCTTTATAAGACACTTTTTTCCCCTCCAAAGCGGAGGAGAAAGGTAGTGCGTCTTATAAAACGAATGTGGCCCAAATGAGTAACTTAATGCGGTTCAGGAGCTCACACTAACTGCTACTGAGCTGCCATAAAACAATGGGAGAACAGGCAGGAGGACGGACGGGGAACGCACTTACGGCACTCTTCAGTGAAGCCGCCAGCCCGTGCATACAGTGCAGCACTAAGCAGCGGGCTGGCGGTTTCACTGATGACCAAGTGCTGTGCCCGATCTCCATGTGAGCTGGTCCTGGAGTGTCCGGACCAGTACCGTAACTGTCTGCAGGCTGGCGGCATCTCTGTATGCCATATAGTGCCGCCAGCCTGCATTACCGTAGTACAGCGTCGTTTATGTGCGTCGCCCCAGTGTCGTCGCCCCACACACTTTCTCCTCTGCCCCCCAATTACAGAACAGTCCCTGGACAGTGTTCATTTTAAACATACTGTAACTATAACCCCCCTTTTAATTCAAACTTGTAATTTATACATTTATATCTGCAGCCCTGTAAAGTGCTATCGGTACAGGGAGGAGGAGTTATCAGGGACTGACAGCTATTTTGATGGTGAGCTTCTCTACTGTAGCGGGTTGATATGTTCTTGCAAACCTTTGGAGCCGATGTTTACCTCTAGCATGAATGGCAGGTGGTGGCCTGCAGTTTCCACATCACTTCTTCGCAATGGTACCATTTTTCCACTGACTATACACTTTCACCACAGCTGCATGTGAACAGTTCACAAACTGCAGTTTCAGAAATACTGCCACCCTTGGACCAAAATCCATCCCTTTTTGCAACTCTTTTACGCATGACAGCAATGTGCAGACAGCTGTGTGTGTGTATGATATACACTCACCTAAAGAATTATTAGGAACACCTGTTCTATTTCTCATTAATGCACTTATCTAGTCAACCAATCACATGGCAGTTGCTTCAATGCATTTAGGGGTGTGGTCCTGGTCAAGACAATCTCCTGAACTCCAAACTGAATGTCAGAATGGGAAAGAAAGGTGATTTAAGCAATTTTGAGCGTGGCATGGTTGTTGGTGCCAGACGGGCCGGTCTGAGTATTTCACAATTTGCTCAGTTACTGGGATTTTCACGCTCAACCATTTCTAGGGTTTACAAAGAATGGTGTGAAAAGGGAAAAACATCCAGTATGCGGCAGTCCTGTGGGCAAAAATGCCTTGTGGATGCTAGAGGTCAGAGGAGAATGGGCCGACTGATTCAAGCTGATAGAAGAGCAACGTTGACTGAAATAACCACTCGTTACAACCGAGGTATGCAGCAAAGCATTTGTGAAGCCACAACATGCACAACCTTGAGGCGGATGGGCTACAACAGCAGAAGACCGCACCGGGTACCACTCATCTCCACTACAAATAGGAAAAAGGGGCTACAATTTGCACGAGCTCACCAAAATTGGACTGTTGAAGACTGGAAAAATGTTGCCTGGTCTGATGAGTCTCGATTTCTGTTGAGACATTCAAATGGTAGAGTCTGAATTTGGCGTAAACAGAATGAGAACATGTATCCATCCTCGGATGGCTACTTCCAGCAGGATAATGCACCATGTCACAAAGCTCGAATCATTTCAAATTGGTTTCTTGAACATGACAATGAGTTCACTGTACTAAAATGGCTCCCACAGTCACCAGATCTCAACCCAATAGAGCATCTTTGGGATGTGGTGGAACGGGAGCTTCGTGCCCTGGATGTGCATCCCTCAAACCTCCATCAACTGCAAGATGCTATCCTATCAATATGGGCCAACATTTCTAAAGAATGCTATCAGCACCTTGTGGAATCAATGCCACGTAGAATTAAGGCAGTTCTGAAGGCAAAAGGGGGTCCAACACCGTATTAGTATGGTGTTCCTAATAATTCTTTAGGTGAGTGTATAATGTGACGTGACTGTATATTAGAGGATACATTACTGGCTGTAAAGTTAAGTGCTGTATTCTCCTGCATGTTTGGTAGCACGAAATGCAATTCAAAAAGTAAATCCTTATGTGGTGCTGCACTATTCTTTCTGCAAATCTGAAGGAACTGCTTGCTGACAGAGGCTTAGAACACAGCGTACAACAGTGGAACGAGACTAGCCTTAACAGTTTGCTTCTTTGGGGCACCCTGCTCAAACCTCTACTCACTAGGGGATACTTGGTGTGAAAAGTTTGAGAATCACTGCATTAGACCACTCTTTAGAGCAGACCACCATTTCTGCAGCAGAGACATGAATGGAATGACAAGTATGGGTGAACCAGACTCCGCTGTCTTCCACTCAGGACTTCAGTCTTGGCTTTAACACATTACTTTACCCCCAGTCAAGGACAGCCATTTCTCTGCAACCAGGTCCTATAGGAATAAAGTATATTTTTTGTCTCTACTCCATGGTGTAAGTTACCTTCTGACAAGGACCAACAGTATGCTTCCACACATACACAGTATGTGACCCAAACTTTATCATCTCTTATGGCATGTCATACTGTCACTACAATCAGAAATACACGACTTCTGTTTTTGCATTCTTACCACATCATGCAGGGGTTCATTTCATTCTCCTTTTGAGAGTTGTGGATGACAGAATGATAAGATGACAATTGTGGCAGAGAAAACTCTAACATTTCACTTTAATTAACGGGGAAAGAATTTATGATGGGAAATCATACAGCATGACACTGACTGATGCACTGAACTGTCATGAACTATAATAATTTCATGGAAAAGCCACATGGGATTATCTGAACAGAAATTTCCTACAACAGGCAGGAAAAACTGAGGCTTAAAAACTCAAAAAGAATCTCCCAGCTCCGAAACCCCCCAAAAAAGTGGAGTATAGTGTAAGTGATGCCGAGCGTGGTTATGAAATCTTTATTTTCACACTTACATTCTGATGCTGAGGTCCCATTAACCTGCAGTAAAATGCACTCTGAGGACTACAGAGCTCACACACTGAGGACTCAGAGGAGTCCTCTGCATTTTACTGCTGGTTTGTCAGAACATAGCATCAGAACACAAGCAAGCATGAGGATAAAAATTGCATAATTGGGAGCACCGCATCAGAATGTGAGCGTCAGGCCTCATGCACATGGCCGTTCAGGTCAGCATCTGAGCCGGGTGCGGACCCATTCACTTCAATGGAGCCGCAAAAGATGCAGACAGCACTCATTGTGCTATCCGCAGCCGTTGCTCCATTAGGTAGCCCTACAAAAAAAAAAAAACACAACATGTCCTATTCTTGTCCGTTTTGCGGACAATAGGCATTTCTACAATGGGCCGCCTGTTTCGTTTCGCAAATTGCAGAAGGCACACGGGCGGCTTTCGTATTTTGTGAATCCACAATTTGCGGACCGCAAAAAAAACCTGAACGGTCATGTGGAGAACACCAACACCATGATCTCCATTATAGTCCCCATATTAGAATGCTGCTTACCATATAGCTGTTCGTCGCTTATTTTCGCAAAAAAAAAAAAACAACCTTTATTCAATATGTTAATTAGGTTCGAAGGTGCCCAGAGGCAGCGTTCATGTGGCCGGTGCCCAGGCCGCTTCGCTTTTCATATGAAACCCCTCCCCTTTCACCCCTCTGGCCCTCCTGAGGTTCTTCAGAAATCCAGCGCCATTCAAAAGATTTTCCACGCCTGTGCACTTCATTCCCCATTATGGGCAGAGGCAAAAGAACGTTTAATGCGCATGTGCCTGCCCGTACATCTAGCCGGCCGTGTGCCTCTGCCCATAATGAGAAATGAAGTGTGCAGGCGAAGCAAATCTTTTGAACGGCGCTGGTGCTTGATTTATGAAGAACCTAGGGTGGGCCAGAGGGGTGAAACGGGAGGGGTTTCATATGAAAAGCGACGAGAGGCCCAGGCACCGGCTGCATGAACCCTGCCTCTGCGCACCTTCAGAACCTAATAACATTGAATAAATGTGTTTTTTTTAAGCAAAAATAAGCAACGGACAGCTATATGGTAAGCAGCATTCTAATATAGGGACTATAATGGAGATCATGGTGTTAGTGTTCAATAATGGTCAGTTTAGGTGAAAGACTCCCTTTAAAGATACAAAATCACACACCTGAACTCTGCAACACTCGGTCAGGTCCATAAAGATTGGGACAGACAATTCTAACATTGTTGGCTCTATACACCACAACGGATTTGAAATTAAACGAACAAGATTTGCTTTAACTGCAGACTGTCAGCTTTAATTTGAGGGTATTTACATCCAAATCAGGTGAACGGTGTAGGAATTACAACAGTTTGCATATGTGCCAAAACAACTCTTTGGAACATTCTTAAGGATGAGCGCACTGGTGAGCTCAGCAACACCAAAAGACCCGGAAGACCACGGAATACAACTGTGGTAGATGACCGAAGAATTCTTTCCTGGTGAAGAAAACACCCTTCACAACAGTTGGCCAGATCAAGAACACTCAAGGAGGTAGGTGTATGTGTGGCAAAGTCAACAATCAAGAGAAGACTTCACCAGAGTGAATACAGAGGGTTCACCACAAGATGTAAACCATTGGTGAGCCTCAAAAACAGGAAGGCCAGATTAGAGTTTGCCAAACGACATCTAAAAAAGCCTTCACAGTTCTGGAACATCATCTTATGGACAGATGAGACCAAGATCAACTTGTACCAGAGTGATGGGAAGAGAAGAGTATGGAGAAGGAAAGGAACTGCTCATAATCCTAAGCATACCACCTCATCAGTGAAGCATGGTGGTGGTAGTGTCATGGCGTGGGCATGTATGGCTGCCAATGGAACTGGTTCTTATATTGATGTGACTGCGGACAAAAGCAGCAGGATGAATTCTGAAGTGTTTCTGGCAATATTATCTGCTCATATTCGGCCAAATGCTTCAGAACTTATTGGACAGTGGTTCACAGTGCAGATGGCCAATGACCCAAAGCATACTGCAAAAGCAACCAAAGAGTTTAAGGGAAAGAAGTGGAATGTTATGCAATGGCCAAGCCAATCACCTGACCTGAATCCGATTGAGCATGCATTTCACTTGCTGAAGACAAAACTGAAGGGAAAATTCCCCAAGAACAAGCAGGAACTGAAGACAGTTGCAGTAGAGGCCTGGCAGAGAATCAGCAGGGATGAAACCCAACGTCTGGTGATGTCTATGCGTTCCAGACTTCAGGCTGTAATTGACTGCAAAGGATTTGCAATCATTAAAAAGTGAAAGTTTGATTTAGGATTATTATTCTGTCCCATTACTTTTGGTCTCTTAACAAGTGGGAGGCACATATGCAAACTGTTGTAATTCCTACATCGTTCACCTGATTTGGATGTAAATACCCTCAAATTAAAGCTGACAGTGTGCAGTTAAAGCACATCTTGTTCATTTCAAATCCATTGTGGTGGCATATAGAGCCAAAAATGTTAGAAATGTGTCGATGTCTCAATATTTATGGACCGACTACTATACACCAGTACTCTCTCAAGCAGGTACAGATGTGGAACATCAACATTCGTGCAGATGTCACAAAAGGCAAAACGTAAACTCAAGATGTTAAATACTTATTAAGCTGTGCATTACTGATATGAATGAAGCAGGTGAAGTAATTATAGGGTTTTAGAGATATTTAGAGTGAGGACTTTACATTCATAGAGTACAACCAAAGCAGTCAAACTGCAATGACTAGTTGGTTCCTGGGATTTTACCAGTCTTTGCATTCTTAGGGTCCATGGTGCAAAGATCAAAGAGGGAACCTCCGATTCTATTCATCTAATGAGAAGTTTTACAAATGACGTATGAAAGTAGCTGATGTAACAAATACAAAGCTTTCGGAAAGTCTTCAGACCCTTTTACTTTTTCACATTTTGTTACGTTGCAGCCTTGTGCTAAAATTTATGACAGTGAAAAAGGTTAGAAATCTCTGCTAATTTATTAAGATGTATTAAAAAGGAAAAATGAAAATGTTGCATTGACACAAGTTGAGCGAAGCTTAATCCGAAGTCACTTCGTACAGTATGCTGAAGTTTTGAACGGAGTAGGCATCGGCTGATATAGATTTTTTAGGGCCGATACAGATACTTTGTGAACTTTCAGGCCGATAGCCGATAATTTATACCGATATTCTGTGAAATTTCATTTTTGAAAAAGAAAAAATTCCTACACAAATCTGCTGAAAATGAATATTTTTATTGTTAATGTTTTTATTGTTTATTATTATTATTATTATTTTTTTTACTAACTTTTAGCCCCCTTAGGGACTAGAACCGTTGTCCTATTCACCCTGATAGACCTCTATCAGGGTGAATAGGATCTCACACTGTCCCTGCTGCCCTGTGCTTTGTGCACACAGCAGCAAGGGAGCTGACTATGGCAGCCAGGGCTTCAATAGCGTCCTGGTTGCCATGGTAACTGATCAGAGCCCCAGGCTTACACTGCTGGGGCTCCGATCGGAGGGGAGAGGGGAACCTGTGGCCACTGCCACCAATTATTAAAACTGGGATGGCTTGGGTGGGGCGGCGCACTGCGCCACCAATGTTTTTAATATGGGGGTGGGGGTGGGGGGCGCACTGCACCACCAATGAACATAAATCTCTCATTTATTCATATACACTAGGCGGGAGCTGGCTGCAGAATCCCAGCTGGCTCCCGACCTCTATGAGCGGTAGCTGCGATCCGCGGCACCTGAGGGGTTAACTATCGCAGATCGCAGCTACCGCTCATAGAGGTCGGGAGTCGGCTATGTGATTCTGCAGCTAGCTCCCGCCTCCTGTTCAATTTGAATGAATGAGTAAGTTAACATCATTGGTGGCGCAGTGGCCACAGCCCCTCCTCTTCCCATCTGTCTCTTTATTCGCGGCAGCGGCATCACAGGGGGGAGGGAGACACCGCTTCCTTCTCTCCTGTGCTGCTGAGGGAACACGGAGAGCGCTGACAGCAGCGCGATCCTTGTTCCCAATAAGTTATCGGAATATCGGCAAAATAGATGCCGATAACTGTCAAAATCCTGAATATCGGTAAAACCGATTATCGGTCGATCCCTAGTACGGAGGTCCATCTCCGTACAGTATTAGAATGTATGGGCTCTGATGAGTCGAAGTAAGTTATTCACTAGGTCGCGTGTGACTTTAAAAATCAACTACCGAAGTTATTTAACAAAGTGGAAAACCACTTTAAAACTTGAAACCGAACTCTGCTTCGGTTCCAACTAGTACCAGTTTCAAGTTTTAAAGTGGTTTTCCACTTTAAAGGGAGTCTGTCACCAGCATCACACTTTAACCCTTACCATAGCTCCCTAGCATGCTTACAGTTAATAAAAACGTTACCTCTGGCATCAATCCTGGACTTATAGAACCATCAAAAACGATCTTTATAAGATATACAAATGAGGGCTCGCAAGTGCCCAGGGGCGGCGTTACTCTCTTAGGTGCCCTGCTTGCTCAGCCTTTTCATTGCGTCCGCCCGCCCATCCTTTCCCTCTGACCGCCTATCTACCAACTTGTTGTTCTGCCGATATCCCGCGCCTGCGCACTCATTCCTTTGGCCGGCGCATGCGCACTGCAATGCCCATTCCTTGTACGGCATCACAGTAATTAATGCGCATCCGCCGATGGACCGCCTCCTTTGTTGTGTTTTTGCGTCGTTAGCCGGCGTTAACTCTGAGGCATAAAATCAGGGCTGTGGAGTCGGTAGATAATGGTCCGCCTCAGACTCCTCTGTATTTAATATGCAAATGTATTTTATACATTCCTTGAAGGAAAGAAAGGCAACATACATGTCATTACCAGAGAACTACTGGCTAGGAAGCTGCTGCCTTCTCCTTTGTGTGCTGATCTTCTGCTGAAGATAGGGCAGTGGGGGGATACAGGAAGGGGCATTTATTGTAAAACATGATTTCCCTAGTAGAATCCCATAGTCATGTTTAAAGTTTAAAGGGCTTCTGTCACCCCACTAAACTTTTTTTTTTTTTGTGTACTTATAATACCTATTCTGCGATATATCTATACATTATGTTATTAATCATTTTCGTTCAGTAGATATGTCAAAAAACGTATTTTTATAATATGCTAATTACCTGTACCAGCAAGTAGGGCGTCTACTTGCTGGTAGCAGCCGCAAAAAACCGTCCCCTCCTCCTGTTGACTGACAGGGCCAGCCGCGATCTCCTCCTCCGACTGGCCCTGTCAGCATTTCAAAAATCGCGCGCCTGTGTTGATTCGGCGCAGGCACTCTGAGACGCCCTACTTGCTGGTAGACAGGTAATTAGCATATTATAAAAGTACGTTTTTTGACATATGTACTGAACGAAAATGATTAATAACAATGTATAGATATACCGCAGGATAGGGATTATAAGTACACAAAAAAAAATAATAATATGAGTTTAGTGGGGTGACAGAAGCCCTTTAACCACCTCAGCCCCTATAGTTTAAACACCCTTAAAGACCAGGCCACTTTTTACACTTCTGACCTACCCTACTTTCACCGTTTATTGCTCGGTCATGCAACTTACCACCCAAATGAATTTTACCTCCTTTTCTTCTCACTAATAGAGCTTTCATTTGGTGGTATTTCATTGCTGCTGACATTTTTACTTTTTTGTTATTAATCGAAATGTAACGATTTTTTTTGCAAAAAAATGACATTTTTCACTTTCAGTTGTAAAATTTTGCAAAAAAAACGACATCAATATATAAATTTTGCTCAAAATTTATTGTTATACATGTCTTTGATAAAAAAAAATGTTTGGGTAAAAGTTATAGCGTTTACAAACTATGGTACAAAAATGTGAATTTCCGCATTTTGAAGCAGCTCTGACTTTCTGAGCACCTGTCATGTTTCCTGAGGTTCTACAATGGCCAGACAGTTAGAACACCCCACAGATGACCCCATTTCGGAAAGTAGACACCCTAAGGTATTCGCTGATGGGCATAGTGCGTTCATAGAACTTTTTATTTTTTGTCACAAGTTAGCGGAAATTGATGATTTTTTTTTTTTTTCTTACAAAGTCTCGTATTCCACTAACTTGTGACAAAAAATAAAAAGTTCTATGAACTCACTATGCCCATCAGCGAATACCTTTGGGTGTCTTCTTTCCAAAATGGGGTCACTTGTGGGGTAGTTATACTGCCCTGGCATTCTAGGGGCCCAAATGAGTGGTAAGTAAGTAAATGGCCGGTGAAATCCGAAAGGTGCTCTTTGGAATGTGGGCCCCTTTGCCCACCTAGGCTGCAAAAAAGTGTCACACATGTGGTATCTCCGTATTCAGGAGAAGTTGGGGAATGTGTTTTGGGGTGTCATTTTAGATATACCCATGATGGGTGAGAGAAATATCTTGGCAAAAGAAAACTTTTCCCATTTTTTTATACAAAGTTGGCATTTGACCAAGATATTTCTCTCACCCAGCATGGGTATATGTGAAATGACACCCCAAAACACATTCCCCAACTTCTCCTGAATACGGAGATACCACATGTGTGACACTTTTTTGCAGCCTAGGTGGGCAAAGGTGCCCAAATTCCTTTTAGGAGGGCATTTTTAGACATTTGGATACCAGACTTCTCACGCTTTGGGGCCCCTAAAATGCCAGGGCAGTATAAATACCCCACATGTGACCCCATTTTGGAAAGAAGACACCCCAAAGTATTCAATGAGGGGCATGGCGAGTTCATTAAAAAAAAAAAAATTTTGGCACAAGTTAGCGGAAATTG